>NC_077234.1:17401154-17746154 GCF_027887165.1 Monodelphis domestica
TTTAAATCATCAAAGGAAATGCTAAAATTCAGCTATTCCATTTCAGCTAAATTTCAGACATCAGTAATGTTTAAGTTGTAATTGTTTTCATCCAACTTCAGAGAACCCCTGAAATCTATCCATTGACTCCTTGGAGGATCTTTAGGAGCCCTTTCCTCCAATTAAGAACCCCTGCTCTAACGTTACTGTCCTTTCCACTGTTGGATGCTGGCTTTGACTTATTCTGGAGATTAATGGAAATCACAGGACAAAACCTTAATGAAATGTCCTTATGCTTAAATATTATACTTCTCCATTAAAATGCATGGAATATGGGTTAATTTCAGAGATATGATGTAAAAGTGTTGAAAATAGCCAAATTGCTGCCAAGGTCAAAAGAACTCAGATTATTTAACTGAAGGGAAATTAGCTTGACTGTTTCAACTCCAAATAATGCTGACCCTGCAGGATCTGGATTGCAAATTTGATTTATCCATTAATGTTATTGAATATTGTTTGCTCGATTATTTGCTCAACATTATCATAGTCTGATATTTACATACATACATGAAACCTGAGCATTGACTAGAAGAAAAGAAGGTAATAAAAAAGGTTTTGAATAAATGGCTCCATTTTAGGATAGTTTTAGTTTTTCTAAGGAAAAATAGCATATGCAAAGTTTCTGGGCTTGTACAAATTATAGTCATGCATAAGGGAAGGAAAATTAGAAACCAAATGTCTTATGCATTTGGAATGCTGTAAAAGGCAGAGAAGTTGTGCTGCCTCTCTCAGCCTGATACCCAAGCTATTTCCACCATAATTATATTTACCATTTTGATAATTCCCCAAACAGCTATTGCAAGGAGGGTAAGAGGCAGCCTCAGGCTAGAAATGCAAATTCCTAGCATTATAAAAGTATGAAAAGATTGTTTGAGGGGCCAATAGGAAGCAAGCTCTTGCCCTAGCTATAATAACGTGAGCCTAACATGCCATCCCAGCCTACAACTTTCCTGAAACTGCTGTCCCACTATCTCCCAGTGATGATCTCCATAGCAACCTCACCTTCAGGGACACAGAAGAGACAGCTCTGAGTCTGTTCTTTGGAATGACACACATCTCGAGCTGGATCAGTGAATTTGTTGAAAATATTTCTCTAAAGCTATTTTTAATGGATGAAAGATCAGTTCAGGGACTGGGGTCAGTTGACACATTAAACCAACAAGATGAGAATATAGAAATGATTGTGTTCAACTCAAGTTACTCAGCATCTCCTCTATCGAAAACATTTTTCTTGGTTTCGGGTAATATAATAAGTAAGATTCAGTCTTAGTCACTAATGGTTTTTATTGACTATGAACACACTCTGATGGCCTTACATGGTTTGGTCAATGAATCATAAAATTCTATAGCTATACCAGACCTGAGAAGTTATCAGTTGCCTTACTATAATTTAAAAGTGAGAAGGCTAAGGACTAGAAAGGCAAACTTATTTTCCTAGTTAATGGCAAGACTAGAATTGGGACCCTCATCTCTAGGCTCCCAGTCTCTCCACTCTACCAAGCTGTTCATATTATAAGGCCATATCCAGATCTATCTTTAAACAGATTTGATTGAAAGGGAAGATTCATGGAGCCCAAGCATTAACATTAAAGCTTTTAGCACATCCTCAAGAGACTGTCTAGAAAGGTTGTGGTTCTTTAAAATGAGGATAAAAAGAAATATAATGTCTACCTCACAAGGTTACAGTGAGGCCCATTCAGATAATGTATGTAAAGTGCTTTGAAAAGTTAAGACTTCCCATACATGTCATTCATCATCACTCTATCAAAACATGGAGGCTTTAGCCCTACTAGATATTAAACTGCACTATAAAGCAATGGTTATTAAAACAACCTGGTCCTGGCTAAGAGATAGAAGGGTGAATCAATGGAATAGAGTAGGGAGAAATGACCTCAGCAATCTATTATTTGGTAAACCCAAAGATCCCAGCTTTGGGGATAAGAACTCACTATTTAACAAAAACTGCTGAGAAAACTGGAAAACAGTATGGCAAACATTGGGTTCAGATCAACATTTATCACCTTATTCCTAGATAAGTTCAAAATGGGTATATGACTTAAACATAATGAGTGATATTATAAGGAAGTTAGGTGAACATAGAATAGTTTACCTACCTGTCAGATCTATGGAGAAGGGAAGAATTTAAGACCAAAGAAGAGATAGAGAACATTACAAGATATAAAATGAATAATTTAAATTATGTTAAATTAAAAGTTTTTGTACAAACAAAACCAATGCAACCAGTATTAGGAGGAAAGCAACAAAGTGGGAAAAATCTTATAACAAATTTCTTTGATAAAGGTTTCATTTCTCAAATACATAAAGAAGTAAGTCAAATTTATAAGAAACCAAGCCATTCTCCAAATGACAAATGGGGTCAAGGGAAATAAATAGACAGTTCTCAGAGGAAGAAATCAAAGCTATCAATAATCTATGAAAAAAATGTTCTAAATCCCTTCTGATTAGAGAAACACAAATCAAAACAACTCGGAGATACCAGCTTATATCTAGCAGATTGGCCAATATGACAGTAAAGGAAAATAATTAATGTTGGAAGGGATGTGGCAAAATTGGAACACTAATGCATTGTTGGTGGATTTGTGAATTGATTCAACCATTCTGGAAGGCAATTTGGAATTATGCCCAAAGGCTTTAAAAGGATGCATGCCTTTTGGTCCAGAAATACCACTACTATTTCTGTATCCCAAAGAGATTTTAAAAAATGGGAATGAACCTGTTTGTTAAAAAAATATTTATAGCTGCACCTTTTGTGGTGGCAAAACATTGGAAACTGAGATGATGTGCCTCAATTGGGAATGACTGAACAAAATGTGGTATATGATGGTGATGGAATTCTATTGTGCTATAAGTAATGATGAATTGATGGATTTCTATAAGAACTGGAAAGATCTACATGAACTGATGCAGAGTAAAATAAGTAGAACCAGGAGAACATTATACACAATAACTGAAATATTGTGGACTGATCAAATGTGATAGATTTTGCTACTAATAGCAATGATCTAGGACAATTCTGAGGGAATTATGAGAAAGAATGCTATCCACATCCAGAGAAAGATTTGCTGGAATAGAAATGCAGAAGAAAACATGTTTTATCATGTGTTTATTTGGATATATGATTTGGGTTTTGGATTTTAAAAGATTGCTCTATCACAAAAATGAACAATATGGAAATAGGTTTTGAGTGATAATATATTTTAAACCCAGTGGGATTGCTTGTCAGTTCCAGGAGGGGGCAAGGAAGAAGGGAGGGAGAGAATATAGATCTTGTAACCTCTGAAAACTTATGTGTAGATTTGTCACTGGGATAAAATAGAAAATTTAAAAGAACCAAGGAGGCCTAGAAAGATTAGTTTTCTGTCAAAGACCCTAAAGTTAAAGGTTTAACTGAGGCCATCTAATCCAAGCCCTTCATTTTACACAGTAGAAAGCTTAAGCCACAAAAGGTTAAGTTGCCCAAGTTCCTACAGGTAATAAAATTGGAGGTGGAATTTGAACCCATGTCCTTTGAAGTAATTTATTTTTCTCTTGTACCAAACTGTCTCCTTTAGACACATAATGAACTGTCAGTGTCAGGGCTAGAATTCAAAGCTCCTGGCTAACAGTGCAGTATTCTGAATTTCCTCTCTATTTCTTCCTCTTCCTCTTCTTCCTTCTCCTGCTCCTCCTCTTAGTTATCATCATCATCATCATCATCATCATCATCATCATCATCACATTGTCATCATTATTAAATTAACCATAGAGGGAGCTAAGTAGTGCATGGATAGTGGACTAGATTTATACTCAAGAAGACCCAAGTTTGAAGTCTTCAAAACTAGTCGTTTTGCCCTGGAAAGTACACATAAATGCTCTATTCCTCTGTTTCTGTAAAACAGACTTGATATTGATGATGTTTATTTATTTAGAATACTTTTCCATGGTGACATGACTCATGATTTTTCCCTCCCTTCTTCCCTCTCCCATCCCAGAGCTGACATTTGATGACTTTTAAGTTCCCTTCTAGCTCTGATTCTCTGATCATGAACTATCTTTTCTGTGTTTGAGGGAAAATTCCATCTCAGAGGAAGGAGAGAGAAACCTTTTCTCCCTCTACTTCTAACAGGTCCTGCCCACCCCTGCTGACACAACAGACCTTTTCTTCCAGACCCAAGTCTCATTCCACTTGTACCCTTCCTAAATAGGGTAGTTCCCTTCCAGCTTCCCTCCCCCACTAACCCAATCCTCTTGAACAGGAGGGCCAAATGACAATCTTAGAAACCTTATGATTCTGAACAAGTCCAGTCTACTGGACTAGCATCCACAATGGGCTTTGGAACGATGGTATCTAATGCTGTTAATTGCCTCTGAAACACCTCCAAGGTGGTTTTAAAACAATCAACTCTCTTTTAAATGAGAAATATTTGAAGTAATTTTCTTTATTTAAAAAAACCCTTACCTCCCATCTTAGAATTCATACTATTTGTTGATTCCAAGACACAAGAACAGTAAGAGCTACACCACTTAGAAAACTTGCCTGGGGTCACAGAAGCATTTTTCAAGACAAATATGACTCAAAGTCTAGGGAAAAGGAAGTTCAAGAGATTAATGTGGCTACTTAATGCATATTTCCAAACAATGAGAAATTGGAAAAAGCAAAATGATTCCTTTTTGTATGTTATCTACATTTAAAAAATAATCATTTCACATTTCAGAGAATTTATAAAGCTTTGTTGACATGATTCTAAATTCAGGAAATAATGGAAAGAAAGAAAGAAAGAAGACCTGTGCAATTAATAATTGAGCTTACAATTACCAGACAGATGAAGAAATGGTTACAGATGATCAATATGATTTTTGCAGTTCTCCCTAACTTGGAAAGCAGACAGTTGGGAGTAGTATGGAAATACTACTTATGGGGATGCCTGTGGGAAACCACTTTCCACAAATGGTACTGAAATTTTTTAGATTTGAATTTTCTCAGTTAAAAACCAGCAGAGCAACTCATCAGAGGCCTACTGGTGCTAGGGATGCTGCTTATTTGACTAAATTAAAATTTTTAGTTTGCATTTTGAAGAGAGATTTGAAAGAGGGTAAGAAAGATTTTTATTATTGACGAGTTAGAAGACCTGGATTTTAATTCTATTACTACCCTGTTCTGTCATCAACAAGCATTTATGGTATCTACTATTTGCCAATTGCTATGTTATTTTCTTGGAGTACAAAGAAAGGCAAGAGGTAGTCCCTATTCCTAAAAGCTCACAGTCCAATGGGGGAGAAAACATAAAAAAGTTGTGTACAAATAAGATGGAGACTGGACAAATTGGGGACAATCACAGAGGGGAGACACCGATAATAGGAGAAAGACTTCTTGTAGAAGGCGAGGTTTTACCTGGGAAGAGAGCAGGGTAATCCTAGAGAGATGTGGACTCTGTAGAGCTACAAGCTATTTGAGGAGGGCATGGAATCAGGAAAGGCTGAATGGGCATGAGTGACTTGATATGAATTGACTCCAACAAATGAAGATGAGAAGAGAGTCTATCCTAGATAGGAGAGAAGTGATTAAAAGCAATGAATTAGGAAATACCAGTTTGACTGGTATATAGAATATACAAAGGGGGTGGTCTGAAATCAGGTTTCATAGGGAGAAGCCAGAGCCACACTAGCAGGAAAGGATAAACTAGGAAAACATGGCAGCAGGGAATGGGGCAAGTCACCTCATTGGGACATGCAATAAATGAAGGCACGTGACGTGATTGTAATTAGATTATAAATACATACATATTTGTAACCTAAATACTTCCTTTGACTTGTGTGAGCACAAGCCAACATTTTAAATCAATTATTTTAGTTGTCCTTGCTTGCTTTTAGTCAATTCTTTTGCATTATTTTTGTTATTGTCGTTATTTTTAAGCATTTATAATACATCTGATTGATGATCTGTTATACAATTTGTGAGGGATGAAATCAAAGCATTTCTTTTTTTATTTAAAACCCTTGCCTTCTGTCTTGGAGTCAATACTGCATATTGGTTCCAAGGCAGAAGAGTGGTAAGGGCTAGGCAATGGGGGTCAAGTGACTTGCCCAGGGTCACACAGCTGGGAAGTGTCTGAGGTCAGATTTGAACCTAGGACCTCCCATCTCTGGGCCTGGTCCTCAATCCACTGAGCTATCCAGCTGCCCCCTGAAATCAAAGCATTTCTTGAATCCCAGGTCTGCCTTTTTCTGCTTCGTGAAAATGGAGACACTGAAGTGTCTCTTCTTTTGTCAGTTTGGGCTTCTACAAATGGTTTTTTCTCCCCTAATCTGGTTCTTTTAAAGCTTCTAATGTGCTTTCTGAAGGTTTAATATTGTCTCCCTAGGATGGCTGTGATGGTAGTCAATGACAAAGAAGGTTAGTTATGGTAGTTTGGACTCACTAAAGGATAGCAGGCTGGAGGCAAGGAGTTTAAGCAAAGAGGTTGTTGTGATTTGAGACAATATGTGAGTGAGCACAGTGTGAACCAAATGTATGGTAGTAAAGAACTGGATTCTCCAAAGTTTCTGAGCAGAAAGATCCCTGGGCAAGGAATCTTATATCAGCATTGCTGCCTATTGGGAAAAGCAATAAAACATGAAAAGAAGGGAGAGAAACACATAGAAGAGCAAGACCACCTAAGGCTTCGTGCTTGTTGAATTGAACACTGCACTGGAAATTCTCCCTTGATGATCACACTGTATGTTCTGAGGGCTGGAAGGAGGGGTGGGCTACGGGCAGGGGGGCATAAGATGGGGATTTGATTTTGGAATGATCCTGTGCCTTGATGCTACTTTTCTCTATTCACAAGATGAAAATATGTCCTGTGGTTTGGGGATAATAGTTTTGATCTGTCAAGCCTTTTGATGAAATTATAAAAATGGAAAATTAAGCCCACATTTGGTAGAGGAAAAAGAAAGAGGGAGGAGAGGAAATTCCTTTGTGGCCTTTGGTTTTTTGAGAGCTTAGAGTTTGTGGGAATTCCTTTATTTGATGTCCCTGCTTTTTTTGTTGTTTGTTTTTTTTGATGTCCCTGTTTTTAGAACACAAATTCCCATTATATTCCCTTAGCTACATACCCAAAGAAAAGGGTCAAACAAACTGCTATTTAGTTTTGGTTTTTGCTTTTCAGGACCCATCCTGTGTCTTACTGTAGATAGATTGTTATCCTAAGGTGTAATCATTCCCTTTCTACCAAATGAACTCCAGTATTGATCCCTGCTGTCACTTTTGTAAACTCGGTTATGCCCCGCAGTGCTCAAATACCTCCCAATTATCCTTACTCCTCTCCTTTGAATTTACAAGTCAAGTCAACCACCTCTGTGTGCTTCTTAAAACATAGTTGTAATTTTCTGGTGTTTTTCATAATGACTGAAGCAGAATCATGGGATCTAAATTTTAACTGAGATCTTAGAGATCCTCATGTCAATCCAAGTCTCTCATTTTACAGATGAGGAAACTGAGGTCCAAAGAACCAAAGGGACTTGTTACAAGGTCAACACAATCTAACAAAATCCAATATGCAAGAGGGCAGCTGGGCCACTCAGTGGATTGAGAGCCAAGCCTAGAGATGGGAGGTCCTAGGTTCAAATCTGGCCTCAGACACTTCCCAGTTGGGTGACCCTGGGCAAGTCACTTAACCCCCCATTGCCTAGCCCTTACCATTCTTCTGCCTTGGAACCAATACACAGTACTGATTCCAAGATGGAAGGTAAGATTTTTAATAAAAAAAATCCAATGTGCATATAGTAATCATCCATTATGTGAAAAGTCCTGATCAAGTGTTAGAGACAAAAAGACAATATGAAAAAGTACCTGTCTTCAGGGTGTCTACTCTCTGACTGGGGGACTATAACATGTAAAGAGCTAAATCTATCCATGAGAATTTGAAGATGAAGAAAACAGTAACCCCTGAGGGAGGGGAGAATCAGGAAAGACTTCCCCTAGGTGGTGGCACCTGAACTGAGCCTTGGAAAGATCTAAGGATGGTAAGAGGCAAAGGTAAAAAAGGAGGACATGCCAGGCAGGGGGATAGACCTATAAAAGCCCAGATTAGGAGACAAAATGCCAAGTTCTGGGAAGAGCAAGTAAGCCATTTGGGGCAAAATGAAGAGTGCAAGAGGGGGTGAACCTGGAAAAGCAGAATAAAAAGCAGAGCTGGATTTCAAAGTCATCTTCTAACTCCAAATCTAGTGTCCCATCCTCTCCACCATCATGCCTCTTATTCACCATTCCAATACCTTTCTTGGCAGTGTTTCTTCACAACTAGAACATTCCCAGAGACTGTGAAAACTATTTCTTTTCTTCATCCCTGGCCAAGACTGAGGAGGCTGAGCTGAAGGTAGAGTAGTACCCCTAAATGCAACCTGGATCTTTCAGATTGAAGCTGAGTTACGTTTTCCTTTGGTTCAAGAAAATGTTGACATGGTCCGCCTTACAGAATTATCCTTGAAGTCATAAGGCCAATTTTCATGCTTAGACTTTAGAAAAGGCTTAATCAGAAACCCAAAGTGAAAGCTGATCTCATTCCTCTTCTCCAGCTTAAATTCTAACATGCTAAGGACTGGAAAGGTTAGCCTTTGGTAAAATGGTTCCACTGGTTGGAGTTAGCCTTTGATGTCTTTCCTCCCCTCCTTGTCATGATTCATGATCGTCAGTTTCCAAAATTCTTCTGTTTTCCATCTTGTTTTTAGGGGGAAATCCTCTGCAAAAGTTTCAGATTCAGTCTTATTCCAGCTTCTGAATTTACTTGAGGCAGGTAATGTAAGACCAACCTGAGGTGAATGTACTTCATACCTTTGTCACTCCGTGAGCCTCCTGCTTTGTTGTCCTCATGCTCATTTTGCCCTCTCTTCTTTTCTGGCTGACTTCCTCCTGCCTTCTTTCAGAAACCAGGAACAAAGTGGAAGAGAGATGAAGAAGAAGAATACGTGACTGTGGTCATCCACATCTCTTTCTGATCTGTCTTTGTTACAGAGCTCATCTTCCTGGGAATGTGATTCTTTGATAGTGTGTCCTTTATTGTGTGAACTTCTGCCAAAAGGAACTGTGATGTAGTAGTGATAGATTGATAGAGCAATAAAAGACAGACAGACAGACAGACATAGGTACACAGATAGAGCATTTATTCAAAACTTTCTAGTGTCAGGTACTTTCCTAAGCATTAATGGGGGAAGAAAACCCATAATAGGGAGCTAGAAACAGAGGGGAAGGGACTTATCTGAAAGGATCTTCCTCTAGAGAGGAACTGGAAGTGAAGTTCTGACCTGAGAGCTGATTTTAGACAAGATAGGGTGAAAGTTGACCTATCAAATCCAAGCTCTTCCACTTGCTAACCTTGGGCAAGCCATTGAGTTGGATGGGCTACACCATGGCCTTTTTTTTTTTAACCTTCACCTTCCATCTTAGAACCAATACTGTGTGTTGGTTGTAAGGCAGAAGAGTGGTAAGGGATAGGCAATGGGGGTTAAGTGACTTTCCCAGGATCACACAGCTGGGAAGTGCCTGAGGCCATATTTGAAGAGCTTTTAAGTGACCTCCTCTTTTAAATTTTGTGATGTGCTTAATAGCATGTTATGAGCTCCAGTCTAGTACATCTCCTATTCTTTCCTCCATGTTTACTCTGTCCATGGGCCAGATCATGAAGGTGACATCTTGAGTTAGCTTACACTATGGGTCATGTGACTGTTGAACTCAGTGTTGGACTTCTGTTAGATGGGATAGTGTTTTGGATGGGAACCAACACAAGATGCAAATAATTACATGGGAATGCCAGTTAGCAAGGTTTCCCCAAAGGGTCCTGTCTTGTGTCTCCTTAACTCCAGCTTTCTACCTTTTACCATGTGGTTCTGCCAATGGCTGTGGTCTATTTGTTTCTAGTAAGCTTTCTACAAATGAGGGATTAAGACTTTTTTTCTTTATATTCCATAAGAATTTGATTCTTCATTTCCCTTCCAGGATTGGTAGAAGGGGAAAAATCAGAGATAATGAAAGAGGGGCAGAGATGGAGCATAGGGAGAGAGGTCCCAAGGTTTGTGAATCTGGGAAGGCAACTATATTCACTAGGGGTGAAGTAATTTCTTGTTTCTTCACCACAAATCTCCCCGACAACCTCTCCTTAGACAAACAGCATCACAAACAATCTTGGAGTTGGAAGAGGCTGAAGAAGCTAAATCATCTAATCTTAGGGATCCACAACATCCCCAATAAATGGTTATCCAGGCTTTGTTTGAAGACTTCTGCTAAATAAGGAACAAATCGCCACATTCTCCTTTTTAAATTTAATTTTATTAATAGAATTTATTTCCAGGTATCTCAGCACCTCCATCCCCTCTACATACCATAGAAGGCATCATCTAGGAAATATATATATATATATATATATATATATATATATATATATATATATATATATATATCTTTGATGTTTCCATTTTCAGTTCATTCTCTGGAGCTCAGAGGTCTTAGATACCATCCATTCCAACCTCTCACTTGACATATGAGGAAACTGAGTCAAAGGAAGGTTAAGTGATTTTTCCCAAGTTCCTCTGTGGATGAAAATGTTTAGGGAGTAGGCAGTTAGGTATTCATAGAATATTATCACATAGGTAGTTGCCTCCTCCATGCCAGGCTTTTCCTTCATAAGTACACTGGAAATTGGGCTGGATTTAGTGTCAGGGTACTTGGGTTAGAATCCTGGCTCCATGACTTAACTGTATGATCTTGGATATCATTTAACCACCCCGTGACTCAGTTTCCTCACATGTAAAATTAAAAGGTTTGACTAGAAGACTCCTAAATTTCCCTCCAGGTCTAAATCTCTGTTCCTCTTGAACCCTGACAATATACAGTATAGACTTTGTCCAAGCCCCATTAGTATCGAGTTTCGGGTGGGTTTTTTATTCCATGAGTGACAAAGATATTCAGGTAGAGGTGTAAAGAGGATTACATGATGCATATAGGGTATATAGTGGTGGAGACCAGAGAATTTTTTCCTTCTTTGTATCCATATCTAAGGGCCTGGCTCAGTGCCTAGCATATAGTAGGCACTTCATAAATGTTTATAGCTTAAGTGGTTGTTTTTTTTTCTGGCTTTTCTTAATGTCTTAGCAGTATCCAGATCACAAATTGTGATCACAAACATAAAAAGTGCTTTGCAAACTTTAAAATGCTAAATAAATATTATTATTGTCATTGATTATCATCATCCTAGACCTCCGGGTAGGAGTCAGTCTTTTCTGATGTTGTTGTGGTCTTCCTAAAGTCAGATCTCCTCCTATAGGGAATGAGGAATGCATTCTTGGAACATGGGATCGTTCAGTGAAGATGACTGAATACCAGATCCTTCAAACCTCTTTTTCTTCATACGTTTTCAGAGAGGGAAGGAGACATGATAAAAAGCAGCAAAATAGATCATGAGTCTCCTGGCCAGAGATCATTTATATGGCTAAAAGGTGTTTATTGCGTCCAAAATTGATAGTAGAATTTAATGGCCACTTAGCTGGTTTTAATGCCTCCTGGTGAGGACTGGGGCAATCATGTCTCCCTTCCAGAATACATCGCCATTCTCAAACTTAGCCAAGAGCTCCGCCCAAGGAACAGCTTTTCCTATCTCAGGTCTTGGCACTGTGTCTGGGTTTTACAGGGTGAACCAATTAGAACAATGCTACTGACGTGAAAGGAGAAATCTTCCTACAAATTGGAGCTAAGGACGTTGGATGGACTGCAGCTGGACAAGGGGTCCCTCCCCACTGTGGAAATCTGCACATATAGGCTAGAAGGCTTCTTATTGAGGATATACTCATGGGGTCATGAATTTGGAACTGGAAGGGATCATAGAGGCCATACAGTCCATCTCCTTCATTTATTGATGAAGAAACAGAGGCACAGGGTAGTTTGGGGACTTGTCTAGGGTTATCTAGCTAGTAAAATTTATCTGAGGTAGAATTTGAATCCAGCTCTTCCTGATTAAGAAATAAATAGCATTGGTACAACATCTTAAGGCTGACAAAGCATTTTACAAATCCTATCTCATTGTGGCTTTACAAAAACCAGCTTTAGTCAGGAGTGTGATTATTATCATCCCCACTGAAAAGATAAAGAAACTGAAAGCTCCTGAGCTGAATTTGGTGAGATTGCTTGATACTGTGAAGTGTAAAGACCAGGACTCAAACTCAGATCTTTGGATTTGAGGCCAGGACTCTTTATACCACTCCAGTAACCTGGAGGCCAAGTTTTTAACCATGAAGAGGGCATAAAATGGGGTTTTAAAAGATCAGAACAAAACCTGTCAAATCATAGATGGCACTGAGCTATTCTACTTCCCACAGACATGAAAATAACAGTTTAATATCCATCTTTGGCAGGCAATCTGCATGCTTACATCTGACGATGAGATGTCACTTTTTGTACAATGAATGTTGGAGACTTTTTTCATGAAGGAAAATGACATAAGCATTGATTATGACCTGAGGAGCTGTAATTATTTCTCTAATTTAATTTCTTTAAGCTAAAACAGGATTCAAGGAGGCAACTATATCACAGTAGCAGGTCATGTATTTTTGCAAAGTATACAAGCAATTGCTCTTCTGCAATAGATAGAATGGGGTATCAATAATTCATCTCCACAAAAATGTATTAAACACAAATTACATACAAGACACTTGGCTGGGTGGTAGGAATACAGAGATTCAAAACAAAACAAAACAAAACAGAGAGGAGTGGATTAAGTGCTAGATTTAAGAGTCAGCCCTGGCTTGAGTTCTGCCTGACCTTGGGCAAACCATATATTTTCTCTCTGCCTCAGTTTCCTCAATTTAAAAAAAAGTTCTATTCTTGGCTTCAGACTTTGGTGGTAGTGGTAGTAGAGGTGGTGGTGGTTTCTGTGTGCTTGTGTCTCTCTATGTGCCTGTGTTTATACACAGAGATGGTATGCTTATCCATTTTAAGGAACATACAAAACTGGGAGGATTTGCTAACATACTAGAAGACCAAATTAGAATGAAAATGATCTCCACTGGCAGAAATGTAGAATTGACACTAATGAGATTTAATAGATATAAATGTAATTTGCTTCAATTGCTTTAAAACACCTGCCCACACCCACAACAACAACAAACTTGCATAAATATGGGATAAGGGGGACTTGGTTAAAAATCAACCCATGTAAAGTAAAGAGACCAAGAAACCAAAAATTGATATCTCTTGTGGGATTTGGTAACCAATGAAAATGTACAATAAAAAATAAGATAAATCTGGAGTCAGGGGGACCTAGGTTCAAATCCTGATTCTGTCATTTATTGCCAAAATGACATTAGTTAATTTATCTTTCTGAGACTTGGTTTCCTCATCTGTGAAATTTGGGGGTTGTGTCTCTGAATTGCCTTCCAATTCTAAATACATAATTCTAGGAGCCTCCCAAAGGGAATATACTCTGAGGCTATATTAAGAGTCTTGGTGTCCAGGACCAAAAAAAGTGGGTGATCTAGTTTTTCTGCTCTAGACTGACCAAATATCGAAATGTTGCATTCATTTCTGGGTGTCACATTTCACAAGTGGCTTTAATAAATCCTGAGGAACGTGTGTTGATTGGTAATGGAATTGTAAACCATTTTGTTCAGGGATCAGTTCCAGGAGCTGGGCATATTCATCCCAGAGCAGAGGAGGCTTAAGTTGGGACATGAGTGATGTCTCCAAGTATTTGATTACTGCATGATGGATTTGAGAGATTTATTTTGCCTCGTAATAGATAAAAACCTACAGAGAAGAATATGTTGGGTTAGCCAGGAGGAAGGGGATTTTTAGGAATTAGGGGATTTACAACAAGCCCCACCTTATCTCCGAAATGATTCAAATTTAGGGGAGAGAAGGGAAAGAAAAGGGTGGATGGTTAAGGGAGAAGGGAAGGGAATGAACATTTATGTAGTGCCTACTATGTGCCAGGCATTGTACCAAGTTCTCTTTACAAATATTATCTCATTGGATTACACTGGATGACCATTCCTCCTAGATGCTGTAAAAGGGACTGAGGTTTTGGGTACTGGCTGGAATAAAAAATCTCTAAAGACTTAATTATTGGTCTATGAGTCTATGAAGAATTTTTATTTCTATACAGACCAAGAAAATTCACCATGTCCTTGGTGTCTTGAGAGCAAATACAATCAATCTTCTGCTCAAAATCCCTTTCAAGTGAGTGCAAAATATGAGCTCTCCCACAAATGAACCTAATAACTGAGATCAAAGAAAGGCAACTCCAGCTGAGCCCCTTGGTTGGTGGTGGGGCTATAAGTCCCTGGTATCTATCTCCCTTTGTCATCTACTCCATCACATTAATAAAGTGATCATTCATCTTAGTAGGAAGAAGTCCTCCACTTTGCACTTAATTTGGCTTCAGTTGCCAAAAGACCTACATACAGAGTAGCTCCTTTGATGTTTACAAAGACTTTGTTGTTGTATTCACCCAGTCAGAGAAGAGCACAATGGCCTAGAGTAGTTACATTCCTTGTCCACCATCACAAGGCCAGTAAGTAGTTCAAATCTAGCCTCAGACATTTACTAGCCATGTGACACTGGGCAAGTCATTTAATAAGCCTCAGTAACTTGACCAGTGAAATGGGATAGTAGCAGCAATCTACTTCCTAGGGTTGTTGTGGGGATCAAATGAAATTATATTTTAAAAGCACTTTCGTAGCTCTTAAGTGCTATGTAAGGGCAAGCTATGATTATTTTATTATTAAAAATAGAAAGCTCCTAGAGTCTCTATTTAAGCAAAATAACTTTGGCAGCTGTGTGGGAGATGGAGCAGACTAGGAAGAGGCTCGAGGCAAAGAAGCCAATTAGGTGGTAGCTGTTTAAGTGGAGAGGAATCAGGTGTGAGAAGTATTCTGAAGGAAGAAAGAGCAAATATGGCAGCTGATTAAATAGTGGGATGAAGGAAAATGAGAAGTCAAAGATAATACCAAGGCTATGACTCTGGCAGACCAAAAGAATGTTGATGCTTTCCAAGGAAATTCAAAAGTTTGGAGGACAGGTAAGATTGAGGGGAACCATAACGCATTGCATTTTGGACATGTGAATTTAAGATATCACTGGGATATCCATCTGGAACTTTCCAATTTATAGGCAATTAGAGTTATAGAAGTAGACCTCAAGGGAGGCCCTGAGGCTGGACATAATGATTTGGGCATCATTTCCATAGACCATATATAAATCTGTGGACAGTGACAAGATTACTAAAAGTATATATAGAGAAGAGAAGGCCTGGGATAGCTCCTTAAGGAACATGTACAATTATGGAGCATGATATAGATCATGAACCAGCAATGGAGACTTGGGAAGGAAGGCAGACAGGAAAACCAGGAGAGACTAGTGTTACAAAAATCCAGAGAGGATCAAGTACCCAGAAGGGGAAGGGCTTCAACACCTCCTCTAAAGCAGATGGATTAGGAATGAGAAAAGGCTATCCAATTTGGCCATTAAGATAGGAATACTAATTTCAGAGAGAGTCCTTTCAGTTGAGTTGATGAGGTCAGAAGCCAGGCTGAAAAGGGGTGAAGGGTGAATGAGAGGAGAAGAAATAGCAATTATGAGTATAAACAGATTTTTCAAGAAGTTTGGCTGTAAAAAAGTAGGAGAGATATAAGATAATAATTTAAAGGCATTGACTCTAGTGATTCCCCCCCCCCCCCCCCCCATGGAGGAGACTTGGGCATGGTTGAAGGCAGTAGAGAAGGAACAAGTCAATAGAGAGAGAAGAATGACGATTCAAACTTCTGGGAAAGATAAAAGGGGAGAGGATCAAATTTATGTGTAGAAAGGTTGCTAAGCAAGAAGAAAGGTCACCTCATTTTCAGAGATGGAGGAAAAAGAAGAGACACTGATGTCAAGGAAGTTTGAGATTAAGAGGTAACTGATGCTAAATGGTTTGCATTTTCTCAGTAAAGTACGAGGCAAAGTCCTCAGATGATGGCAGGTGGTATGAAGGGAAGTAGGTGATACTTGAGAATGACTGGGAAGGTTTGGCATTACTTCTGTGGGGAGTGAGAGAGGAACTCAATTAGGGAGGAGTAAAAGGATTACCAATGCACTAGGATCTAATCATAAACAATCTGGAACTGGGGAAGAAATAGAGTAGTGGTTCAATGGGAGAGATTAGGCACATGCAGTAGTAAATGATCATCATAACCTACTGCTGGACAAACCTAAAGATCTAAGGTCTTGGAAGAACTCTTTATTCTTGACAAAAACTGAAGGGAAAAAATGGAAAACAGTATGGCAGAAACTAGGCACAGACCACCTCATACCATATCCCAAGGTAAAGTCAAAATAGAAATAAAGGGTGATATCACAAACAGATTAGGGAATAGATTACCAGTCAGATCTTTAGATAAGGGAAGAGTTTATGTCCAAATAAGACATAGAGAACATTATAAGATATACAATACATAACTTTGACTACATTAAATTGAAAAGATTTCACACAAACAAACCCAAGGCAACCAAAATTAGAAAGAAAACAACAAATTGGGGGGGGGGGGATTATAGCAAATGTTTCTGCTGAAGGCCTGATTTCTCCAATATCTAGAGAACCAAGTCAAATTTATATGAACACAAGGCACTCTCCAGTTGACAAATGGTCAGAAGAAATGAATAGGCAATTAGATGAAGAAACTAAACTACCTTTAATCATGGGGAAAATGCTCCAAATCACTAATAAAAAGATTGAAAAACATGAATTTGGTAACCAGTTAGTAAGGTTGTAAGATTTCCTCAGATGTTCATGAGAAGAAAGGAGGGGATGTTTGGTGGAATTGAGACTTGAGTGTCAAGAGCAGTGGTTGGACAAGGGCATGAGATTCAAGAACAGAGAACAATATAGAGTTAAAATGGTTAACTATCATGTTGAAAAACTTTGACTGTCTCTCTCCCTCCCCCTCTCTTCCTCCCCCCCTCTCTCCCCCTCTCTCCCCCCCTCTCCCCCCTTCTCCCCCCCTCTCCCCCCCTTTCCCCCCCTCTCTACCCCTCTCTCCCTCCTCTCTCCCTCCTCTCTCCCTCCTCTCTCCCTCCTCTCACCCTCCTCTCTCCCTCCTCTCTCCCTCCTCTCTCCCTCCCTCTCTCTTCTCTATGTTCATATAAGGGCTGTGCCTAGATTGTGTTCCCTTCTAACTCACACCTCAGAAATCCTTGTTTAGACATTTCATTCATATCCAACTCTGTGACCTCTTTGGGGGTTTTCTTGGCAAAGATACTGGAGTAGTTTGCCATTTCCTTCTCCAGGTCATTTTACAAATGAGGAAATGAAGACCAAGAGGATTAAATGACTTGCCTAGAGCCACACAGCTAGCAAGTATCTGAAGCTAGATTAGATAATACATGTTGCTCCCTTAAGAGAAGGTAAACTGCTTGAGGGCAGAGAAGGCCAGCACTTTTGCCTCTGTCCCTCAGCACTTAGCTCAATGTTGAAAACTTTGACTGTTAATAAATTCGAATGGATTCCCTGGCTACACTGATTATACTGCCTCCCTATTGCCCTTGGCTTGTGTGTTTCCTTCTTTGCTATGATCAAGGTTGTTTTTCCTAACTTCTAGCTTTCATATTGCCATCAGAGCAAAACCAAAAAATACGCAGAGATTACACTGGCAAAATTCACCACCTGCATCTTTGAGCAGGCCCTGTGATTATTTCCACTCATCAGCTGAGTTGGTATTGAGTGGAAATGGGTGTTGTGACTTGGGTGCCTGCCCAGGCCCCTAGTGCTATTTCTGTAAAGGCTATCTTTGATGCCAAGACCACATTTACATATGGCCAACTGGTAATATCAGGAGAGCTGGTTTCCTTCCCTTTGGCCACTGGAATCCTTTGGGTCATCTCTTGCTTTTCACTGGAGGCTCCCCTAAGCCTCCCCCTGAAAAGACCATAAGTTTCCACTGGAAGATTGGATTAGAAGTGTCCTCATTAGCGATAAGAAGAGGAAGAGCTAAATGACCTCTAAGGCTTCTTCCAGTGCTCACATCATCTGATTTGAAGGAAGGAAGGAAGGAAGGAAGGGAGGGAGGGAGAGAGGAAGGAAGGGAGAGAGGAAGGAAGGGAGGGAGGAAGGGAGGGAAGGAGGGAGGGAGGGAAAGAAGGTAGGAAAAGAGAGAGAAAGAAAGATGCCCCATGGCATTAGTGTGTTCCTCTGGAAAATCACATATATTAGATTTGGGTCAAGAAAAGGAGAAATAAATAGCACCATGTTTTTAGGTTCTGATCACATCTTGAAAATACATACACTCAATCTGTAAAGAAAAGGAACATTTTCTAATGCAAAGTCAACCTTCAAGTTCTGTGTGTTTGAGGGAGATAAAGAGTAAAAACTTTTAAGACTTTAGATTTCCTTAAGTGAGGGCAAGTTTTCTATGCATTTCTGATTCACACAAGACTGAAATCCCATACAAGGAAACAAAAATGGAAATAATTGGATGCTTAATAAATATCTGTGGATAGCAATAATAATAACAATGATAGGCATCTGAGGCATCATGAAATAATTTTAAAAATTGGACTGAGGTCTTTGGCTTGGATCATGGATTATCTGTGTGGTCTTGGATAAGTCACTCCATTTTGAACTTCCCTTTTCTCATGTGTTAAAAATTGTTAAACAAAGAGGTTGGATGAGATGATCTCAATGACCAGTTCTCGTTCTTCATCCTATGGTTTTTAAAATGTCTTTTGTCTCTTACATTCTATGACTCTAAGGCAATCTGCTGACCAGAAAGATGTCCTGTCCCTTTTTATGATCCCCTAGGGCTGGGATTTTCTGGGTCTCCTCTGGCCTTCAAGCTTTTCTCTTTTCATAGGTTCGTAGATAATTATGCTTAGAGATCATATGAGTCATCTAAGTCAATCCCCTCTTTCTACAGTTAAGGAAACAGGACTTAAGTGAATCAAGGCTAAGTGACTTGTCTAAGGCCATCCAGGTAGTAAATGTCAGAGCTGAAATTTGAACTGAGGTCCGCTGATTCAAGTATGGGACTTTTCCCAATACTCCTCATTGTCTTTAGCTACCTGGGGCTGTCCTAGCCTGCCTTGCTTTGGTGCCACAGCTCTCAAGGCATGAAAATAGCTTTAAGCCTAGAAAAAGGAAGAAATCTCAAGGGAATGCCATCCCCAAATTTCCATAAAAAGAAAAATATCATGAAGAGTAACAAAATACACACATGGAATAGCTAATGTCCCCAGCAAGCAAAAATAGAGAAATCTCTGAGCATTTGATGAGGGCCAGGAACTGGAGCTGTAATAACACGAGTAGAAAGATGGTGGGTGCTGTCAAAGCCCTTACATTTTGCTGACACATTACACTATCAAGGAAAGCATAGATTAAAATAACAAAAACAGCAAAGCAAAATAATAAATACTCTTCTAGCATTATTTAATACAGAGTTCTCAACCTGAGGACCATGGACCCCTAAGGTTACTAGGGAGAGATTTCAGGAAATCTATGAGTTTGGACAGGAAAAAAAAAGTGCCATCTACATTTCAATGCACTAATACACCAATATTAAATTGGTTTCCTTTGCAATCATATGGACTTTATTTTATGCATTTAAAGATCTTATTCTGAGAAGGGGTCCATAGACTTTACCAGATTGCCTGTAAAAGGGGCCCAGGATCCCCCCCCCAAAAAAATACTTGACTGATAGTAATTTCTTTTTATATCTCAACTGGGACATTCCATTGGCTGATACTGAACTTATTCTTGGTTTTTGGATTTGTTTTGGGTTCTGACCTGTAATTATCAAAGAATCTTCCATTGATGAAGATTTATAACTGGGAGTCTGAAATTTGGCTGGAAATATTGATTCATCCAAGGTCACACAGACAGTGTATATCAAAGGCAAAAAATTTAAACCTTTTTTTCCTGACCCTGAGGCCTGTTCTTTACCCATTATACTAGTATTACACCACTAAATTATTTGAATATTATTCTACTCACTAATACCCTAAGCTCTAACAATATCTTAGCATCTCTAGAAATTCCAGAAGGGAATTCCAGAGGGGAAGGTCCTCAAGCACACAGTCTCTCATGGAAAGAGGAAAACCAGTCAGTTAGTCAGTCAATAAACATTTAATGAGCATCCACTGTGTTCCAGGCACCACACTAAGTTCTGGGGTTACAAAAAAGACAAAAGAATCCCTGCCCTTCAAGAAGCAGGAGCTTATAATCCAATAGGAAGATAGGCAAACAAATATGTACAAACAATATATATATATGCATATATATACATACATGTCCACATCCACATATACATATTTAATGCATATATATAGCTTGTTTGTAATAATACATAAATGTATGTATTATGATAAATAGGAAATAATTAGGAGAGGGAACGAACAGGAATTAAGAGAGTTGGGAGAAGCTTCTAGTTTCCTTCTGCTTCTCACTGTAGAAGCTGCCTTCATCTTTCTACAACAGACCTCCTTAAATGAACTTCCTTGAAGAGTGGAGACCTATGGCCAATGGGGTTCATCCTGGGGTCCTGTGACTCTGTCCTCAGGCAGAGTGATTAGTTGTATGACTTGGTTTTGTATCTGTCTCTCATTATTTTGAATAACAGCCAGCATGAAAAGAGCAATTTATTCTTTCCTGACATTGCTCCTTGGTTGTATGACCTTGGGGAAGTCACCTCCCTAAAGATAAGCTGGTTGGAAGAGATCCTCTGGAGTTCTGTTGAGCTCTACAAATCTCTGGTTTGGGGAACACTTCTTTTCTTTGAATTCTTATAAATTTGACTCAGGATTCTTGTTCTCTATATATCTGAGAAGAGAGGCCTTTGTTATAGGAAGTATCTCTAGTTTTTTCCTCCAATTTTGTTGTTTTCCTTCTAATATTGGTTGCATTGGCTTTGTTTGCACAAAACTTTTTTAATATAATGTAACCAAAATTATTTATGTCATTTTTTGTAATGTTCTCTATGTCTTGTTTGGTCACAAATTCTTCCCTTATCCATAAGTCTGACCAGAAAACTTTTTCTATGTTCCCCTAATTTGTTTACAGTGTCACCTTTTATTTCTAGATCAAATATTCATGATTTTATTCTGGAGTATGGAGTGAGATGTTGGTCTATGTCTAGTTTCTGCCAAACTGTTTTCCAGTCTTCTCAGCAGTTTTTGTGAAACACTGAGTTCTTTTCTCCCGAAACTTGGATCTTTGAGTTTATTGAACACTAAGTTGCTTGGACATTAATGGCTGTGTGTTGATTACCTAATCTATACCATTGGTCCACTACTCTATTCTGTTCTTAATAAACAGATTACTGCAGATTTTGTGCTTTGGTTTCTAGATTATTTTGCTCCTTTTTTTTTTTTGCTCCCCAACAGTCTGGTCCAGAGTTGTTTCTGGGAAAAAACCACCACACCCTCCCAGAGAAGGGATGCATAGTTTGTTTTGGAATGCAGCAGAGTGCATTTAGCCCCAAGCAAAGTTTGGATCTCACACAAAAAACCCACAGCATTCATCAAATTAAATGGTTGTTTCCAAAGGATTTCTTTCTCACTAGCACTTTGGAGATGGGGCTAGTGTGGAGAATAATGATTTTCTTTGTTTTTTGTATTAAGTCAGATCTGTGATTTCATTGGTACATGGAGTATATAGTGAGGAAACTCCTACCAATGCACATTGGCACTGACTCTACCACTTATAGCTTTAGATGCCTTGGGTGGTAAGAGGGTTAAATGACTTACCCAGGGTCAAAGAATTAGTATGAGTCAAAGAGGGTCTTGGAATCAGGTCTTCCTGTCTATAAACCTGAATCTTTATCTCTTATCATGATGCTTCTCTTTTATCCTTAATCTACTTTGAATTCATAAGCCTTCTTGGTATAGTCAGCAACAGTCTCAAAGTCACTTGAAATTATCCAATTCCTAATAAAATAAAGCAAAGTGTCAATAGTGTTCAGCAGTTGGATTGCCATTACAGGTTCCGGTTATATTACAAAGACTTAATTTGAGAAAGGCACTTTTTTTTTGTATTTTGCTTTGCATACATCTGCAAGTTTTAAGAGGCATTTCACTCTGATTAATTAATCTTTTATGAAATCCAATCCCATTGAAATAAACGTAGAGTGGACACCTTCATCATTAAGAAGGAAGTTAAATATCAAATCCATTGATTCATTTGTGCCTTGAGTTGCTGAAGCCTGAGTTTAGGGCAAATGGAGGGGGATGCAGGATTCTTGTTCTTTGCTCTGTGGGAGCAAATTACTTAACCTCTGTGTGCCTGACGTCTTCTTTCCTGTAAAATAAGCCTGATAGATCTGGTTTGAGATCCTTGATTTTGAGACAATAGGAAAGGGAAATGTTGTTTATACCCTATTTCAGTGGAACAGACGCCCTTGGGAATAGAAATAAAGAGTATAATGTAATTGGAAAATCTAGGCTTTCATTTGAGAGACAAAAAGGTAACCAGTTCAGGGCACCTGGAGCCGGCAAATCGAAAGAAATCCAATTTTATTAGGTCCAATTTTGTGCACATTCATTTTGCTCTGATTGAGGCAGCAGGAGGACTGCAAGCTTGAAATCCAACCAACATTACAACATTGAACAACCTGCTCATGTTGTTGTTGTTGTTGTTTTTATAAAACCTTACAACTCAATTATCACTCTGGCAGGAGGATCCCCCTGTAGCATTATTCTCAACAATGTTTTAGGACATAGCTGCATGGACATTAACAATCCTGACAAAGACCGAGGGAAGGAAATCTGGTTAGTCCCACGGAATAGGTTAAAGGGACAAGAGAGCCAGGGGTATTGGCACCTGTTCTTCCAGCTACTGAGTAGACTGAGACTGGCAAATTTCTCAAATCTTTTGAACTTGGGTGTTGTAAACCAAAGTAGAGTTGTTAAACCGATTGCTGTCCATACTAACTTTGGCATTAATATAGATGAGATGGGAAGCTTGTTCTTTTTTAAATGAATGAATAAATGAAGTAACACATGAACAAACATAAATAACAAAAAATAAGATGAAAACATCTTTGTAAGTGGCGAGTGTTTATATTGATAAAAAATCAACAAGAAATGAGCTCATGTGTAATTATGACTATTTGCTTAATTAGAAACAGATTTGTGGAAGAATCTACTGAGTCCTCAGATTATAAAGAATGGAAATTAAGTCCTTCAATGAAGAAGTAGATGACTTTTTTACTAGTCCTCCTTCCTACATGTAAACCTACCCTAGATTCTTTCAGGACTTTACAAATTTGCAATTAGCTTTCCTTCCTCATTTCTATCCCAAATTTATCAGCAGAGAATTTGGCTCATGCAAGGATGGGAGCTTCAGAACTGATAAGACTTTGACCTATTCAGTTTCTCATTATGAATATTGCATCAACTTGTTGGCAAACAAGGCCATGGAAATGTAGGCATTGCAGTTTTATCACAAATCTTCTGAAAAGATTTATAAAAGATATTTTTGAAGAATCTTAAATCTTCCAGTTTTCAAATTAGACCTTAGAAGAGCAGAAAATGGAATGAAGATCCATTTCTCACAATCAAGGGTTTTGAGTAACTTATTTATCCTCACAACATTTTTTCTCTGACTCTTCAAAGTAGTTTACCTTTGAATCTTCTTCAAAATGAACTTTGTGCATTTAAATTTACTGTAGCTTTAAGGAAAAAAGCATTACAAAAGCATTACAGTGGAAATTCACTGTTGTGAAATGATATTAAATTAAGACTATGGCTCTACAAGGTGAAGGGGAGTTGAGCAGTGAGGAAGTTCACTTTTCTCACTCAAGTGGAATCCAAGAAATTGAGATTGCTCTGCCACTAAAGAGAGTAACTATAGGAGGGCTGGCCTGCAGCCCTCCCATGAAAGGAAAGATGGAAGGTTGACCTTGAGGGAAGGGTTGGAGCCAAGGAGATGGATAAGAAGCAGGCAGACACACACGTAATATTTAACAATTGAGTTCCACAGAATAAGCTCAGCTACTTAGCTTTCACTAGGACATGAAACAGTTAAGTAGCTTCGAATCAACATATGGGAGTAAGCAATGAACATGGAGATTAGCTGAAAGAAAAACCATGATCCCTTACAGCCTGGGCTGCAAGTACGGATCAGTCCAGCTTGAGGAGAAGAGATCAAGAAAGAAATCACCAGTCCCTTAGAGCTGGTACTCTAAGCACGGACCATTTGAGGATAGGAGATTAAGGAAAAAAGGTCTTTCAGTCTTTCAGAGAGAGAGAGAGAGAGAGAGAGAGAGAGAGGCAGTTAAAGTTGAGCTTGGCCAGAGGCCAAGCTCCAGGAAAGACAGAGACAGGTGAGGGGTGATAAGGTAAAGAGAGCTGGCTTTCTGTGGACATTCCTATTTATTATTATTGAGATGCAAATGTACACAATACATATGGATGAATACATAGTGGATTGCCATTGGTTAATTGTAAAATATGACAAGGTATAGGTGTGGTTTGTCTCAGCCAGGTGAGCACAAAGAAATCTGATTTCTTGCCTAAACCTGGCGGACTCTGGGATCAAGGATCGAAGGCTTTACTTGCCATGCGCAGGACTGTGCATGCGCTCTCCTAAGACAATCTTTACATTTTAACTATTTCCTTGTTAACTTGACCATAGATTGGTGTGGACTGCTACAGTAAAAGATGGGAAGTGGTGAGAGAGAAGGTTTTAAAAAAAGAGTAGAACTTTGAATGAGATTGTGGATGCTTTAAAAGTTAAACTTGACGTAGTAGGCACATCCCTGGGGCACTATACTAGAGACTTCTTTCCAACAATATAGACCCATTGATGATTAGCCTTAGTCATTCAACTGGTTTTAAAATCACCCACTTCTCCCATTCAGCCTTTATTAGGCTTACAAGGTACTAGGTGCTATAACAGAAAGAACACTGGGTCTGGAGTCAGTAATATCTGAGCTCAAATCCAGCTTCAGATGCTTACTAGTTATGTGACTCTGAATAAATCATTTAACTCTCTGCTTTCCATAGTGGGAATACTAAGAGTGCCTCTCTCCCAGTGTTGCTGTGAGGATCAAATGAGATATTTGTGAAGTACTTAGCAAAGTGCCTGACACATAGTAGGTGTGAAGAGTGGATCAAACTCTCTTTATCTATCAATCAGCAACTTTTAAGTTAATCAATAAAAATCTTTAGTACACCTACTTAGTACCTTACCAGTAACTAAGTAAAAGAATTCACAAGTCATTTGCTAGAGTGGGTGACAACTAGTGCTAGGCAAATTGAAAGACTGCGATTGGTTTTTGTAAAGTTGGGGATCACCAGGAAGAGACATCAAGAAAACTGTTTTTAAAAGTCCAACTCGATGATTCAGTCTCCAACTCTGTATTGGTGAGCCAAACTGGAGGAGACTTTTTCCTTGAATCCTGGGGGTGGTGAGTGAAGTGATTCTTTCTTTGGTCCTTTGGTGAGGAGACCCTCTCTGCTCCTTGGTGCTTTGGTGGGACACTCCCTTCATCATGAGTTCTGGTGTGATTCTTGGTGGTCTGAAGGTTCTCAAGGATTATTCAGCATCTCCTGGTTCTTAGGATTTCTGCTTCCTAATTAGGACTTTGGATTCTGGTGAGATTCACTTCCAGATTTGCATTTGTAGTCTGGAGACATTAGGATTAAATTTAGGGTATTTGGTAGCTAGGCAGTACTTTCTGTCTTTTGATCTACATTTTCCCACTTTCACTCTTTCCACTTCTTTGTAAATAAATAAAGCTGCTAAAAGTCATTTTGACTTAAGCTGGGATATTTTTAAATCGGCTACCGCGGTATTACTTTAGAATTCTTATATTTAGCATAAAACCTATATTTTAAATTATTATAGTAGGTGCTCAATAAATGGTTTTTGCCCTGTCCACTCCCCCTAAGGAGAGAACTAATGTTTTCATCCACTACTTTGCTGAAATTGAGGCTTCCCAAGTTGGCTGTATTTTTCTGTTCAAGGAATCTAGGTAACCTGTCAGAAAAGGATCCGAAGGTATCTGGAATGACCTGACTTTCAGTGATCTCTTCTTTGCTTCCTAAATGTTCAACAGGCGTTTATTTAATTGTTCATTCTAGAATTGTATCAGGAATCAAAGTCAAGCTCACCAGCCAACAGGGTGAAGACAGCATCTTTTCTTTTTCTAGGAATTCAGGATGACATTTGCCCTTCTCCAAACTCTTGACACAGCTCCAACTCTCTTCAGTTGTTCACAGATCACTGACAGTAGCTCAGCAATTATATCAGTTATTTCAGCACCCTGGGAAATAAATTGTTCCAGTGCACTGGTGACTTGAATTCATTGAGAGCATCTCAGTACTATCTTACATATTCAGAAGGAATGGTGGATGGGAGAGACACAAAATATTAATCAGATGCTCCTAGTAAAATAAAAAATAATAATATAATAAATTCAATAAAATAAATAACTATTATAATAATAGGAAGAAAAGATGGTAGGATATAGTGAATTAAAAAACTGACAGGTAGCCAGAAAGAAATAGACTTGAGGCATCTCTGATATATACTGTTTGACCCTAGACAAGTCACTTACCTTCTTAGTGCTCTAGACCAGAGATGTCAAACATACAATGCATAACACTCTTGAATGGGGCCCAACATAGATTATAATGTAACTAGGAAATATTTTCTAAAATAAGTAGAAATATGATCAAATACAGATAATGTAAATATATGGTTTTCTAAGCCAATACCCAGCTCCTTATACACTTTAGTGGTTCTATATCTATTTGAGTTTGCTACCACTTCTTGAGGCAACTCAAAAGCTATAAGCTCAGAGAAGGTGCAAGTTCACATTAGCATTCTTTTTATAAATGAAATTTCAAAATAGTTCCTGTCCTTATTTTATTATATTTTATTTTTATAAACTCTTACCTTCCATCTTGGAATCAATACTTTGTATTGGCTCCAAGGCAGAAGAGTGGTAAGGGCTAGGCAATGGGGGTTATGTGACTTGCCCAGGGTCACACAGCTGGGAAGTGTCTGAGGCCAGATTTGAACCTAGGACTTCTCATCTCTAGGCCTGGCTCTCAATCCACTGAGCTACCCAGCTGCTTCTTCCTGTCCTTATTCTTAAGGAAAGCTGGAAAGAAATCAGCCTAGGATTTCCTCTAGGTGACTACTTCCTACCATGTCAGAAATCATAAGCCATCTGTGCTAGCCCATTCTGTGGAATTTCTCCATATCCTGCCATGAATTCAACAAAGGGGTCCACATGATACACTGAAGTTTTCCTTACATGGTGAGGATGAGTGGAGCTGTCCAGCTCCATTCATAACAGTGATTAGCATAGAGAGTACAGTGAATCAGCAAGCAGCAATTATATACCAGGCACTGGAGACAAATACAATGAATAAAAGACTCTACCCACAGGAATCTTCCATTCTAATAAGAGAAACAAAAGAGTGCACATAAGTATATATATGGATAGATACTTAACCAGTGATTTTATAGTTACAAGAAATTATAAAGTGAGGAAATTGTGTTTACCAATCCTGGCCAATTACATTGAAGAGGTTAAGAACTGAGAAAAGACCTCAAAGTTGTCCATTAAGAAATCATTGGCAATTTTGCAGAGAGAAGTTTCAAATTAGTGATGAAGATGAATGTCAGATTACCAAGGGTTGAGTAGTGAGCGAGAGGGAAAGAAACAAAAGTAGAAAATGTAGACAAATGCTAGAAATGACTGAAAAAGAGGGAGAAATATACGATCATAGCTTGAGAAGATAGTAGGGTCTAGTAAAGACCTCTAAAGGTGAAGGAGACTTTGACATAATTTGAAGGCAATAGAAGAGGAGTTAGTAGCAAATGGAAATGTTGAATACTCAAAAATGACACAACAGATAAAGTAGTAATCTGCCAGAGAAGGCATCAGATCCCGTTGGAGGGAATGGGATACATAGTTTGGCATCATTGAGGAGAGCTGCTACTTCTTGTCAGACTAGGATAAAGGAGAAGACCAGGGTAAAGTTGGGGATATTATCAAGGGGTTTTGAGACATTCATTGAGACAAAATGAGAAGGAAGAAGACAGCTTCACTCTGAAAGGCCTCAATTTTCTCAGTAAAATGAGAGGCAAAGTGAGAGACTTGAGGAGAGAACAGAAGGTTTAGAAAATCCTTAGGAGAGAGGGAGATAGGAAATCAATTAGGGAAGAATAGAAATTAGGGTTAAGGTTAATGTTGGAAAGCATGAATTTATAATGTACCTACTCAGCACAGTTGTAGAATTCCTCCAGCTCTGATCAGCAGCTTGTGAGTAGGAGCCGAGGAGATGGATAGTGGGAGTGATCCACTGCTGAGGGCCTAAGCACTTAAGTGTTTGTTGATTGATTGACTCCCTTTCCCTCTCCATGTGACCAGTCCAACTTTTTCTCTCCCATACTTCCTTAACAGTTTCTTTTCCATGGCTTCTGCTTCTTAGTTCCTTTTTTATAATACATTGCCATCTGTCTCTGCCTACTGTGCACCTCTTTGTTGCCCTTTGGGCGGGTCTAAATTTCAATTTTTTTGGTAAACTATTGAATTCCATTGTTCACTGCTATCTCAAGCAGTATTTCTCTCATCATCTCCATCAGAAATTTCTAATCTTTTATGTCATGGATCCTTTTGGCATTCTGGGGAAGCCTGTAGATCCTTTTTCAGAATCATGATTTTAAATGATTAAAGAAAATACTAAGGTTTAGAAAGAACCTAGGAAACAAGGTGATAGAGACCTGTCTGGGCCTGGAGTTAAGAAGACTTATCTTCCTTAGTTCGTAGCTGACCTCAGATGCTCACTAGCTGTGTGACCCATGGGTAAGTCACTTAACTTTGTTTACTTCAGTTTTTTTTTTCATCTGTAAAATGAAATGGAGAAGGACATGGCAGACCACTCCAGTATCTTTGCCAAGAAATGGACAAATTTTACCCTTATATAGGGTCACAAACAGTTGTATCCAAACAAAAAAGGACTGAATGACAATGGAGAAAGTAAAGATATATATTTTTCTCCATAAGTTGTCACATACCACCTGAATTCTATTCACAGACCCTTTAGACATCCATAAATCCCAGTATAAGAACCACTGCTTTATGTGAAAAAATAAAAGTAATAATAATAGCTTACATGACTACAATACTTTAGGGTTTACAAAATATTATATGTAAATATATATATATTTATTTGTTCCTCACAAAAATCCTAATTATATAAATACAGGAACTGAGCATCAAACAAGTTAAATAACTTGCCTTAAGTAACAGTAAATGTCCAAAGTAGCTTTGATCTCAGGTCTTCCTGACTCCATCTCCAAGGCTCTATGCTGTTTTATAAAATACAATTGTAGACAATTAGTATTTGTGAACCTGGAAGTATATTACAGAGAGTAATGAGGTGGTAATCCTAGAAAGATAGACTGGGGCCATATTGTAAAGCTCTAGGCAGAAGCAGGGCTGGATTTGAGCATCATCACTTAAATATGGCAGTGGAACCCATGAAAACTGATAAAATCTCTGGGAGAGTGAGACACACACACACAGACTGCATGTGTGTGTGTGTGTGTGTGTGTGTGTGTGTGTGTGAGAGAGAGAGAGAGAGAGAGAGAGAGAGAGAGAGAGAGAGAGAGAGAGATGAAAGCTGCAGACAGAGCTTCACAATAGATCCACACTGAGCACAGTACCTGGCAAATAATAGACACTTAGTGAATGGCACTTGACTGAATGATTTGGAGTTTTTAATTATGTTTTATTGTTTAGCTCAAGTCATGAGCCCCACCTTTAAATTATTACTTATATAGTAATGTTAAATTCTATTAAGGGTATTGACTTTGCAAAATTAGAAAAGCTATGTAATTAGTTCCTGTTCCTACCTAAAAAACATCTAGTTAGTATATATTTAGATCTTGTTTTTAAACATGCATCATAATAATAGAGGCCATTTTAAATCATGCTTCAGGGTTGTGAAGCACTTCAGCTGCATTACTTCATTTGATTTATCTATATTCTCCATTACTTTAACATGTAAATTTCTAATGGGAAGAGACTAAGACTATGCTGTATAGAGCTAGTTTATAGTCTTTCTGAGATTTCTAAATATCAAAGCATTTTGCAATACTGCCCTGCATAATAGTACATATATTATTAGAATTGAGAAAATTCATGTCCAAACACTTCTGTGATTTCAGTAATACTTTTAAAAAATTGTATTTTATGATAATATCTACATATATTTGAAAAGATATGTATCTAAAGACATGCATATATATATGTATATATATACATGCATTTTTATCTGAAGAAGTTATACAAGCCCTAGACACATTCAGTCTACAGAAGGGATGTTTGTTTACTTATGGATTCACATATTGATTTTTAAACTTCTTGGGTATAAATCAGCTGTCTCTTTGGAGTCATAGCCCACAAGTTTAAAACCAGTGGTGTATAATTAAAATGTATTAAATTGGCATTCCCTTAAGTTTAATACATGCATTGCATTTTTAAGAGAACATAATACACCAAGAACAAAATTTATAAACAAAAATGAAGGGGGTGATTATTTGTGTGATGAAAAAATTCTGTACTTCATAATTGTTGAATTCAGAAGCTGCTTTACAGATAGTTGCAGATAAGATAGCTAAGTTCTCAAGGCAAAAAAAAAGTTATGATCCATTGCTTTTTGGAAATCAATGAACAATGGAGAGAAAACATTTAGAAACATAATATAAGCTGATAAAAATGGCTTGATTTACCAAGATTTTGGGGAAAACATTCATATTTTGTACAAAATAAGATATGCTAATGTTTTACAAATGTTACTCAAGTTCTAAGAAATAGGGTTTTAATAGAGGATGAAATGCTATCATAATTAACATTTAAATAGTGCTTTAAGATTTACAAAATATTTTTCTCACAACTACCCTGTAAAGTGAATAATCCAAGTGTGATTTTTTTCCTACAGATGGGGAAACTGAGGTGCAAAGAGAGGTGGTTTGCCAAAGGTTATTTTACTAGACAGGGTCTAGACTTGGCTATTGCAATTCCAAGACCTTTACTCTTTCTGTTGTCCCACATTAAGCTTAGATTTAAGGTCACCCAGGATGGAAATTGAATGAAAATCTGAACTAAGCTGGACTACAAAACCTTTTCTTTGTATTTGAAAGCACTCTTTAATTTAGTGTTAGCATATAATGCATATTACTCTCTTTCACATCCTCTAGGATCCAGTTAAACTGGTTTAGTCTCTCTTCATTCACAGAAGACATTCTACCTGCTGCCATAATTTTGGCCACCATTCTCTATGCCTAGAATGCACACTCTTCCTCTACTTCATGAATTACTGAATTGTATTCAAAATTCTCAAATCCCAGAATTTAAAGGAAACCCAATCTTATCCTTTCTCCCTCCTCCATGCTGAAGTCATAGTGCCCCTTTGTGCCTATCTGTATGTCTGTCTTTCTATGTATCTATCATTCCATCAATCTATCAATCCATCTATCCATCCATCTATCTGTCCATTTGTCCATCCACCCATCCACCCATTGCATCTATCTATCTATCCATGGCCTCTATCTGTATATCTATCTATCTATCTATATGTCTATCTCTCTATCTATTCATCCATTCATCCATCCATCTAACTATCTCTCTATATGTCTCTCTATATGTCTGTCTATCTATCCATCCATCTAGCTAGCTATCTCTAGCTAAACACATGTATAATAGATGTGTATATTATACATATGTATGTATATTTTTTACCCCCAGTGTACACGATGCCTCCCAACAGAGGATGGGTTTCTTGAAGGTAAGGCTTATTTGGTTTAGTTTAGTTTTTGTCTTGGGGTCCACAGTACTTAGCACAAAGTAAGTACATAATTAACACTTGTTTAACCCATGGTGCAGGCTCCACTAAAACTCTGGCTTAGCATAGATGAGGTTCAATCAGGAACTGAATCCAAGAAGGTTATAATCTCCCTTTGGTTTATTATCTCTACCTGGGTTTGTTCCAGCACAATCTGATACTGTATAGGCAATATATAATTCCTGAGCTAACCCCAATGAAAATTAGAGCTAGCATATACATAGCAATTTGTTAGTAAAATACTTTACATGTGTTATCTTACTTGATGCAATAATCCTTTGAAGTAGGTATTACTATTATTATCATTTCCAGATGAGGAAATTGAGGCTTAAATGAGGTGATGTGACTTGCTCAGGGTCCCACAGCTAATAAATGTCTGAGGTGGAATCAAACTCAGGTCTCGCAGGATCCAAGTCTAGCATTTCCTGCACTGTGCCTCCCTCCCCTCATGCCTAAATGTGAGTGAATGGTTCTCCAGATCCCTATCAGGATAGCCTTTCTTTTACCACATAGAAAATGCTTAAGATACAAAGGATTCATAGCAGTCCAAAAGAATAACAAGCCAACAGATGGAAATACTCAAATAACCCATCAGCCACCCTGCAGAAGAAAACTAAACTTGGTTATGCCAGTGTGGCTATACACAGTCTTCCCAGTGAATCCCTCTTTTCTGCAGAATCATACAGAGTCACTTTTAGATGTTTAATTCTACTCTATTGCTTAGCCTCCTCCCTGACCCCATTCTGGAGGGCTGCTAAGCAAGCAATCCCCTTCTCAGTAGAACTACTTGTCTCTGATTAACATACTCGCTTGGCTCTCTAAGGAGGGCGTTGCATAGGAATTATGTGGACTATTGTCTTCTTTCTTCAAAGAGGATGCAGCATTTGGATATCAGAAGATGGTTTCCTTACAGGAAGATGCAAATCCCAAATGTTTAAACTTGGAAATTCCCAAAGCAGTGCCTAGCAAATCTCCTTCCTTGGGCTAGTAGGCAATGTTCTGGGATCATAGTGTTCAGAACCTCACATTCTCTCTTCTGAAGTTTGGGGCTCAGGAACACAGTTCCCAGACTCTCAGGCTACATGAATGCACCTGGCCATCTCTTTTGCTATACGTTGTCATCAAGTGACCTTGGAATTAAAGGAAATTACATATGGCAACAGATTCCCTCCTTGAAAACACACAATATTTCAGGTCTACTCTTCTGCCTTCTGTGTGTTCTGAAGGTGAGAGATAGAGAGAGAGAGTCAGAGAGAGAGAGAGAGAGAGAGGAAGACAGACAGAGACATAGACAGAGAGGGACAGAAATGAAGACAAGAATTAGAAACAGAATGATAAAATGAGGGAGAACCAAAACTAGCTACTATATTTTTGTTGTTTTTCAGATTCAGTCATATCTGACTCCTCATGATCCTATTTGGGGTTTTCTTGGCAAAGACACTAGAGTGGTTGGCTATTTCCTTCGTCAGCTCATTTTACACAACACAAGAGGAAACTAAAGCAAGTGGGGTTAAGTGACTCGTCTAAGATCACACAACTAATAAGTATCTGAAATCAGATTTGAACTCAGAAAGAGTCTTCCTGACTCCAGACCTAGCATTTTATCCATTGTACCACCTGGTTGCCCCAGCTGGTATGTTAGGTCACTTTTATAGCCTTATTGGGAGGGGATGAGGGATAGCTTCTCCTAAAAGTGATCCTTCCTCTTGAGCCTCAATCAAGCAGTGATCACAAGGCAGTCTCTGTCTCTGAAATACAACATGTAACATGTCAATTGGGAAGGTGCCCATAAGAGGCTGCCTAACAAAGGACCACACCACTGAATGTCAGACAGGATGTTTGGTAAATTCCTCAACTTGATCACAGAAGAGCCTACCTGCTCTCTTCTCCACCTCACAGCTGAATGGATGAGTTTGTCAAGCAATTGGAAGCTGACCCCATCCCTTTCCATTTCAATCGTTCTGCATCAGCATCATTTAACAAGTTAAAATGTGTCAAGCCCTCTGTTATTGTTGCTGTTGCTCCTGCTCCTGTTGTTACTGTTGTTCTCTGGCTTGGCACCAAAAGACAATTAAAAAAAAAAAAACAAGGAAGAGCTCGGGGGCTGATTTCTTTCCCCAAGCGGTAAGGTAAAAGGAGTGAAACAGTGAGATGCACTGCCCAATATGGAGGAATACTGGCCAAGAAACAGAAATAAAAGGATCCCACATTGAAAGGCTGAGAGAGAGTTAAACGAACAAACAAGTAAACAAGCTAGTAGACTGAGCATTAGGAAATTCCAGATAGTTCTAGGCAGGTGTCTGTTCTGGGTCAGGAGATATGACTTCCTGTGTTTAATCCACAGTACTTCAGCCTTCACCTGACTCCAATTAATACCCCAATTTGCTGTGGTATCTACTCATTAACTAGCCAATAGCTCATTATACTTAATTTGATTTTTTTCTCTTTGAAATCTCGTTCAGATTAGACAAGCAATAGGAACAAAGTGGGGGCACATGATAGATTTGCTTCAGTCAGTTTGAACTTGTCAAGGGGTCAGAGAAGGAGTCCTCGATTTGTCTGGCTGACAAACAGAGGGATGAATCCCTCCTGGATGGCAGAGGTTTGAAGGTTACTTAATGCTCTACCTGAACACAGGTTCCAGGCATCTCCCCACTTCCTGTCACAATTACAAAGATAAAATTAAGAATTTTGAGACATTCACCATTAACAGGCCCGCAGACCAACCTTAGGCTAGAGAAGACCCTGATCTTGTGCTGAAGACCTTGGGATACCGAAAGATCACTTCTGGGAAAGCTCTAACTGGGCATACATTTTTGTGCCCTTTACATTTCAGTGTTCTTCAATAAAGTCCCAACAGCCTCATCATTTTCCTACAAAAGTAATTGAGGAAATTGTCCATCAGATAAAAAAATGCATTTGAAACTAAAGGAAGTTAATCCAAGGTCAGTCAGCTAGAATTTACTAAGTGCCTACTGTGTGCCAGTTATTGGGCCAAGTGCCCTGCCCTAGTGGTGGATCTAGGAAAGCAACTGAAAAAGCCACCCACGGGATAGGAAGCTGAATTTGAAAGTGAAGGAACGTTCTTTCTTTACCAGCTGAAGTCCTTTCCCATCAGGGAGCCTGGGCTTCTAGCTGCCATTCCTGTCTTGAGCTCTCTTGTAATTTGTGATGCCTTCCTTGGTAAGGTAAGGTGTTCACAGTCACAGGCCTCCACATGGAGCCCTCATGGTCTGCTCTTACTGATGAAAAGGACGTTTTCGAGAAGCTGATCAAAGCCAGGAAGCCCCCTTTGGGAGCAGGGCATGGCTTGAGCTCAGCATGTGTGGACCTCCCTCTCAAATTTCATTTTCATTCCTGTGGGAGGTGATTTTTTAAAAAAAATTCTTGGTGCAGTGATGTGAGGGGTGGGGAGGGCAAGAGGGCTCCAAGATCATGGGACAAAACGGTTAATTGTGCTTCATTTTCCTGCCTTGCCAAGCGAGAATAATAGCATTTTCCTCCCTGGCAGAGATGTTGTTAGGATAATCTCACCAATCCATTTTTACCCAGTGTGTTTTCCCTGAACAACAATGCTTCAATTCAGCCAATCTCCCAAGGTGTAACTAAGAAAAAATACTCATCTTCTTTTAGCTCTAGGTAAGCTAAGGTACAAAGAAGCCATATAGCCTGCTACAGGGCAATAGCTACTGACAAAAGCCAAACCGGTCTCTGCCCACCAGACTTTTGCTGCCTAAGCAAAGAAAAAGAAAGGATCTCTTGATGTCCAGATTTCCATTCGAAAAGCCACTAAACCCAGTCATTATTCACTCTAATATCAGATAAGAGAGAAATTGAAAGTATACTTAATCTATTGCCTTAGGATAACTCATTTATAATGAATCCTATTGATATTGCAGTAACTATTAAACCTAATTTGTAGAGGGCTTATGTTTGGTGATAAGCAATTATACAAGTTTTATCTGACTCTTTCTCAGGCCAGCATCCTACAGTAGAAAAAAGAGCACTGGCATTGGAATGAGAGGACCCAGGTTCAAATTATGGGTGCTTGGAAACTGGGTGCTTTTGGACTACTCACTTTGCCTCAGTTTCCTCATCTGCAAAATGAGAGATTGGATAGATGAGCTTGAAAATCCAGTTCAGTTCTAAATCTAGGCTCCTATGAGGCTCAAAAGCACATTCACATTTGCTCTGATAGGACTTCCAGATTTACCAAAGTCAAAAATCTTCAAGTAGCCTAGGGATGGACTGTAGGCTTATTTTCTAAGGACAAATCTAGCTATATTTAGACATGTTTGTTTCCAGGTGGGCTGTAAAATGAATTTTTCAGTGATAGTAACTCTCAAAGACCAAGATATAAAAGAGAGGTTCTACCTCCCCCCCTTCCCCCCCCCCTCCCCGTCATGGATCCCTTTAGACAAATCTATTGTCCCCCTCATCAGAAGAAATTTAAAAATGTTCATGGACCACAGTTTGAGAGTTTTGTCATCTTCATTGATGGAAGTGATTATTTTATTAGTGGAATCCCAGACACTTGACTCATTGAGCATATGGATATTTTTGCCATCATTTGAAAAATGACAGCTTTGTAGCAAGAATAATTGAAGTCTCACATGCTTATGCCAGTGGATCCATAATCTCAGTATTGAGAATCCTTCTACCAGTTCTCATTGTAACCCAATCATCAATTCTCATCTTGTGTGATCCTTGTACATGATATCCCAGAAATCGCTTATGGAGAAGCCAGCTAATATGATAAAAGGTTTTCCTTAGGGCATTTGGTATTTCATAGGTATTAATGTAGCAACATCTGGGCTGCCCTTATGTTTTGCCCTATAGATATTGGAACTCTACACCCTACTTTCTTTCCATACATTTCTATGCATCAAGTGACAAATTTCTGTCACTTCTTTTATGTTAGTTATCACTGACAATGTACAGTCTCCTTTTTATATCTACCCTGAATTTTTCTGTCATCCTTTGGGTCACCCACAATTTTTATTCTTAGGAGACTGTGGCAGTGAAATGAATATATGAACCCTATTTTTCAAAATTTAAAAAATATATTTTATAAGAACTGAAGTGATATGGTACAATTTAGTTATTACTTTACATTAAGTAGGGAGGCTTCAGAGGCAGGACATGAAAACTTTTGGCGCTCACTACCTGTGGGACCTTGATCATGTCCTTTGTCTTCTTTGAAAATAAAGAAAGAATAAGAAATTACAGAAAGGCAGTCCATGCATAACTGTGATAGCTCCTAAAATGTTAAAAGACATGAAAAAAGGGCACATGTCCTTTTCTGTGTCTTGAACCCCTTAAGCAGTCAAGCTAATAAAATCTATAGACCCTTCTCAGAGGCATATTTTTAAATGCAAAAAGTAAAATATATAAACTTACAAAAAAAACCCCAATGGTATTTAAAGACAGCCATTAAAATATTTTTTAAATGTTTCTGTCTCTGTACCCTCAGTACCTAGCACATAACTGGTGCTTAGCAAAGGGTTGTTGATCAACTCATTGTACAATGGAACAAGCTCTAACTCTACCTTTGATGCTTCAAAACCTGAGTGCCTTTGGACAGGTCACTTTCTGCTCCTGAGCCTCAGTTTCCTCACTAATAAAATGAAGTCTTCAACTAGAGGTCACTGAGGTTCCTTCCAGATTTAAAGCTGTGACCCCAATTGACTAATTGATTAGAGGCAGTATATTTAGAGATGATGGAAACATCTCAGAACTTGAATTCAGAAGAGATCTGATTTCAAATCCTACCTTATATACTCTTTAAGTTACAGGACCTTTGGCAAATCACTTAGCCAAGCTAGACCTCAGTTTCCTTATATGAAAAATGAGATTGTTAGAGCTCAACCAAGACAATGTTTATAAAATATTTTGTGTATCTGGAAGCCCAAGAGAAAAGTAGGTTTGAAAATAAAATCTTCTGCATAGAGATGATGGGAGTTGAAGTTGGAAGTGAATGATATACTCAAGGGAGAGAGTATTTAAAAAGAGAAAAGCAAAGGACCCAGGAGAAAATCCTGGGAGGGGGAGGAGGAGGAGAGAAGGGAGATCAAACTTAAGGGATAAGCAAAAAGGGAAATAGGCAAGTTGCTGTCAGCAAAGTAGGAGGAGAATGAGTGAATGAGCCAGTTAGTAGAGCCTGAATTCCCACTCATCCTCCTTCCAGGCAGTTACAAATGCCTCCTCTTGTTTTCTAAATTTAAAAGCCAAGCAAACCTGAGGTCTCACTATCTATGGGTTTTCCTTGAAAATACCAAAAGTCAAATCTGTAATTAACTTGGGGATTTATAGTCGGTGGCTATGCAAAGTACATATTAACTTTCTAAATAAGTCTCATTTACCCACTTTATGTGTTTTTGAGGAATGTCTTTTGCCAGCTTCTGAAGGGGAGAGTTAGGAGAGGACTATTTTTTTCCCAAAAGTTCTCTGAGTAGAGGGAATCCATCTAAAGGAAATAAGGGGCTTGGCCACAGTGGTGAGAAAGAAGAATGGTCCTGGCATGTGGAAGTTAGGTGGAATAGCCAAAGTTAAGAGGGCAGGGCAGGGATTTCCCCCACTTGCCTCAACCCTGTTTTCTCAGGCAACAGTCACAGGGGGGATCCTGGGACTGCCCACTTGGTTGGCAGGATGCCTTTGGTGTGTTGTGATAGAGTGGGTGTTTTATTTGGGATTGTAAAATCAAATAGATGAGCAAACAAAGCCTCCAAGGGCCAGAATCATAAAACACACACACATACACACACATACACACATACACACACACCTGGCTACTGGCTATTAATTGGGGGATCTAGGTATGAGCAATGAGCATCCAACTGGGAGCATCCGTGCAGATCTGAAGAAAGGCTCAGGCTAGACTGCCAAGGGATTCTCAGCTCAGTCAGAAAAGGATGTCCTGATCTTTAAGTGAGCCCAGAATACATGACTTGTTTTTCATGAGATCCCAAAATTTCATAGTTTTTTTTTTTGTTTATGATGAGCATTGTTCCCTGTGACCAGGCACTGTGTTGAGACTAAGCTCTTAGGACATGGTTTTTCTATGCTCACTTTGCTAAAAGTAACCTTAGCAAATCATTTATAAACTCATTCAATCAGTTGCTAAACATATATGAAGTACTTCCTATATGCCAGACACTGGGGATTCCAAAATAAAAAAAATCCCTGGCCTCAGGGAACTTAAATTTTAAGCAAGAATAAAAGATACATACAGAATCAAGACATTGAAAGCCTATTAATGTGTCCAGCATTTAGAATAGCTTAAGCCATTGTTTTTCTTTTTATCATAGCTAGCTTTATAACAAATCAATAAGATTTTCTTTTCTCTTCATTTTAATTGAGAGATTTTCTTTTGATGTCATTTACATTTCCTAATATAGTTTTCACTCTCCCAAAAATCTGTCTCTTATAAGAAAGAATTTTTTTCAAAAGGGAAAAAAATCTCAGCTCAGCAAATCTAGCCAACATATCACTTGTCTGACATTGCATATGCAGAATTCCATACGTGTAGCTCCGACCTCTGCAAGGACTAGGAAGAGGTACCTTCTCATATCTCTTTTTTAGGGTCAAGTTTGGTCAGTGTATTTTCATAGCATTCGATTTTGGTTGTGTTATCAGGGTTATTTCCCTTTATGGTTATGTGGTTGTGGTCATTGTTATCTTTTGTTTCATTAGCTCTACTTACTTCACTTTGCATCAGTTCATATAAATCTTCCTGGATCCAGCCCTCTCCATCATTTTCATTGTTTCTAGCAGTTTCTGATACCCCAAAACTGATTGAATCATCCCCAAATCAGGAGGAAAGTATTTGGTTTCCAATTCTTTATTGCCACTGCTATTCATTTCTTCATGTCTATGCAATCTGCTTTTCTCTCTTTGACCTTGGTGAAGGTCTAGCCATGAGTTCCCCAGGTCAAAGGTAACAGGCACCATGGGTACTTTCTCAGCAAGATTCCAAAATGCTAGCAAGGTGGTATTTTTTTTTTTGCCCCGATTCTGCAGATCTCTTGGGAATCTAGTGACCCCTCCACAATTTGATCTCTCTCAGTACTATGCTTAAAACATATACACAGCCAAGAAGCATCACTTTTTTTTTTTGTATTATCATTGCCAGCATCAACCAACAGAGGAGCTAGGTTTGAATGCAAGCTCTACCATTTACTACCTAAGTGACTTTGGAGAAGTCACTTCCTCTCACTAGGCTTCAGTGTTCTTCTCTGTAAAAATAAAGAAAACAGATTAAATAAACTATAATGTCTCTCTCAGCTCTAAATCCAGTTGGTGAAATTAAGGTTATAGTATTCTTTTTTTAAAACTCTTACCTTCCACCTTGGAATCAATGCTATGTATTGGTTCTAAGACAGAAGAGTGGTATGGGCTAGGCAATGGGGGTTAAGTGACTTGCCCAGGGTCACACAGCTGGGAAGTGTCTGAGGCTAGATTTGAACACAGGACCTCCCATTTCTAGACCTGGTCCTCAATCCACTGAGCTACTTAGCTGCCCCCAAGGGTATAGTATTCTTGAGAAGGATAGTGGCTAGAGAATTGCCCTTAGAGTTCAGAAGATCCACATTTATTTATTTATTTATTTTACTTTGTGTGTACTTTGATATGGACTGGATATGGGACCCTGAAGAAATCATTTAATCTTTTGATGTTCCACACCACTCTTTAAGCTGCAAAACAGGTGCCTATCTTCTTGGGTAGAGGAAGTTTTCTCACTAGAGAGTTGTCAATGAAATCACAATTTCCTGAAGAAATCATAGATTTGGACTAAAAGAGGTGGGAGGAAATAGTTCTCCTCTGACCCATTTGGTTCTCTTCTCTCCTCCCCACCTCTCACCAACAAAAAGAAACACTCCACCATTGTCATTACTTCTTTAGGGATCATTATCTCTATGGTAGTTAGGTGGTACAGGAGACAGACTGCTGTGCCTGGGGTCAGAAAGGCATCTTCCTCCATTTCCTCATGTGCAAAATTAGCTGGAGAAAGAAATGGCAAACCTTTACAGTAACTCTGCCAAGAAAACCCCAAATAGGATTGTGAAGAGTCAGATATGACTGAAAACAACTGAACAATAATCTCTACTTTAAGAAATACTGCATAATTCTTAGAATTAAATGTAATGAATTAGCCTGTTCTTTTCTATTTTAAGTTTATTTTTTTCATTTTTATTTAAATAATTAATTTAGAATATTTTTCCATTGTTACATGATTTGTATTCTTTCCCTTCCCCCTCCCAGAACTGATGATCAATTCCACTGAGTTTTACATTTGTCACTGATCAAGACCTATTTCCATATTATTAATATTTGCAATAGAGTGATCATTTAAAGTCAACATCCCCAATCATGTCCCCAAGGACCCATGTGATCAAGCAGCTGTTTCTCTCCTGTGTTTCTTCTCCCACAGTTCTTCCTCTGAATGTGGAGAGTGTCGTTCTCCTAAGTCCCTCAGAGCTATCCTGGGTCATTTCATTACTGCTAGTAGAGGAGTCCATTACATTCAATTGTGCCACAATGTATCAGTCTCTGTGTACAGTGTTTTCCTGGTTCTGCTCCTCTCACTTTGCATCAGTTCCTGGAGGTTGTTCCAGTTCACATGGAATTCCTCCAGTTCATTATTCCTTTGAGCACAATAGTATTCCATCACCAACAGATACCACAATTTGTTCAGCCATTTCCCAATTGAAGGACAGTCCCTCATTTTCCAGTTTTTTTTGCCACCACAAAGTGCGGCTATGAATATTTTTGTACATTTATTTTTCCCTATTATCTCTTTGGGGTACAAACTCTTTGGGGTTAAAAAATAGTTATAAGTACATATTAGTGCTACCAATGTTGATACACACGCAAAACACTTTGAGGGCAAAAAAGCACTTTCCTCATAACAACCCTATAAAATGGCAGGAAATCCATCAATACAGAACATATCTCTGAGTCAATTAGACCTGAGTTCAGTCCTAAAACCTCTGACAAATACTGGTTGTGTGACCTTGGATAAGTCCTTTGACCTCTTGGTATCTTGGGCAACTCTTGCCAAGGTGTTGATAGCCAGGATAGAAGATTGTTACCTTGTACTTCCTTTATCGATGAAAACCCAAGTCTGGTCCAATGTGAAGCAATGGAGAATATTAATAATCTTTCCATTTCATAATATGGATGAGGATGCATATATGGAGAGGAGAGGCTTAAGTAGTCACCCAGTGGCTATCAAAGTTGTTGGGGAAGGTGGGGTGAGGTCAAAGTCTTGAACCCAGATCTCCTGACACTCCCTAAGGTCATTAAAGACCTCTATATACCAAGAGCTTAATCTGAAGTACTCTGAGGCTGTTTTTCAAGAATTTATATGAGAATATTCTGGAGTACATAGGGATAGGGACTGAACCTGTGACTTGGTTGATACAAGAATGTCCCAGAGAAGGAATCTCCCTCTATTAATCCAGGTAGACACCTTTTCTGCAACTTCTCATTAAAAAGAGTTTCTTACACAATGGTTAAATTTTCTTTGTATGAGCCCCCAAATGGTAAAGAGACAAGGGGCTAGTGCCATACAAATATATCTCTAAAGGACTGGATTAGCACTGAGTGTCAGTCACTGTTCTCTTCAGGGGGATGGCAATTATGACTATGTTGCTTGAAGACCAGCTCTGTCTCTAGCTCTGACCATTTGTGCATCTTCACTGATTCATGTCTTTTAGTGTTCATTAAAAATGAATACCTCCCCCTGCAGCGCAGAGCAAAAATACAAATCCTGCCAAAGGCTTTCCTTCCAGCTTTCTGTTATGAACTCCACTTTTTCTGTTGTGTTTGTTAACCCTTAGTTCTCCACAGAGAGAGGGCCAGAAAGGCTTCCTGGACAAGGAGTGTTTCTCATCTGTCTGTAGGTGGGAATTGAATAAAACTCTTTATCTCTCAGCTCTGGGTCTTTTCTCTGGCTATCCCTCATTGCCTAGGACACGATCTCTCCTCAACTCCATCTACTGTCTTCTTTGACTTCTTGTAAATCACAAGAAAAATCCCATCTCCCACAGGAACCCTTCTTCAATCCTCCTAATTCTGGAGCCATTTCTCTTTAAATTATTTCATATTCAGTCTGTAAATAGATTGTTTCTACATATTTGTATGCCTGGTGTCTCCTCCATTAGCTTGTGAGTTCCTTGAGGGCAAGGACTATTTTTTGACATTTTTTTTAAATTCCACAGATTTAGCTAAATGTTTATTGTCATTTGACTGAATAATCACAGCTGCAAATCAGCACATAGTGGTGTATACACATATGAGCAAGAATGTATTGGCTGTCTTTGGCTTACTTGACTTAGTCCTTATTTCCTATGGTCCTATAAGGAATTTTAACAAATGGCATTTCCATGAATATGCAGTGATGTGCCTCTGATTCAACATTAAAGATTTCTAGACCACTGGGGCAGTAGGATGAGGTAGAAGAGGAAAATGAAAAGAACATTACATCCTGTATCAGAGAACCCATGTTCCCACTACTCCTTGTATCCATCGCTTCAAAATCTACCCAAATCCACACCTCACCCCCATGGTCTCAGTTTCTCTATTTGTGGCAACAGCAACAGCACATATCATCAGCATCTTTTAAGGTTTGCCTAGAGCATCTTGATTGTAATATGAAGGGATTGGGCTAGTTGACTTCTGAAGTCCCTCCAGCTTTCAAATTCTGGTCCAATGTTCTGCTGCACTGGACTGTTTCCTCATCTGTAAAATGGGGTTGATAAGGGGACCTAGGTGGCTCAGTGAATAGAGAGCCAGACTTCAAGATGGGTTCAAATCTGGCCTCAGACACTTCCTAGCTGGGTGACCCTGGTAAGTCACTTAACCCCCATTGTCAAGTCCTTAGTTAGCCCTCTTCTGTCTTGGAACCAATACACAGTATTGATTCTAAGATGGAAGGTAAAGTGTTTTTTGTTTTTTTTATGGGGATAATATTGGAACTTTTGCCTTACAGGGTTTAAATGAGATGATATATCACTAAGAGCTTTTCAGACCTTGAAGAGCTCTATTAACGTCATCATCATTATGATTATTGGATGGGACAAATATTAGTGAGAATTCTAGAGAAATTGGCATGATACCCTGCCCACTTTTTTAGTTAACATTTATATGGTGCTTGAAGATTCCCAAAGTACTTTAGATATACTACGATATTTGATCCTCAAAACAACCCAGCGAGGAAGCACTATTATTAGTCCTATTTTACAGATAAGGAAAATGAGCCTGAGAGAGATACTGTCATCTGACCAGGATCCACCCCCACCTCCCCAGCTAGTAGATGACTAGAGCAAGATTCTAACTCAGGATTCCCAAATCCCAGATCAATTTAGTCCATAATCTAACTTGCTCTTATCACAGTGACTTAAGAGGACCACAGATTTCAAGTTTTAGAGCTGAAAGGAATATTAGAACTCATCTCATCCAACCACTTCCTTTTATAGATGAGGAACCTAAGGCATACTTAAAAAAATTATTGGAATCAGTTGAAATGATATTTTTTCTTTTGCAACATTAAGGAAATGTTTACCTTTATATCCACACATTATTATACATTTCTCCTCAGTAAATAATCAGATTAGATAAAAGCTATGCATCACCATGTTATGTAATAATGTAGAATGTGTCATTATGGGATGCTATTTTGAGAGAAAATCTAGAGAATCTTAGCTGCTATTTAGGAGCCATGGATTTCTATAGATTTGTCCTATTTCCAGTGATAGTGAGCAAAGAAAATTGAAGTTGGCTTTTTATTCTGGTGGTGGTAGGAATGGTAGGGGGAGGAGAGGGCAAGTTCATGAGAAATTGAGTAGAGAGGAGAGCAGAAATCTGGCCCCTGTTTTGTGCTGCTGTGGCAGAGATACAGAATGAGCACCAGATGTACAATTAAGTATGAAATGTACTCAATTCGAGCATTCCAGATGTCACAGGCTAGAGGAAGGGGAAAGCATTGATTCTTTAGCTTGTTATATTTAATTATATCCTCTACTCAGTGGCATGAACTATTACCACATACAATTTTACCTTTCTCTCTCTCTCTCTCTCTCTCTCTCTCTCTCTCTCTCTCTCTCTCTCTCTCTCTCTCTCTCTCTCTCTCTCTCTCTCTCTGTCTATATCTCTCTGCTTCTGTCTCTGTCTCTGTCTGTCTCTGTCTATGTCTCTGTCTCTCTCCCTCTCTCTGTCTCTGTCTCTCTTTCTCTCTGTCTCTGTCTCTGTCTCTTTCTCTCTGTCTCTCTCTCCGTGTCTCTGTCTCTGTCTGTCTCTGTCTGTCCCTGTCTCTGTCTGTCTGTCTGTCTGTCTGTCTGTCTGTCTGTCTGTCTGTCTCATACATACACACACACACACCGAAGCCCTCAATTTACAATATATCATCTTTTGTTCAGTCTATCCATCAATTAACAATCAAATCTGAGCTTATGAGCAGTAAACACACCCAGATATACACTGATGAATGGAACATTTGCTGGACCTTCTCTAGCCATCACCCCCCAAACAGATTACTTTTCTAACTCTACTAAGGGAAATATCAGGCTACCACCTTCAAAAGTCTCCCCACAAACAGCAATGGAAATTAATTTGTGTAACTGGCACTCATGCAAATGACTCTCTGCTATCGATGAGTTCAATTATTTCTAAGTGGAAGAAAACACTCCATTGGAGAGTCCCCAAAAATTGATTAATTCAGCCATTTGGAAATTGTAAGGCCATTGCATCCTGGGTAACTACACTGATGCTCATTGACATTCCATAGCTGGCCAATCAGTTATCTACCACACCTCATCTGCCCCTTCAAGTTGGGTCTTTTATGTTTTATCGGAATGATTATGTGGACAATAAGAAAAAGATGAATTTATCGATTTAAATTCTATTCAATGCTCCAACACATACTTCTAAATAATTAAACTAGTGTTTTTGCCATTTGTCCTCTAGAGATCCCTTGTGGTCTAGAGACGTCAGTGTGAAAAGATCTGAATCTTACAGAGAGAAGCCCAGAAGCGATATTTGATCAGAGTGGGGGAATGATTTATGTGAGAATGCCATGCTGTGCAGTATCCATACTGAGGATTGATAATCTGTGGCTTTCCAGAGTCGAAGGTATTTTTTCAGGACAACTACATAATAATAGTAATAGCTAAGTGTTTTTTTAAGCTTTAACTTCCATCTTAGAATCAATAATGTGTATTGATTCCAAGGCAGAAGAGCAGTAAGGGCTGAGTGTTGGGGGTTAAGTGACTTACCCAGGGTCACATAGCTCCCTTCTTTAGATCTGGCTCTCAACCCATTGAGCCACTTAGCTGCACCCTAGCTAAGATTTTAGCATTTCCTTTTTTGTTCTCACATATGAGGTAGATGCTATTGATCCCATTTCACAGATAAAGAATCGGAGTCTGATTTGCTCAAGGTCACATAACTAGTAAGTGTCTGAAGGAGTATTTGAACTCAGGTATTCCTGACTCCAAGTTCAATCCTGTCTTCACTATGCTGACTGTCTACCTGAAATGACTTCAGAGATAAGAAAGAGCTTAAATTCTTAAATTGCTATCCTGGTTCCAATCGCCACAAGGCTAAATAGGCTCCTTTAGAGTTCTTTGCAAATCGTGTTTCCATAACACTACCTTGGAGCCCTTCCATTTCAGTAATTAAGTGCATATTTATGAGTTAAATTTTATATAGTACATCCAGTGACTATTTCTAATTTACCTGATTCCACAATGTTTATCCCACTTTCCTGTCAAAGATGCTAATGGAACACTAATTAGGACAAGAAATAGGTGTTAAAACTTTTAGCACAAACTCAATTTGGTTGTGGTTTATTATTAACTCTTCAATCCTTCGAACCACAGCTTTGACTAATAGACACAACCACCCAACTGCAATTATCAGTCTGAAAGAGAATGGAACTAGATGACCTCAATGAGACTCTTCCAGGTTGAAACTCTACTGAGCCTCAAAGGTCAACCAATCCATCTTCCTGCTTTGCATTTAATTCAGAGCTGTGTGGGATGCTCCCAATGGAACTCTGGACTTGATTCATTTAGTTAGATTAACAGTTTGGGGTTCAGTTCCCACTAAAGCATGTGCTCTGAAATCCTTGAGGCAATCAGCAATGGATCCTGGTGATGAATGAGGTTTGTGGGAACACCAGGGTGAGTATATTTAATTTTACTTAAGAGCAGTCAATTTTTCATGTCAAGAATTTCCCCTCAGATGTTTTCTGAGCATTGAATGACATCCTTTAATGAATACCAAATGATCTCCAGCTCCTTACAATATGAATTAATCAGGGAAACAGGTGGCAGGGAGAAAGTGATGCTCCAGGGTTACCTCAAAGCAACAATTCAAGTAGACATTAACACTTCGAATGGAAAGGAGGCAATTTTTAAACATCCATTTAGTGAAAAGGACTCTTTTGCTGGCTGTTAGTTAACTGGGGGAAAATGCCTTTGTCAAAGGGAAAGTAAAGCTGTAATTTATTAATGTCCCTTGAGGGCAGGGTCTACACTTTTCCTCCTTTTTTGTATCCCCAGCACTCAATACAGGATCTGGCACATAGTAGGTGCTGAATGTTTATTATTAGAATGTTCATAATGAATTTGTGAATTAGAATGATGGAATTTAGCTCCTTGAGAATAGGGATTACCTCTCTTCTTCTCCTTTCTTCCTCTTCTCTCCCTCCCTCTCTTCTCCCTTTTCTTGTCTTTTCTAACTGGGGAAAATGACTCTTCTCCATACCTTTCTCCCTTTTCCACTTTTATTGAGAAACTAGTGGAGGAAGGCTTGTTGCTTGCCCTCAGGGAGCTCACAGTTAAGATAAACAAATTTTTGCTAGTGACATTTACAGAATATAGAAATTTAAGGGACATAGATCTATGCAGGATAGGAAACTTTTGTTTAATATTAAAGAGAGGCAACTAAGATTTATAAAGTTAGTGCGCTCTCTCTCTGTCTCTCTCTCTCTCTCTCTCTTGTTGTTGGCTGGGGGTCTTGATTGATAGAATTGTTGCACAGAAAGGAAAGGAGTGGCAAAGGAGAGAGCTTTAGATAATCAAGTGAGAAGAAAAATGTAAAAAAAGGGAATATATCCCAGAGTGATAGAAGAGGGGTGGACTTGGGACTCAGGAACCACAGTTTTGAATCTTCATTCTCCCTCTTACTATCCTTGTGGCCTTCCTCATGTGGAAAAATGGGGAATTTGCAATCAACAATCTCTGCAGCATCTTTCTAGCGAGAATTCTCAGGATCCTTTGAAGAGAAGAAATGTGAGAAGGAGGAGGAAGAGGAGGTAGCATGTGACAAAGTAGAGAGCAGAAAGAAGAAAGAGTAATGATTGCTGGATTTGGAGGATTGAGCATACACTGCTCATAGTGGTTAGCAGGACAGCAAGTTTAAAGGTTACATATATTTTCTTTCTACTAGAGCAGAATCACCCTGTGTCAACGCTAAGACAAAGCCTTGATTTATAGGCGAGGAAGCTGAATCCTAGAGAGAGAAAATGATGTAACTAAGGCAGCACGGTTAATTAGATAAGCCTTGAACTCAAGCCCTTGGTTTCCCAAACCATTGCTCTTTCCACTGCATCATGCTATCCGTACAGCCATTATTCTCTTTCAAGGTCACTCTAAGGAAAAATATCTAATTAGAAAACAAGTCTTCCTGGCACCACATTTCCTGCAAGTCCCAGCTCTTTTAAGTGACAGGAATGACATTGCAGCCTGCAGCTAAGGCTCTGTGCCTGTGCTTAGAGCTAGCATTTGGAAATGTTAGCCTAGCTAAGGTGGGGATCCTGGAATTTTTTTTATGACTTCTGCTTTAAAATAATTAAATCTTGAGAAATCCAATTGACTCATCTCAAACTTAGGCAGTTGTGGTGGGTTTGTGTGCCTGTCTCATTTAAATGATGCTATTGTATCTCGATGGACTTGGCAGCAATGCAATGATGAAATAATTCGGTTGCTGGAATTAGCATCAAGTTTAACTAGAGGCCAGGATCTTCTCCCTAGAGAACTGCATGGAAACCTTGGAGAATGGCAGAAATCTATATTCAGGCCTAACCTATTGCCCAGTGTATGTTTATCAGATCATTGAGTGTAAGTGAAAAATATTAAAGAGCATAGTGAGGATGCCATAAGAATCCCTAGTGGGCATGGCTACAGGCTTGAAAAATCAATGAACTCCATCTCTGGTCAGATTTTACTCTCAAGGTAGAAACATCAAAACTTTCTTTTTAATGAAAAGAAAACTTTAATGTAAAAAAGAAAATGAAAAGAACCCTCCCCCCCCTCTTTTTTTTTTAAATGAAAGCACAGGAGGAAAGGGATGGAAGGAATAAAAGAAAAGGAATATAATTTAAAGACTTCAACTGGTACAGTTTGACTTCTCTGACAATTCTTCACTAAAGTAGAGAGTCTTTCCTTTTACATTACTGATTACAACATGAAAGTGGTTGGATCAATGCCACCGTGAAAATATCCTTGAATATTTCAATGGATTTCAATGGCATTATTTCAGTGGATTTGTCTGGGATCCTCTTGGTGTTGACATGTTCTCTACCATTTTAGATTTCAGCTTATCCATACCTTCTGGTTTTATGTGATTCCTGTCCATGCTTGTTTGTCAATTCTCCTGGAGGACCTGTGGGTGTCTCCCTCTGCTTCTTTTACTGTTTTATGGATACCCACACAGTCCTAGGGGCCACCATCCCTTATTCCCTGTTTTTATTATGTGAGTGGCCCCTAGCATAGATACCATCTTTTCCATTACTCTTTCCATGTAAGTTATCCTTGGTGATAGATACTTTGAGATTTACTTGCATCCTCTGCCCAGTTTTCCATTGCTTGTTGGGTCACTGGCCATGAAAGTATATTCAATATCGTTCCCTCTCTTATGCTGTGCAAGGCATGAAAGTATCTAGTTTTTAGTTTTGGAAAAGACCAGGAAATGATTAATTTCATTTATGTGTAAAGTAGACAAATGTTATGGCAGGGAATGGGCCAGGGCACAAGGCAAAACTGGCAAGTAGGTAAAGTTTGTCTTCAGTGCTCCAAGTTTCATTTTTTCAGTCCATTTATTCTGTCACGATCATCCACTATATTCTTAGCAAAATTTGAACCCAAGAAGACTAGAATGTAAGTATTATCATTTACAATTATTGTGGTACAGAAAGGTTGTATCCCCATGGAGAGATTTTGAATAATTATTCATTGAACAGGCAGAGTATATGGATGGGGGTAACTGGACATTGCATTGATCCTAAAATTATTCCAGTAAAGCAGACTTCTATTCTGCCTTTATATAAAGTTGGATCTGTCACTGATAAAGTTGTGGTCCACAGTGTCTTCATTTTAAACATTTGTTGTATTTTTTATTTTTCAGTTAACAAGCACATATTTTTATTGTCATCCCTCCCACCATTACCCTCATTGAGCAAAACCCCTGAAAAATAAAGCCTTCAAAATATAACAGTACAGGTCAGCAAAACTAGATTCCATAACTCCCCTCCCCCCTTCTCCCCTCTCTGTTTTTGTCTGGGTCTATCTTTCTCTTTCCCTCTAAATTTTAACTTCATCTCTTCTCTCCCAGGATGTCAGTGGTGTGTTCCACTGCTTTTCTTTTAGAGTCCTTGTATTGAAAGGTGACCTATGGTGTTTTCTATGTAATGTTGTTATCATTGGATAGATTGTCCTCCTCCTTCTTCTCCCTTGTCTCCATAGCAGTTCATAGAGGTTTTAACAGTTTTCACCATAATGCCTTCCTGGCAATAACTTACATATTTAAGAACATTCTATGGTTGGCAAAACACTTTTCTCACAGTAATCTTTTTTTTTTTAAACTCTTGCCTTCCATCTTAGAATCAATACTATGCATTGGTTCTCAGTCAGAAGAGCAATAAGGACTGGGCAATGGAAGTAAAGTGACTTGCCCAAGGTCACACAGCTAGGAAGTGTCTGAGGCAGATGTGAACCCAAGATCTCTCATCTCTAGGCTTGACTCTCAATCCACTGAGCCACCTAGTTTCCCCTAATCCTCTCCATGCCTAATAAGTGTTTCTTAAATTATTGTTGAATAATTGTCTCTGCCTTATCCATAGAGACTATACCTGAGATTGCATCTGGATAGGGACCTATGCCCAGAGGCATCTAGGTGACTCAGTGGATGGAGCACTGGGCTTGGAATTCAGAAAAACTGAGTTCAAATCTGGACTCAGATGCTTACTAATTGTGTGATCCTGAGCAATTCAATTATCCTCTGTTTGCTTTTATCCAGTGGAGAAGGAAATGGCAATCCACTCCAATATCTTTGTCAAGAAAACATCATGGACAGTATTGGCATGCTATAATCCATGGGGCTGTAAAGAATTAGACATGGTTAAACTCCCAGATGAGGAAACCCTACTAAACCAATTCAAATTGGCATCTTCTCTGCAACTTCTAACTTTTGAGAATTGCCTAGGGTTTGGAAAAGTCATATGACTTGCCCAGGGTCACACAGTTAGTGTGTATTGGGGACAGTCTTCCTAAGCTCAAGACCAGTTCTCTATGCACCATGTCATTCTGCTTCTGCCTCACTATTCCAGTACTTAATTCTAGGACTCAGCACACTTCCTGGCACATAGCAAGTACTTAATTAATCAGTTGGCTTGACTTACTGAAGGAAAGTGTCTGGAATGAAAGCCTCCTGTTACTTTTTTCTTGGGCCACTTGCTTTCCCCAACATACTTCAGCCACTTTGATGAAACACATCACATGATAACAGATCATTAGATGTTACTGTTTATAAAACATCCTCATTCAAATGACTCTTTCTTTTTCTTCTTGGTTATATGTATGTGTTGAAATGTTTGTGTGTGGATATTTGTTAAATTTCTAATAAAAAGGAAAAATTGAATAATGGTAGCAACAAAAGTCCAAATGGCTTTAGATACAACATTGTGGTTATCCCAAAAACCCTCTGGGGAAGGAGGGTGAGACACTATTCTTCCTCAATTTTATAAGTGAGGAGCCTGAGACTCAAAGGGGCTAAGGGTAGTATGGGGTGGGTCCAGAGCTTCATGGTGGTTCTCTTGATTCTGATGACAGGACTTTTTCAAACACATTACTTACACATGAGCCTGCACCTAGGATGTCCTCAATGAGTATTTGTCGGTAGAAAGAATGAATGAAACATTTGATTGAATAGGAGGATTAGCATAGGAGTAGTAACATATAATGCTGTTGGGTTTGCAAAGTGCTTTGTGCAGAATCATGGACTTCAATCTGGAAGGGACTTCAGTAGCCGGTCCTATCATTTCACAGAGGATGAAACTGAAGTTAAAAGGGTTTTGTCTAAGGTCACATAGAAAGAGTAGGAAGGAGAGCATGGATTTGAACTCAGATCCTCTCAATCATGGTAAAGAGTTTTCTAACTCCAGATTTATTAAACTCTTCAAAGCACCACTGTCTTCTCTCCCTGGTGCCTCATAACAACCCTGTGAGGTTTTTGTATTATTACCTGCCTTTGATTGGTGAAAAAACTGAGATGCAAAGAGGTTAATATCACTTGCCTGCCTATGACCACAGAGCTCATCAACATCAACTTGGATTAAAACTCAGGTCTTCATGTTTCTAAAGTCCATTCTCAGTCCTCCGTGCTGTGCCACTTTTTGTCATTTTCATGGTTCCTGGTGGACAGTATATGTCAATCAAACAATATTTATTTATGAAGTACCCATTACATACCAGGCACTGTTCTAAGTGCTGGGCATAGGTGCTGACAATTAGCCCAGCATGTGGCTCCTTTGTCCATACATGTTGCATTAGGCTCTGCTTTGCCTGGTTTAATATGGTTAGATGAATGCAGTTAATTAATTAACAGAATCTTAAAGTTGGAGGGAACTTTAGATAATATAATTCAACCCATACCTCGTCAAAGGCATTTTTAATAGCTGGCATTTATATAACACTTCAAAGTTTGCAAAGTACGGTTACCTCATTTTGTCCTCCATCCTTGGGAGCTAGATGACATTATTACTCCAATTTTACAACTAAGGAAATCCAGACAGATAAAAATTAAGTGATTTGCTCAGGGTCACACAGCTAATAAGTGGATGAGGGTTATTTTGAACTCTGTTTTACCTAATTCCCAGTCTAGCACCCCATTCACTCTGGTGCCACCTAGTTGCCTACTTAATATTCCTGGCAAATAATCATCTATCTTCCTCTTGAAGGATACCAGTAATAGAGAACCTATGACCTCCTGAGTTCATTCTCCTTCCTTAAAAAAGGAGTTCTGATGGCAAAAGGGGGTGAAGAGGGCAGTGGTTTGGTCTATTCTAGTATACCTCTAGGTTTAAGCCCCTACATTCATCTTGGGTCCATTATGACTTTGAGAACTTTTCAATTCTCAAATCTCCTCTTTTCTCACACAAATAGCTCATCCCTCAAAAAATCTGAAAAATGCCCAACAAATATGGCAGACTTTGAAATCTAAGAATCTTATAAATGTCATTAATGCAGTTTACAATTTAGAAGGAAATAAAGTATGGGAAAGCCTTGGGAAAATATCTATCTATCTGCCTGTCTGTCTGTCTAGCTATCTCTCCATCCATCCATCCATCCATCCATCCATCCATCCATCCATCATCTATCTGTCTGTCTATTTATCTTTCTATCCATCCATCCATCATATATCCATCTATCTATCTACCTCTGTCTGTCTCTGTCTCTGTCTGTCTCTCTGTCTCTCTCTGTCTTTTACCTGCCTGATGTGAAACCCCTCTTTTCCTCAGGCAGTTGGGATAACCTATAATAATTTCTCAATGTGAGACTGAAAAAAGCCCACAATATTCATTGTGTCTTATGACAGCTACGGAAATGCCAGTGAGTTTTGCTGCATTATGGCACTGAGGACAGAGGGAGTTAGCATTCATCATCTGGCTTTGCCTGGGTGGTTCTGGTGATGTCATTACTACCTAAGGGTGGTTTGGAAGTCTAGCTTTTGTAGATGGGAAGGAGGAAGTAGGAAAGAGGGTGATGTGACCAAAGGGAAAGATGCCCCAACTGAAGCTTTCCAAGGTTAAGAAGATCAGAGCAAAGTTTATTATTTTGTATTATTGGTTTGAACTTCACCATTGTGGTGCCTGAGGCAGCAATGCAAAATAAATTCCCAATCTCAATGCAATGGGATGGCTATTTTGCAGAGCTGTTTAGAAGGACAAAGGGCTCTAAGGCTTTAAGAAAAGTGAGACTACTAGCGACTGAGTACCTCCTATGTGCCAGCACCACATTAGGACCCTGGGAAATATAAGCAATAGATGACTGAGTGGTACAGTGGTTGAAGTTCTGGCCTTGGAGGCAGAAAGACCTGAACTTGAACCCTACCTTAGATGATTACTTAGCTGTGTTCAGTTCTCTTGGTCTTGGTTCCTTCATCTATAAAACCAGTATCATAATAGTGCCTACCTCCTGGGGCAGCTAGGTGGTACAGTGGTTTGGGTTCTGGGCCTGGAATCAGTAACACTCATCTTTTTCAGATCAAATCCAGTTTCCAACACTTACTAGTTGGCAAGTCACTTCACTCTGTTTGCCTTAGTTTCCTCATCTGTCAAATGAGATGGAGAAGGAAATGGCCAAGTATTCTAGAATCTTTGCCAAGAAAACCTCCAAATGGAGTCAGACATGACTGAACAGCATCACCTCTCAGAATGATTATAAGAATCTAATGAGATAAAAAGTATAAAATGTTTTACCACCCTTAACAGCATTATGCAAATCCTGGTCCTTGCTGCTGGCTGCTGCCCTATAGTACTTGCCCTCAAAGACTTTTCAACATAGTTGTTCATTTGCTACCCAAGTCTTACTTCACTATTACTTTTCCTCCCATTCTCCCACCCAGGCACATCTTTCAACTACCCATAGTTTGCTCTCCTTTGGGCCAGGCTTCTTTCTATCCATTCAAGGTCCTTTAGTAAATTTGTATATTTAGTAAATTAGTAAAAAAAAAAAAGCACCCTTTTTGCATATGGAAATTGTAGCTGGAAACCACTAATGCACTATTTCCCCAGACCTCCCTAATGCAAAGTCTAAAAATTCCTTAACAAAACTTTTAATGATAATAATAATAACTATCATAGTTTATATAGTGCTTTAAGATGGGTAAAGTACTTTACAAATGTTCTTATTTTATCCTCATGGCATTCCCTGATAGGCAGTGCTATTCTAATGTTGGATTTACAGATCATGAAACCAAAGCAGACAGAAGATGAGAGCTACTATGAGTCTGAGACTGGATTTGAATTCAGGTCTTCCTGATTCCAACACCAACACTACCATTGTGCCATCTAGCTGCCTCTAAGTCTTTCTCTTCTTCAGGATAAAAGAACATTAGAACATGTTTTATTTATTCTTTCTTGAAAAACAAATTTCCACATGTTTCTGAAGTTATACGATCCATATTGTCTCCTACCTTTCTTCCTTCCCTCCTCTGGGAGCTGACAAGCACTTAAAAAAAGAAGGGGGAAAAGGGAGAAGCATTCTAGAAATGTGGGAGCATTTATACAAATATGAGTACTTTGCCCAACTTAGAGCCTGAAAGGCCACTTTTGTTGATTTTGTAGACTGGGGGAGGGCAGGGTTTGGAGATAGACAGAGATGAAAGAAGGGAGAGAAACAAAGGGAGGAGAGGCAGAGAGACAGAGAAAGAGAGGGAGGGAGAGGAAAGAAGGGAAGGAATGGAAAAAGAAAAAAAGGAAAGAGGGGGAAAAGAGAGATAGAAGAGATGTAGATGTAGAAAGAGAGACAGGGAGACAGAGACATAGACAAAGAGAGAAGGAATGAGAAAGGGAGGGGGGAAAGGGGGAATGGAAGAGGAGGGAGAGAGGGAGAAAGAGAGATGTAAATGGTGATTGTGAGGGGCAATTATGGAGTGGCCATTGTTGTGATTTCATTGAGTTCAAAGTGAGGAAGTTCTCTTTCCCAAGGCCAATGGAAATCCTTTCAGTTGATAGTCTTCTAAAGTTGCATTGAGGGTTAAATGGTTTCTCTAGGACCATGCAGTAAGAAGGTGTTAGAAGTGGGGTCTGAGGGAGGTCTTTGTGGACCTAAGATCAGCTCTTATACCTTCTCCTCTTTGGCGATTATATGTAAATATATCTCTAGCACTCTGTAAACAGTGCTGTGCCTTGGAAATTGGTGTTACAAGATGGAGAATAAAGCTCTGATTCTAGGCACCAATTTCCTAATTAGTTTAAAAGGGAAAGGGTGTTACTTAGATCACTGTGATTATACACATTATTTAAGGAGTAGAAAGAATTATTAAACATGGAGCAGCTTAGTGGTGAGGTGGATAGAGTGTTGCACTTGGAGTCAGGAAGACCAGAGTTCAAGTGTGACCTCCAACACTTCCTAGCTGTATGGCCCTGGGCAAGTGTAGCCTCTGGCTTTCTCAGTTTCCTCCTCTGTAAAAAGGAGCTCAGCATAGCATCTACCTCTCAGGGTGGCTGTGAGGATAGAATGAGATGCTGTTGGTAAAGTACTTACTCTGTACCTGTCCTATCCCTCTATCTACCCTTCCTGACTCCTCTTTTACCTCTCCACCACTATGGCTGTGGAATCAAAGGGCCTGAAACCTGTTTGGTATTCTTCGTCCAATTCTTTTTCCTCACTGACAATTTCAGAGCCTTCTTCACTACCTCATGTTGTCTCAGACATCCATATCCAGAGAGTGTGGGAGATCAAAGGAGACTGAGGGTTTGTAAAGCTGTTTGAAGGTCTTGAAGTAACAAGCAAGTGTCAATGGACAAGAAGATGAAAAGGTGGCTCTGCCATGGACGGTGGTCCTAGCAATTCCTTCAGGATCCTGAGAAAGGAGGAGACCTTCCCAGTGTTCAGAGAAGACTTCAGGGCATGAGGGATGGGAAAGATGGGAAAATATTTTCCTTAGAGTCTAGAAATGAAACTTACACCACAGACCAGAAAATACAAGTTGTCACCAAAGGAAAAGAATCACAGAAGGAATATGTAAACACTCCAAGGAGAAGGAAGTCAGCTTGCCTCTGTGTGGGGCTCATCGCTCATTAGAGCCTACCTGTCAATCAGCCAGTAATTAGGTACAACTTCTCCCTCCATGCCACCTCTAAGGAAGAGAACATGTAGAAAAAATAGCCTTGTGATATATACCCAGAAAGAGGAAAGTCATTCATCTATCCTGTATCTTAACAAGCCTGAAATAATCTGGTCTAGAGTGGAAAATCCATTCTCCTCAATCAGTTCCATCCAAGAGAGCCCACCATTTGTCTCTTTGGGCTGAGGCTTTCTCTCCACATGACTTGACCCTGTCATAGGCACAAAGCTCTATTGACATCCACCATTGCCTAGCTGTGATGGTCAGTTCAGGAAAGGGGAAATCAGCCAAATTTCATTGGATGGAAGTGCTTCTCTAGCCATCAGCCAAGAGCATAAACAGATGTGAACTCAGTCATCCTCCATTGTAGATAAAATTATATAGTCTTTGACAACAAGAAGGCACCAAAAGTAATAAAGCCAAGCCCCTGGATGTTTGCTCCATGGCAAATGAGCTAGAAAATGGTTTCAAACTTGTTTTTATGACAACTAAGCCCTGAGGAAACCTGATTACTTCTTAGACAGGCAGAGAAGTAGAATGCGGATGGTATCCAAAGAGCAAGTTGTCCTCAAATCTCATTTATTACCTCAGAATCAACTAGCTCTTTCTAGTACTTAGCAGAGTGTTTGGCACATAGTAGGTGCTTTAAATGTTTATTGACTGATTATTATTGACTTATACATAAAACTGTTACAGCAGGAACAACTTGGTAACTCATTAGATAGAAAGCCAGATCTAGAGATAGAAGGTCCTGGGTTCAATACTTTCTAGCTGTGTGACACTGGGCAAGTCACTTGATCCCAGCTGCCTAGCCCTCACTGCTCTTTTGCCTTAGAATTGATATTTAGTATTGATTCTGAGATGGAAGGTAAGAATTTTGTATTTTAATGCATTATTATATATACTGCTTGATGATATAGAATGTGAGATGCTGTATTATTTCAGAGCATGAACTATGCATCCTTTTGCATTCTAATTATTCTTGTGTCATGTCCCCACATTAAACCATAAATTTCAAGAGGTTATAGATCATATCTTTATGTAAAGTTCATCTCTAACTGCTAACATACTGATACCAGAGTGCTTTGTACACAAGAAGTGATTTTTAAATATAGGTAGGATTAAATTAAGTTGAATTTATAAGATAACAGGTTTCAGACCGGGAAGAGACCTCAGGGCTCAGCTAGTCTTATCCTCCTGTTTCACAAATGGGTAAAAAGAAGACCAGGTAAGTCAAAGGATCATTGATTTTTAGGTGGAAAGAACTTCGGAGGCTATGTAGAGCAACTCCTGCCCCCCAGGTTTATATAGAGAAGGAAACTCCAAGGCCATCTCATCTAACCTCTTCATTTTACAAATGAGGAAACTGAGTCCAAGAGAGGCTCAAGTGACTGCTGATAAATGACAGAACAGGGATTTGTACTCACTTCCTTTTTTGCCCAATCTAGCACCTTCCCCCAACATACTACTCTGAAAACAATGAAGTCAAGACACTATAATGGGGGCAACCTTAAAAGAGAAAAGTATTCAAAACTGAGAAAACTCAGGTACTTTAACAAGCTTGCACAGCACTGTATCTCTTAAACCACACACAAGTTTCTCAAGGTGGCTGAGCTGCTTAAATTGTCTCCTTCTGTTACTTTTTCCCAACAGAGAAAGTGCAAATCCAAAAAGCCATTTTATCTCCTAGTGAGACACATGGTCTGAGGCAGGGAAGATAGAGCTCAAGGGACAAAGTGGAAATTTCCAAAGAGTAAGTGTGTGTGAACTCTGAGCTGATATGATCTCCATTGTTGCACACAACTTTGAAACGGGGACGATAGATAACTCTCTATTTTTAAGGGAGTGAGGAGGCGGAGAAGAAGAATCTGGGAGGGATTCAAGTCAGGAGAGCAGGTTAAGAAAACTTGCTGCTCTACACAGTTACCCTTCATTTGGCCAGAGAACACAAGACCACATGTCCAGCTGCTCTCTGTCTCTGTCTCTCTCTCCATCTCTGACTCTCTCTCTCTCCCCACATCTCCCAATCTCTCTCCATCTCTCTCTCTGTCTCTCTGTCTGTCTGTCTGTCTGTCTCTCTCTCACACACACACATACACATACACGCACACTGCATACATACATACATACAAAATCCACAAAGCAAGAAGAACACTGGCAGGGGAATGGCAGTTCCAGGTAACAAAGCCAAGAGGGGACTATGCTATCATAGATCCTTGGATCCTAAACATGGATCTGGATGAAAAAGGTGGAGAGGAGAAGAGAACTTCCTTGTTCTTTCTGGGACTTCCTTTTTGTCTTCAGTAGGCATCTAGAGCTCAGGAAAACAGATGTATGTCTTAGGGGTGGGAGGGAAACTTGTCCCCATGCCCAGTTTCTTCCTCCCAAGAGCACTTAGTGTCATTGTGTGACAGAAGCCTATAGAAAGCTGTGTGGGTTTGCTCAGGAGGACTGAGAGGGTAGTTCTTGGACCTTAAGTTCATGGCCACTTTCCACTTTCTCCTTTTCTTTCTCTTTTTCTATACTCAGGAGAGTGAATAGACCTGGCAGTGGATTTCCCCAAGCCATGCAATGCAACAGTGAGGGTAGTGATTGGGATCCAGCAGAGGTGGCCATGTGCTTGCACATAGCCCCAGAGAGTGGTTCATGGAGGCTGGTGATGAAACTTTATGTAGAGGAAGAGAGAACTCTGAAATCCTTAGACAGTGTGATCCCAGAATCTAGACTTGTAGTCAGAGAAGAGGCATTTCCTGGGGAGCATTTCATGAATAATCCCAAATTCAAGGAACTTTCAATATAAAGAAGCATCAGTGTGCAGGATGTTCTTTGGAGAAAAATGATTGTTTTCCTAACTTGTACACAACATCAAAGTCAGTGAGTAACTCAGGTAATAAAGCCTTTGGGGATTTATTGCATTTGCTGTGCAGCCCCAAACTCCAGAGTGGTACAACTGATGTTTAGAAGACCACATGGAGGGGGACACAACTGGGTGGCATAGCAAATAGAGCACCAAGTCTTCAGTCAGGAGGTCTTTGGTTCAAATCTGGCTTCAGCCACTGCCTAGCTGGGTGACCCTGAACAAATCACTTAATCCCATTCCCCATTTGCCTAGTCCTTGCCCTTCTGTCTTGGAGTTGTTACCAAGACAAGAAGCAAGGGTAAAAAAAAATATACCACATAGGACTCCCTGGGGAAATGAAGATGTTGCTTGAATTGTCAAAAGATTGCTTGGAAAGCAACCACTGGTGCCGTTCTTTTCTGGGGTGAACCAACAGGCTATTTAAACTACATTTTATAAGCTTGTTTGACCACTCCTTTTTAGTCTCCTTTACTGTTTCATCATCTATATCCTTCCTCCTCTAATCTGCCTGCCTTGGCATCTCTTTTAGGCTCTTTCTTGCTTCTATTTTTTGGTGCTTTAACAGCTCTCATAGTTTTAGTTTCCATAACTACAAATGATTCCCAGCTGTATATAGCTAACCCTGGTCTCTACCTGAGTTTCAATCTTACCCCATGAAAACATTTCAAACTGCATGTCCTAGTGACATTTCAAACTAACTGAACTAATTTCTGCTTTTCTCCAAATCCTCCCCCTTCCAAACATTCCCGTTTCTTTTGAAGGCACCATCATCTCCCCAGCTCCTCAAGCTTGTAACTTGTATGTTTCTCTCACCTCCTCCCTCCACACAGTCAATCGATTGCTGCATTTGGGGATTTCTACCTTTACAACCTCTCTCATCCAACCCCTTCTTTCTCACCACTCTAAGAAACCACCTTGCTCTAAGTCACCACTTTAGTTCAGGCCCTCATCACAGCTCATTTAGATTATCATGACAGCTTCCTAATTGGTCTCCCTTGACATCATTTTCAACAAAGTAGGCTAGAGTCAGGCAAATATTTTATTTTTAAAATGACTAAATAAAAATGTCGTACCCTCCAGCTCTGTCTTTAGCCTTCCCAAAAAGGCAAATCAGTGATAATAAAAGGGATTTGTGGAGAGAGTTTGATCAGCATATTCATTGACATTGAAAGAAAAAAACAACACCATTCTAAATCAGGAGCATTTTCTTTGCAAACAAAGGATATCTTATTTAGTCTTTAGAGAAACAGAGTTCGGTAAGGGAGAATGTGTTGAACTAGGAGGAAGGGAAACAGGGGCTCAAGTTTAATCCCTGCTGTCGGATAGTCATGTGACCATAGACATATCATTTGCCTCCTCTGTGACTCATTAAAATATAGGTATTACCTGGAGCACCTACCTCATAAGGTTGCTATGAAGTGCAAATGAGATCCTGGGTTTAGCAGTCTTTAAAACTCACTGTTATTGCCAATGACTGTTAGGACTTCAAGTCTCCCCCATTGAGGATGGGTTAGTGATTTGAATAGTCACTTAGAAAAAGACTTTTAACTTGTCCCCATCACACAAGCCATCTCCATTACTGCCTGGCTTCCTTTTAACATTTGTCAACCTTGTTCATCCCCACTTCCCTTTGTGGGCTTTGATTAAGATGCTTCTTAAGATGCTCTGTGTGGAGTTGAAGTCTCTCTTTGCTCCTGTGAAATCTCAGTTTGAATGATTCTCTCCATTCTATCAATGATTTTACAATCAACCTTGCAGGACATTCAAGTCATCTCAGCTCTGATCTGTTAAGCATCTTCAAATGTATAGACCTCTGGGTTAGACCTGGGGATCCAAATAGGAAAAGAAAACCAAACCAAACCAGGACTTGTTCCCAAAGAGGTTGTCTTCTATTGGGAATGTCATTGCTAAGGAGTTGTCGGATTACATTTATCTCAAGGGACTGATTTTCTTAATCTTAAAATAATTGATTAACTGACCAATCAAAACATTCTAATTGTGGTCAAATGACTCTAGGTCATTGTGAGAGGAAGGGAAACTCTTGACACAGGCACCTATGTATATTTTGGGGAGCTCATTATTCAGCCCCTCCCTTGAATGCCCCAAGACATCTTTAACTGGTCAGAACTAATTAAGGTGTGGTCCATCAGACTCTCAGCCCTTCTCCAAACTGGCAGATAAAATTTCATACATTCCCCAAAAAGTATCATTATAGAACTTTTCCTGTTAGCCAGTCTGTGAAAAGACCACATTCCTCAGGACAAAGAGAATACAAAAATCTGTAGACTGAATGGAGCCAGGTCTGAGATCTGGCTCAGGAATTCCCCCTAATGTATCCTCTATAATTCAGGACCCTGATATAAAAAGAATACAGCCTATAACAAATAAATTCTCACAGGATGGAGGAAGTGTCTTGACCATCAGGGAATTGCTGTGCCAGTGACAAGTTCAGAAATTCACTTTAAGAGACAGGCGAGAAATGTTTCCAATGTTTGGAAAAGAGATAAGGTTGTTCCCATGAAATAGGGTTGGTGGCCCATGTGGTGGGGCCATGTTGAAAAATGAACATGCAGTAAGGGCAAGGATTGAAGAATCCAAGTGATTGAATGAGATAATAACTATTAAGTACTTAGCACGGAGCCTAGCACATAGTAGATGCTCAATAAACATCTGTTCTCTTCCCATCCCTTATATTCTCTCCCTTCTTCCAATTAGCTTGTATTTATTGACTATGTGAATGTTATGTTCCATGCCTTACCCAACTCAAAAAGAATGTAAGCCCCTTGAGAACAAACTAGTTTTCCTTTTTCTTTTTGCGTCCCTAGCACTTAGCTGGGTGTTTTGCCCAGTGAAGGCACTTACTCCAAATATTTATTGGACAAAATGCATTTGTTGAAAAAGTTCTTAGGCTTTAGCATCACTTGTGATTAAAAGTTTCATCTGCAAGGGTAGATTTCCTAGCTGTGTGACCCTGGGCAAGTCACTTAATGTTTGTTGTCTGGCCCTTACCATTACTTTGCCTTGGAATCAATATACAAAATTGATTCTAAGATAGAAGATAAAGGTTTAAAAAAGAGTTTTATCTACAACCCTTTTTCCAAAGAGGTCTACAGGTCCAAATGTGTACAAAAGCAAAGCTTTGGTCTCAAAATTCAAAAGGCAATGACATATATATGTGTTAAAGCCCAGTGCTGCCACACTCATCAATTTCTCTGCTATGTAATTATGACAAATGAAGCAATAGTGCTTAGGTAATAGCTAGCTGAGCAAAGTATCAAATTATTGCTACTGTTAGGGGACTGTTCAGAGTGCTACATAAGTTACAGGTAGAGAGTTAAATCATGAGTTGTAGAGCACTGATTTCCCCTCCTGGAAATATTCCATTTTCTTAGGAGAGGTATTGACTCCTGCTTTTTATTACTGCTGGATTAATGGTATTTATTTTGGGGATAGGCAAGGGGTTCAGAAGACAGAGAACAATAATAAGAGTCAAGAAAAGGGGCCAAGAATATCCATAAACTAGAAAAGATTCCAGGAAGTCACATGTTATCCTGTTATCAGTGACTTTTGTGAGAAAACAACCTTGGGATATTTCTCTTGCCTCAGTTGTCCCTGAGTGAAAGACCTTAGAAAAATGAATTAGACTATTTGCTTGCAAGTATACAAGTTCATATCATTGCAGATAAAGGCATAACTAAGATACAGTTACCAGTACTCTGCACAGGGCACCAAAATTTAGAGGGTGTTTACAAATTTTGCAGCAGTAAAAATAATTGAGCTTGTAATATATCTATTTCCAAAGAATAACAAAATAAAATAAATAATGTTAGTTAAAATAAAAGGATAGGCAGCTTGGTATAGTGGATAGAGTGCTGGCCTGGGAGTCATTAAATCCTGAGGGTCAAGGGAGATAATATATGTAGTTCTTTACTGACCTTAAAGTGCCATATAAATGCTGCTAGTACTACTATTATTTTTATTATGACCATTAAAATCATAGGTCTAGATTTTTTTTTTTAAACCCTTACCTTCCGTCTTGGAGTCAATACTGTGTATTGGCTCCAAGGCAGAAGAGTGGTAAGGGCTAGGCAATGGGGGTCAAGTGACTTGCCCAGGGTCACACAGCTAGGAAGTGTCTGAGGTCAGATTTGAACCTAGGACCTCCCATCTCTAGGCCTGGCTCATAGGTCTAGATTTTTAAAAAGGATTCTGCTCTTCCTTGGTCTGATCCTTTTTTCTCTACTCTACTCTCAAATAGTATTTGTTTTGTAAATTTGATTAAAGGACAAAAGAGGCTAAATTGTCAGGAAAATGTAGCATTAGACATTGTCATCATTCGGATTACCAAAAAAAAGTTTTATTTAAAGGAGGGAACAAAACAGATAATCTTGAGTTGTAAAGATCAACCAATATAATTATATCAGAGAAAGAATTTGAACCCAGGGCTTCCTGACTCTGAGACCAGTTCTGTTCACTATAGAAGACTGCCTGCTCTATTTGAACTCATTAGTCTAGTTGATAAGATATTAAGCACCATTGTTACGTGGGATGAAGGAAAGTATTTTCCGCCTCAATTTTGGTACCTTCTGTCAGAACCCCCAGTTGGCATACTTTCATTATGGCTGTCTATAACATTCTGATCTGCATTCTTGCAACCCTATATATAAAGTTTCCTCTGGTTTCAGCCCACTGTCCAGCCCCCAACAAATCCCATCTTCCTTTGATGTTTTCCTGGGTGAAGGTAGGGTAAGAAGTGTTTTTTCTCCCCTCTTTCTAGTTTCCTTCTGTTCTTAATGGCATTTGCTGGCTCCAAAGCTCATTTGATGTAGTTTCTCAGACAAAGTAAGAGTGAGTCTCTAGGGTTCTTCATCTTTACTGTTATAGCTCTCTCCCTGGAAATTAAGGGAAAAGTATCCAGAGTCTTCCTCTCCCCAGTGTCATCCCCAATCCTCCTTTTGGCTCTTTCCACTCTTCCTCACATTCTTAACCCCACTTTCTAGGCATGCTTTCAGTCAGACACCATTTATTTTCTTAAGGAAAGTAGAAATATCCCAGGACCCATAGCACCATTATTTGTCTTCTCTGGCTCCTAGCCTGAGAACTATTTCTCCTTCTCTATCCCTCTAATAGTCTTTTGTTTTCTTAAGTATGCCTTAAAGGAAACAAGGAACATAAAGGAGTAATATGTAAAAAGTGACCTTTCTGCCCCCTTCTTTTGGTCCAGGGTTTTTTGTTTTGTTTTGTCATTTGCTTTTTTGTTTGTTTGTTTGTTTTTACTATTTCATATCTCAGCACTAGCAGAGAAGAAGAAAAATAATTTTCCTTAGACCCTGATTCCATAGTTATAGCCAGCCAAGTTTTTTTTTTTTTTGGATGGAGGAATGCACCAACCATTGGGTTTAACTCTTTAACACTAAATAGTTCCATTTAAAAGAAATAACTAATTGAAAAAATGAAGCATGATTCCTAGGACTATGGTTGAATGGACCTTGGCTCAGCTTCTTTCTTTATAAAATGGGGATCATAATAACACCTATCTCACCTCACAGAGTTGTTTCAACAAATTGGTGGGAAGAACACTTTGAATCTGGCTTGGGAGAGGCAACAAGGTATTGTCATAGTTTGGGGCTTGCAATCATGAGAGACCTAGCTAGGTTCAGGTCCCATATGCCATACTTCCTACGAGTATAATCATGGGCAAATCACTTAGGGACAGGGATTATGGAGTAGGAAATGTTTTTTCCTCTTTCTCTTAATCTTAATGCCATTCTCTGTCTGGAAAGAACAAACCTACACTGATTGGCCAGTATCATTTTTATAAAAGAAGGGATGTTTTTTTTTAAAGGGGAAAAGGCAATGGTTAGTTTCTTAATCATAAAATGTTACTATTCATAGCAGTAATTGTGACAATAATAATAATAATAATAATATATAATTACTCTAAACTTCATGATGTAGCACTTTACATGAGATATTTCATCTGATCCTTGCAACAACCGAGGGAGGTAGGTGCTATTAGTATTCCTGCTTTATGTTGAGGAAATTGAATCTCTAACAAGGTAAGTCAGTTTCCTAAGGTCACATGACTAAGTGTCAGAGGTTGGGAATCAATGGCATTTCTAGTACTCTACCTACTATGCCATGGTGCCTCTCCTCAGTAGGTACATAGAAGGCATTTAATGAATGCTTATATTTACTTCACATGACTTAGCATGGAAATAAAAATGAATGTGGAGTCAGAAGATAGGAGATCAAGTTTTGGTTCTGTCATTTGTAGCTGTTTGATTTGTGGGAAGTCATTTCAACTTAATCTCAGTTTCCCCATATGTACAATAGGTATAATAATTGCTACAGTACCAGCCTTACAAGGTATAGTAAGAACAATACAATGTAGAGTACTAAGTGAGACAAAGCTTAAAGGCCTTTCTCACATCATCTCCTTTAGAATTAGAGGAGTGAAATGAATTGGTCTGTAGAAACTGAAAAGAAAGGAATGGTTTCCAACTCCTGAGTTAAAATCATGCCTCTGACATTTACTATCTGTTTCACTGCAGATAAATCATTTCCCTTCCTTGGACTTCCATTTCCTCCACTGTAAAATGAGAATAGCTGGACTAGATCACCTCTGAGAACCTAGCTAGCTTCAGTCCAAAGATCATTAAAGTTATGCCAGAGGGAGACAACACACAGGGTGAGGGCAGGCAAAATCACCAATCCAAAGAGCCAATGAAACAATAAGGACTTACCTGAGAAATTATTTTAATTTTGCCTTTTGAGATTTATTTTTCTTAAGGCATCAGGAATTTCTGGGCCAAATCATTACCTAGAAGTGCTGAGCACTGTGAATTTCTGCCTCGTGCTCCTCCTGATTTTTGCAGCTGACCCAATAGTAATGGTACACGAAAAGACACATGAGAATAGACCTTTTCATTATGAAAGTTTATGGAGCTAAGGACATCACTAGGGAGGTTCTATAAGTGGTGAAGTGGGTAGAACGGCTTGTCCTGCATGATTAATTGCAGTACACATTTGTAGCCAAGTTCTACCTCCCCAGAACACATTTCAGAAAGGAAATAAAAGCCCTGTGTTTTTCAAAGTAGAACCACTGTAAACAAAGGCCAAAAGGGGGAAAAGATGCTCTAGTTTGGTAATTGCTTTAGCATTAGAAGGGAGCTTAGAGGTTTTCTAGCCCCTCTCAAACAAACTCACATATATCATTTTGCAGATAAGAAAAAGTCAACCAAAGAGGGATTGCAATTGGCTCAGCATAAGTCAGATGGTAGATAGCTGTCAAGTTTTAACTCCAAATCTGGAGCTGTATCACATTCTTCCTATCCCCTCTTTCAGGCAGGCTTCAGCCTTGCTTTCCTTCACTCTCTCTCCTCTCTTCTACCAAAGATCTTCTTTTCCCTCCAGTTCTAGACGTGGGATCAAAGTCAAACCATTATTTCAAGAATAAGTGATATTCTATTTTCCTATGGCCCTACTCACCAGTCCTGTAAATTCCCAATACCAAGTGGGAATCCATGGTCTCAGTTCTCTTATATTTTTTGTCTCCCACATTAGAATGTAAAGGATTTGATGATAGGAACTGTCTTTAAATTTTGTATTTGTGTCCTCTGCACTTGGTACATAGTAAATGCTTTTAATAAATGCTTTTTGATTCACACATTCACCCATTAATTCATATGACTTGAATCAGCAACATCTGTTGTTGTGAATGATTGGTTTTGAAAGAAACTGAGGCATCTTAATTGTCTTAATTGCCATCAATCACAGATATCAGAAGTTTAGTGACTAGAGCTGAGAAAGAACAAAGATGACAAATGGATCATTGATTCACCCTTCTTCCTACTTTAAAATAGCTGTAGTAAGATGGAATAAGTAGAGGAGTTGACATAAGGAGGTCTGGGGTTGAGTCCTGGATCCCATTCTTTTCTTTTGTAGTCTTGGGAAAACAACATCCCCTCTTTGGGGGCTATTTCCTGTAAAATGAGGAAATTGAACTAGGTAACCCCAAAGATCATTTATAGCTTTAACATTCAATGAATTTCTCAAATAGAATTAATAATATCTAATCTGGTAGATGAAATAAGATCATGGGCATGCTGATTATCTCCAATTTTCCCTGCCTCTATTCTATCAGTACATAGTTATTTTCATGTTGTCGTCTGCTTGAGAACCAACTTTTGCATTTCTTTGTAGCTCTAGAACTTAGCACAGTGCCAAGCACATATACTTGATGCTTAATAAATGCTTGTTGATAGACTGACAGAAGGTATTCTGAAAATGAATTGTATTTTTCTTAATACCAATATCCTGGCTTCATTTGTCCTATGACTTTCCCTTCCATTGAATCTTCCTCCCTTTACTCCCTATCTTTCTAATTTCTGGATGTTATTCAATTCCTATTTCCTTGAAAACTTCACTAACCACTTTAGATCTGGAGACCACCACCTCCAAATTCCTGTAGATGCTGCTCTCCATATCAAACTTTGGGTACTTTCCATACTGTATTCAGTTTTCTTTTAAAATATAATGTATTTCCCCAAACAGACTATAGCATCTAAGAGGTCAAGAGTCATATCTTGTTGGGGGTATAGACTCTAAATGATCACTCTAATGCAAATATCAATAATATGGAAATGGGTCTTGATCAATGACACGTTAAACCTATGGGAGGAGGTTGGGGTGAGGGGAGGGAAAGAACATAAATCTTGTAACCATGGAAAATATTCTAAATTAACTAATTAAATAACCCCCCCAAAAAAGAGTCATATCTTGCTCATCTTTGCATTTTTTTGGTAGTTCCTAACATAGTACTTCCCATACTATGTTCCATGGATGGAGGTTTGAATTATTGTTCCCCTCATTGTATACTGCTTTAAGTGCAGAAAAAGAAAGGACCAAGCACAGAAGATGAGGGACTTATGGTCAGGGCATGTCAGCAGAGTCCAAACTGGTGATATCAAAAAATAAAGAAGAGAAAGAAGGAAAAGGGGCAAAGGCAGTTGGGAGGAAATAGGCTAATTCAATCAACATTAAGCCCATACTATGTGAAAGGCACTGTCCGAGGTCCTGGAGATAAAAGAGACAAAAACAAGACTGTTGTGTCTTCTCTGGTCTGGATGACTTCTCTCTCTGTCTGTAGGACCACATGCCCCCAGACACAATAGCCACAGGGATACTGGTGTGCAGTATCCCTGACCATAGTCATACAATCTAGACCTAGAGAGGGAAGGTAACTATAACCCTCCATATAAACTGAGGCAAACAGAATTTAAATGACTTACCCACAAATAGCTAGTAAGGGTCTGAGGCAGGATTTGAACACAAGCCTTCCTGACTTCACCTCCCACACTCTATACACTATAACATCTTGTATCATGGCCAAACCATGCTGCACTCAATTGGGTGGTAGAGGCCAGCCATGGCAGTGTCTGCCATATGCATTGAAAACCCCATTTGAGTCTCAGGCCTTTGTGCAAGTCTGTTGAAGCTTGCTACTTTTGGGAGCCCAAAGATTAATCCAGAGCCAATCTTCTGATTAAGTCAGAATGGGCAACTTCCTGTTACATTCTTAAGCCCCAAATGGCATCCCCATCTGTCTCTAACTAGTGTTGCAACTGCTACTATCAATCATTCAGTCAGCAATCATTTTTTAAGAATTTACTAGGGACTAGGCACTATGCTAAGTGCAAGGGTTACAAAGACCAAAGTGAAGCAGTCCCTTCCCTCAAAGAGCTTACCTTCTATTGTGCAGAAATAGCAGTGACATATATAACAAAAAATATGAAATATATTTGCAGTGAACCCAAGGCAGTTCCTCTCAACCCCAACCCAACGCCAAAGCCCATCCACTACCTACTTCACATCCAGACCAGAGAAGACGTAGGAGCTATTCCTGGTTTTTGCATCCTCCAAAAATCTCTCAATATTCATTAGCACTTGATTTTTTTGCCTATAAAAATATTAGGGCTGAGCCTGTTTGAAGGTGGTCCTGCCAAGCAGTAATGAGCACATACTTTTATGCTGAATTTGTCTGAAGACTAAATTCCTGTTGTCACACTTTAGGGAATCATTCATTCACAATATATAGACTCTGGACTTTGAATCAGGAGACATGGGTTCAAATTCTGCCTCAAATGCTTATTAGCAGAGCAGCTAGGTAGCACAGTGGATAGAACATCAGTCCTGGAGCCAAAAGAACCTCCCTCTCTCCCTTTCTCCCTCCCTCCCTTCCTCTCTCCCTTCTTTCCTCCCTCCCTCCCTCCCTTCCTTCCCTTCTTTCTCATTCTGCATTTCTTTTTTCTTCCTTTCTTTTATTCTTTCTATTTCTCTTTTTCTTTCAAAATTACTTATAAATTAACACCGTTTTCACTTTATATCTAGCCAAGTTTTCTTTTAACCTCATCTCATGTGCTCTTGGCTCCTTCAGGGAAAAAAGTAAACCTCCAACAGTTGCTGCTCTGAGGAAACAGGTTTACAGATTTTAATATGTCAGCCAAAAAAAAATTGGCTTGCTTTGGTTGCCAACCAATAGGCAAGAGCAAAGATGGGAGATTTCCAAGTGCATTTTGCACCCCTGAGCTGGTTGGAGTCCTCCTCTTGCTGGTGATTGGCTCCATCTCGCCTTCCAGACGCCTGCAGTGATGCTGCAGTCTGTCACCAGCTGAATTGCTTTTCCTTTTCCAGCTCGTGCTTACTCTACAAGATGTCTTTGGAAAGGTTGCTCGCAGTGGAGTGGTGGTTTTCGTCATAGAAGAAAAGGTTTAGCTTTAGTAGAGATGAAATAGCAGGGACTTTCTGTTCTCTTTTAAGAATCTGCAGCAAGGGGTTCCAAGACTTCAGACGCTTTTAGGTTTTATAATTAAAGAAATTCTCCTGCCTCTTCCTGAAAACGCATCATGAAGAAGTAACCAAGCGCATGGGAAAAGTGGCCATTATTAAATGCTGTAATTGAGTTTACTGCAACAACTGCATTGCTCCCCATTAATGCCAAACACTGAAAAAGCAGGGCTCTATAGTGCTTAGAACTTGGATTTGGGAAGACCTGGGTTCAAACCCTGCTTCTCATACTTACCAGATGTGAGGCCACGGGCCTCAGATGGGCTACAATCTGTTTGGAGAGGGGAGTTCCCACACCGACCAAAAGAGCGTCTATTTTAAGTGTCTCTGGATCATGGAACAATGCAGTCTTAAGAGAACCAAAATTTCAGATGCTCAAAGGGGTGGGTGTAAGCAGGCGGAACCATATGGACACTGGTGACTTGCACGCGTGAAGTGGCATTAAAGATATTCTCAAGGACATGGATGAGGAGGAGCGATCATCTTTCTGTACTTGGTGTGCACATATGTAGGTATGTGTATGGTTACATATGTACATATATAGACACACATGGGTAACCAATCCCATACATAGGCGAACTTGTGAAATAAGTACCATTGTCATCCCCTTTTTATGGCTGAGGATACACACACACAATTGTGTGTGTGTCTGTGTGTGTGTGTGTGTGTCCATGTGGGCAGCTAAATGACACAGTGGAGAGAATGCTGAGCCTGGAGTTAGGAAGACCCTGAGTTCAAATCTGGCCTCAGACGCTGGGCAAATCGCTTAGCCTCATTTGCCTCAATTTCCTCCTCTGTAGAATGACCTGGAAATGGGAAACCATTCTAATATCCTTACAAAGAAAACTTCAGATCAGGTCACAAAAGACTGCACATGAGCACAAAGACTGAACAACCAGCTGTAGGCAAAGATGCGCATGTTGTATATTGACACGTGCTGTAATGACTTGGCCACTTGCAGTATCCTTCCAGTAGACTATAAGCCCTTTGAGGGCAGGGCATATTTGTGTGCCTTTCCTAGGTCCTTGCCCATGGTCATGCACTCCCTCATTGGTGACCATAGTCTGGTTCTCAGGTGGTAATCAAATTCGGTTGTATTCTAGGTATTTGTTTACATATCCCACTCTTCTTATTGAATTGTTAGGTTCTTAAAAAAATTAAATCATTACCTTCTGTTTTAGAATGGATACTAAGTATTGATTCCAAGGCAATTGGGGTTAAGTGACTTGGTCAGGGTCACACAACTAGGAAGTATCTGAGCCATATTTGAACCCAGGTCCTTCTGACTCCAGCCCTGGTGTTCTATCAACTAAGCCACCTAGCTACCCCAAAAGATAAGGTTCTTGAGGACAGAGGCTGGGCCTTATTATCTTTGTAAAGCAGGTCCTTAACTTGCTCTCTCTCTTTCCCCTTTCTTATGTTTTCCTTTTTCTCTCCTTCCTCTTTCTTCTCTTTCTCTCCCTCTACCCCCTCCTTCATTCCATCTCTCTCTCTCTCTCTCTCTCTCTCTCTCTCTCTCTCTCTCTCTCTCTCTCTCTCTCTCTCTCTCTCTCTCTCTCTCTCTCTCTCTCTCTCTCCCCCATTCTCCCTTCCAACCCCTCCCTCTTATTCTCTCTTTTCTTTCCCCTCTTCCCTTCTTCTCCTTCCCCTCTCCAATTAATCCTCCACAGCTGCCAAAATGGCTTTCCCAAAGGTCAAGGCTAATCATGTAACATCTCTCTTTCCCCAGTTAAGCTCCTGTGGCTCCCTATTGTCTCAAGAACCAAATATAAAGTTGTCCTTCTGTTTGGCATTCAAAACTCTTATAATCCAGTTCTTCCCTGTCTCTCCTGCTCTCACTGTTTTGCCATCACTCTCACTCACTCTTCCATGCCTTTAGATCTGTCCCTCACCTTCTTACCTTTGCACTGAATATACCTCACACCAGGAAAAAACACCCTCCTTACTTCTGCCTCTGAGATTCCTGGTATCTTTTGGACCTCAGTTTGGTGGCCCCCAGCTTCATGAATCCTTTCCTGCACCATGTCTCCCTCTCAGCTGCTAGTGCAGCCTTCCCTAAAACAATCTTACATTCATTTTACATATATTCTGCATAAACTCAAATGTGTAGGTGTTATCTTCCCCCACTAGAATGTAAGCTCCTTGAGGGCAGAGACTTTCATTTTTGTCTTCATATCCAAAACACTTAGTACAAAGTATGAGATTAATAAACAATCATTGATTGATTAATTGATTGATCCACTGAATGAATAAAAATATGAATAATCAGAAGACTATATCCTTATATTTCTTTACCTAGATGGATCTGGTCTCAAGATATGGGTGCTACTCTCCCCACAAGTAGAGACTGTAGTTCATTCACAGTTTATCACCCTGGTGATTCCTGTCTAAGGCTTACATAGAGGATCAGTCCAATGTCCTATGTGGAGCTTTTTTCTAGTTCTTCTGGTCACATTTCATGGGTATCCATTTGCTTTCTGCCATCTTTCCTTCTTAATACATGGCTGTCCCATCTCCTTTCAATTCAATTTGACAGTTATAAAACACCTACTGTGTGCAAGCCAACATGTAAGACACCTGAGAAACCAAAACCAAATCTCGTCTTCAAGGGCCTCATATTCTACTATGAAAATACTGCCCATGAGTAAATAATGACCATATATCAAAGCATACAGAAACAATCTTTTCTGGTCATCTGTGTCCTTGAGAACATCTTTTGTGCCACGTCTCATGAGCCCTCTAAAATATTGTTTCTTTTGAGATTCACTGTGCCAACCAAATGGTTCACTCAGGTAGCAGATTTGGAATAAAGAGATCCACTTATGTTGGAAACAGCTTGGGAGTCTGGAAAGTGCTAGTCAGGGTCCCAAATATGGTCCAACCTCATCGCCTAGTGTTCCACTCTGAGCCCAGGACATAATTCCCACTTGGAGCTCCAGTCAAAGACACCAGTGCTGATGGACCAGCTAGCTCCATGATCTGCCATCCTCTGGGCAATATGCCTTCTTCATCTGTTTGAATGAAGATAGCACCTAAAAGAAAGCATTTGCCAAGTGAACCATTTGTACTGAAACCTTGCATCGTGCAGCCCACAAAAGAGAGAATTCCAGAGAGAGGCCAGATTTTTTCTGCGCTCTGTCACCTGGCTGCATACTCTGTTCTGAAGAAGGAAAGGTTGTCCTACAAGCAGATGACTCTTTGAGCAAGGGAAAGAAATTAATCTGGAATGGGGGAGGGAAATGACAACAAAAAGAAAAGAGAAAATAATTTGCAAAAGGAAAAAAATAGGAAATAGAAATCAATATGTCCCAGAGAACAGAAGGGCATTGTTGGAGGGACTGTGTTAAATTTGGCTTAAAAACACTAATAAACAAAACAGAAAAACAAAAAAATCAACAAGCTATGCATGGAAGACTCACAGTTTCAGAGGAAACCTTTTTCCGGTCCTATGCATATGGAAATGGTCGTGTTTGTTGATGGCTGTCATGTTAATTAAAAAATTTTAAATCTTAAAAGAAACCAATATGCTTTTATTAAGCACCTCCTGGGTGTTGAGCCCTGTCCAGGTGCTGGGGATAAAAAATACTAAAATTGAAACAGCCCTTGCCTTGTAATCCACCTGGAGGGAGGGGGGGAACCAAAAAAACAAAACAAAACAACAACAGTAAATAGATAAATCTATCCAAAATGAATACAATGTAGTTGACATCACTAGCATTTGCTGGGTATCAGGAAAGAAAGTGAAAGTCAGTCAATCAGAAAAATCAACATTAAGTGCCTACTATGTGAAGGTATAACTGAAGGTAAGTGTAGTTTAAAATGTAGACAAAGTATGTGATTACTAATGAGGTAGGATTTGAGGGAAGAAGGCTTCTGTTTTCCCATTTCTGGGGCTTTCAATTCTATCAGCTGCAGTCATCCTCTTTTGGGGAGGAGAAGAGAGGACTCCCTCTTTTCAAGTGCTTGCTAATGAAAGAGAATTGAAAAATAAAGTTAAAATGCAAATACTGCTGAAAGGACCAGTGTATAAAGTCTCTAGCTCCCAAATGATGGTAGCTGGTATGGACAAGCTTAATTCTATTGAAAACAATTAAAGCTGACAGCTATGGAGCTATTAAAGCTGAAGACCACACTAAGGGTTGATACACCCAGTAGAAGAGCCCTTTGAGGTTCAGAAGTATTTAATAGACGTTCTCTCATTTGCTCTTTAGAACACCTGATAAAATAGGGACTAGAGGAATTGTATGATGACATCCATTTTTCTAGGTGAGGCTATTCATAGAGATGAAAAGACTTGTCCAACTCAGTGAGTGACCAAGTTAATATTTAAATGAAGGCTGTTCCTTCTCCCAAAAGATTACTTACATCTTGTAAGCAAGCTCACTTTCTCTCGTTTTGAATTCCTAAGGGCCTTTTGCTTTTGTAATCGCCAGAGGCTCAGTAGGTTTGCCTGCCTTTCTTCTGATGATGGCTGCCTTCAAACCTTTGTAGTTCGTTGGCTTCCAGGGAAACCAGGTAGGAAACTCGGTAACACGAAAGAAATGAAGAGATGAAGCCCTATCTAGAGAGCTGCAGGTCAGAAAAAGAGAAGACTGAAGGGTAAACAAAGGAAGAGGGGGGATCCAGTTGGATGGAAGGAGAGAAGAAAAGATCATTTGAAAACTCAAGACAGCTGACGTTGAACCTGATAGGAGAGAGTTTCAAGATAATTGCCCTTCGTTTTTAAAGGATATGCACTGTAAGAGAAATGAAGGATAAAAGAAAACACAGATTTGACAAGCCTTCCAATGGAGGAGGGAGGCGGAAAGGAATAAAATGAAAAAAGCTAAGTTAACAAAACCATTTACGAAAATGTAACTTTTTAAGGTGACAAATTTAATAAGTAGGAATGGGAAAAGAATATAAAAATGGATCAATAATGATTACATATATGTTTATACATCATTCCTATAGCTATAGAGAGTCAAATAAATATAATATTGTGGTTTATGAATATAGGTAAACGTACATATGTACGTGTTTAATTTAGTGTGACTTGAAATTGTTAAAATTCAGAAAGTCAACAAATTTGTGCCAGATGAAACAGCTAATTATGTTTCTACAGTTAGATTTCTAGCCTTTTCTTCTTTGGGCATTTAACTACCAAAGACTACAACTTCCAAATAAAAACTTCAAGCTTTTCAGACCCATCCCCATTACTTCAGTGGATTAACAATCTCTCAGTGAGTCATCTATACTGTGATCTAGATTGTAATCTGTCGACACCAGCCCAGCCTTGCCTATGTCCTCCCAAGAGAGACAATGGGGAGTTCACCCAATGTGCTGTGTAAGCAGGCTTGCTCACCTTCTCTTGATAGCAAATGGGAACCACCCAAGTATTTAGCAGGTCATCAGCTTTACTTCCTTCTCACCATGCAATCAGAGCATCCTTTCCTCAGTTATTCATTTTTCTGAAGACTTCCTTTCTGTCATCTTTCCAGGCTAGCTCCTCATTTGCAATAAACACCCACTAACTAAACAACGACAGCTATCATTTACAAAGTACTTCCTATTCATCATCTCATTGGCTTTTACAATATACTTGTGAGGAAAAGTACTATTATTATCCCTACTTTTTGGATGGGGAAACTGAGGCTGAGAGAGTTTAAGTGATGTATGTAGGGTGACATAGCTAGTTAGTATCTGAAGGAGCACTTGAATTCATGTCCCCTGTTCCCCACTGATAATGCCATCTATCTGCCTTACCCATTGTTCACCTATCCATGACCACTGTGGTGACTCTCAGCTTTAGTTCTTGGGAGCCTGGAGTAGTCTATGATTCACACTCATATTCTATCACCAAGTGGTGTTTTGGGTAGCTGCCCTTGTTTACTTTTAGTAGAGCATTCATGATGTCCTTGGCACTGTTGCAAACTCAGTGCTATCACAGCCTCCACTGAAAAGGTCTATAATCGTCTGAATAACAGCTATATGAAAATGAAAATGTCGTAAGAAACCTCCTGGAAATTTCCAGAAGTCTGCAGCATAGATGTCTGGTTTCATGAGAGAGTGTCATAGAGTGGATCATAGATGTGGAGCTAGAAGGGACCTTAGAGCCATCGAATCTACCCTTCTCGTTTTATAAGTGAGGGGACTGAGACTCTATGGAGGTTTAGTTGTTTGCCCAGATTCACACGACTAGCAAAATTAGGAGGCAGAATGTGAATCTAGATCTTCCTGACTCCAAATCCAAAGTTCTACTCTGAAGTTGTCAGGATTCAGGAGAGACAGAGGTTTGAATCTTATTTCAGATACCTACTAGAAAGCCTTAGAATTAAAAGTGAATGAGCAGGCTCCGTGGAGAGAAAGCCAAGCCACCTGGAGTTGGAAGGACCTGGGCTCTAAGATGGAAGGTGAGGGTTAAAAAATGTGAATAAATACTGTTTAGAAGGGTACCCTAAAGGAGATGTTCTAGAGTGCTAAACCCTTGATGCTTCTGGCTGTAGCCACAGCAGGACCTCAATCTACCCAGATCCCACTTCGCTGATTACTGGAGCTATGATGAGCCCATCCAACAAAAAGCAGCCATTAATGCACAAGTGGCCATCAGAACCAATACCCATCGACTAAGTGATTGAATGCCGTGTAGCAAGCATTATTTTTTGCCCCAAAGAAGAACGAGATGGAAAAACACGGTTAATACCTTCATCAAAATTTCCAGGACAATCTTGCACAAAAGTGCCTTAATGGAAGGCAAGGGGACAGGACAGAAGTGATTTATATTAAATTTGGAAGACACTGTAGGAGCCAAGAGATGCCCATTCCTATTAAATAGTAACTCAGGCAGAAATAAAAGAATTCAGAGTACCAGTATGTCTACTAGCCAAGCAGTTAATGGTGTTATCTGTGTTTTCACCAGTAGGCAGAATGAGGAAAACTATGATCAAATTAAGAACTGATTACCTAGGTGATTGCATTTCTTTAAACTTTGCTCTAAATTATGTATTACTTCCTGGCAATTTGCAGTTGTGAAGTATTGTACTATGCTAGTTTTTTTTTTTTTATCAAAAAAGTGATGTTTTATTTTTAAAAATCACATGACCACATTAGGTGCTATAATCCATGCCTGAGAAAAGCTAAATCACTTGGCACACTCATAATCCTCCATCAAGCACCACTCTGCTCCCAATATTGGCTAATTGAATTACTGGCACAAAGCCCAAGAGGAAACACTCTCTGGAGGGTTGGTCCCATAAAACTAAACTCACAAAGTGACAACCAGGATCTCCGACAGTGAGAGCCCAAATCCATTTCCCTATCCAGAAAAGTGTCCCCCTCTGGGCAAGGGATTAAGGAAAGCCTTGGAAGAAGGAAAGGGAATAGATTGGGCTCGAGTTCCAATACGAAGGACAATAAGGTTTGGGACAATGTTATAAAAGGAACCAAGTGTGCCCTACTTTGTTTAGAACAAAAGTAGATGCTACAGTGATTGTTGTTTTACACACACACACACACACACACACACACACACACACACACACACACACACACACACTGACATATAGCACTCCAAGCATGGAGGAATTCCTTATTTGAGTTCAACAGCATCTTCAGTTGATACGTTGGGAGAGAGGGCTGATGTGTTCTCGTTCCATTTCTTCCCTTCCTGAGGTTTTAGGCTGACTTCCTTTGATCTGAATCTTTGGGATCTCTGGTGAAAGGAGTGTGCAGTGAGTATATTTCTTTGGTGCAAATACAAACTGCGTCTATGCTTTTAAAAACCACTTGGTCAGAGTTAATCTCTTCCCTTTGCTATTTGCATGAATGGCGATAGGGTGACCAACGGTGCTATTTTGTAGTCTGCTCAAATGAACTCTCAGGAGGAAGCATAGCAGGACTGAACTCCTAGGGACTTCTCTTTTCAGTCAGTCAATTAGTCAGGCAATACCATTTGCCTGGAATCCCTAAAGATGAGCTTAAAGGAAGAGAGAGCTGGTGCAGAAGCTTTGATGTCCGAGGACCTTCTCATTAAGGGACCTCAGCTCCTTTTACCACTGTGAGACTTGATTTCCTTATTGGTAAAATAAAGAGGTGGAACTGGATATCCGAAAGTCCCTTCCAGCTGGAAATCCTCTGATTCTTTGACTTCTGTACAAAAGCCCTTTCCCTGCAAGGTCTTTGTCTACTTCTGTGCCCACAGACTGCGGGCATTTAATAAACTTTAATAATAACCAAGGCGAGTTGGAAGCACCAGCAGGGGGGAGATAATGTGCCTCATTCAATACAAACTTCTCCAGCAGGTTCTTACCCCTGGCCCAAGCCTGTCATTTGTCATCCACATGACAAAGTGGTCCCTTTTCAAAGAAATAAATCAAACCCAACGATATGCAGTTTTAAATCAGTAGAAAAATAACAAAAGACTAATCAGGCTTCTCTGCCCTCCTGGGAGACTGTAGGGGATTTTCTTCTCCTCTCTTATGACTTGGTGGGGGAGAGATCAGCCTAGTGAACCGAGGCAGCCTGAACCTGGTGGTTGTGGGTGCTGCTCCCTAGGAAAGGGACCTTCCCACCTACACGGGCTGTCTTCCCAGGCCCAGCTGCCCAAGGGGATGACCTCCCATTTCCCTTGGTCCTCTGGCCCTCTGCTCCTGACCTTGGCACCTGCAGACCCAGTCCTTTATCCACACTGATGAACTGGCTCCAGAGGAATTTTCCTTGTTCCTTTTTCTTCTCCCACTCTCATTCCCATTTCATAAGAGGAAGCAGGGCTTCGGAACAAGTTCTTAGAGAAGTTTCCCTCCCTCCCCTGCCTCCTCCCTCTCTCCCACATGCAGGGAGATCATAGGAACAGAATATTTAGAGCTAGAAAGAACCTTGGAGTTCTTTTCATCCAATTCCTTCACTCTGCAGATGCTAAACCAACACCCAGAACTGTCAGATGTATCCAAGGTCACGGAGATGCCAAGAGCAACTGGATTCATTGTAAATTCTGCCTTCTCCTCTCCCCCCTAGCCAGGCCTGGGAAGCCCCCACTTTTGGGGGGAGAGGAAGGGCTCCAGCTGGTCAGCCCTTTCCTTTAACAAACAGCCTGGCTCTTGTCCAAGATATTGGGAAAAACCATTTGGGATATTAGCCTTCCTTCTTTCCAGCAAATCCTCTTGTACCTGAGGACTAAACCCTGGTCTTGAAACCCATCAAGTTGGCCATTTGAGTCCCCAAAGCATGGATCGAGGCTGCTCCTGGCATGTGTCCCTGATCCACTCCATCTTCCCGTCCCCGTAGGAGCCCGATCGCCCTCGACTATGCCAGTGCCAGGAGGGCGATGACACAGAGACAGATGGCTGGGAGAGGGATGCTGGGGCCATCGGCTTTGGTGAATGCCCTCTGCAAGCTTTCCTTTGCCAAACACTAATTCCTTCAAGCGTAAGACAAAGATGAATGTTCCCTCCCCCAAGTCTAGTGCTCATGACTCTTTGATCAGCATGTGTACACACGACAGAGTTTCCTATCAAAGCCATATTTGATTAATCTAATCTGAGTACTAAAAAAGCCAATGTCTGAACACTTTTGCTTAACAGCTAAAAAACACCATTCTTCACTCTTGGATGGTTTCACAGTGATTGAATATGCTCTCCTCCAGCTTCCCAAATGCGAGCTCTCCCAGGACAAGAACAATCTGTCCACATCAGAAACAGGAGAATAATATTTGGTCAAGTTTTGCCATAGAGGCAAGTCTCCGAGAGGCAACCAGGGAAGTTTCTGAGCCAGGAGTGCCATGGGGACTCTCCTGCTCCTTCCTTGCAGCATCTCTGGAGACACTGCCTGTCTGCTGGGCTGTCATCCAATGAACCCCAGTTCCTAACGAATGATGAAAATGGGAGCCTGCCTTTGGAGGGACCAGGGCTGAAGGGGGCAGGATGACCCCCTGCCAAAAGCCCCTTTTCCCTAACCACGCTTTAGGATTTCCTCCTGATTTTAAAACATTTAGCAGCAACAAGAAATGTATAACTGCGTCCTAGTCTTACATGATCCTCTTTCAACCTAAATTGACCATGCATGGAAGACCTCCCTGATAGAGGTCCAATGCTTCCAATGCTGAGACATAAGGCAAATCTTCATATATTTTGTTTGGGTCACCCAAAGCTATTTAGTTCACTGTTCTCAGATTTTACAGATTATGAAATGGAGGTCCAGAGAGGTTAAATTAAGTTCAAGGTTCCAGGTGACAAATATCACAGAGAGGATTTGAACTCAGATCCTCAGACTACAGAAACAGTGGTTTTTTTTTCTATTGCCCTCCCTTAGTGCCTACACATTTGGTGATATGGCATGGAGGTTTATTGTGCAAATGAACACCCAAGTTGGAGCTTGGATGTGATTCTAGGGCACGCTGATTTTTTAAGTTGGATATGCTTGAGGACTAATTTTGCAGGTTGCTAAGGCCAGGAGAGGACAATAGATCCCAGGACCCAACACTACAAGGTGTGGCTGTCCCAAAACAGGAATCTCCTTTAAAGAATCCAGCCATTTAACCAATAAGCAGTAATTTATTAGTCACCTGCTATGTGCCAGATAGTAGCCCAGATATTGTGGCTACAAAGACTTCAGTGAAACAAGCTCTGCCCTTAGGGAGCTTGCATTCTTTAGGGGGAATTATATATGCATGTAAATATAGACAGAATTAAATCCATCTATGGGGGCACCATAGCATCTGGGTATCAGAAGGGCCTCTTTTGCAAGGGGTATTTGAATTGAACTTGAAGGAAGTTAAGAATTCTAAGAATTGGGGACAGCTGGGTAGCTCAGTGCACTGAGAGTCAGACCTAGAGACAGGAGGTCCTAGGTTCAAATCTGACCTCAGACACTTCCCAGCTGTGTGACCCTGGGCAAGTCATTTATTCCCCATTGCCTAGCCCTTACCATTCTTCTGCCTTGGAAGCAATACACACTATTGATTCCAAGATGGAACATAAAGGTTTAAAAAAAAGACTTCTAAGAATTGAAACAAGAAGGGAATGAATTCCAGGCATCAGGTCCAACCTGTCATGGAGATGAAAGATGAACTGTTGCACACAGGGTGAACATTTTGGTTGGCCAGCATTGGTAAAAGGAGCTTCATTGCCTTCATTAACTTCCCCCCAAAATTGGGGAAGATGGAGTTGAAGATAATCATGTGAAAAAGACTTGGGGATTTTGTTGGCTGCAGACAGACATGGGCTGGACCTGTGGTTTCATTGGCTTGAGAAACTACCAGGAGAGGAAACTCCCTTTACCAAGGCCAGTAGATGTTCTCTCTCCCAACTGTAGTGTGAGAGATGCTCAGAGACTTGGGTAGTAACAAGAATTTCCCAGGGTCTCCCAACCAGTATGAGTCAGAGGCAAGAAAGGAACTCTGGTCATTCAGACTCTGAGGCCATTTCTATGTCCACTAATCCATGCTGTTTCTCCAAGAGGGACATGGCTATCCCCTACCACTAAAAAAACCAAAAACCCTAAAAGGATAGGAGGCTGGATTAAAAGGAACCCAGCATCTAGACTTTACTTGTGACTGTTTTAAGAAATTGTAAGTATGTTGGCATCATCTCCTTCCCCACTGATGCAGGGCACAGCCCCACTGTGTCTTGGCCAATGATGTTCCCTCTGAGGAGAGTCCCACTCTACTAGGGCAGCTTTTACCCTTCTTTGTATCCTCAGAACTTCGCACGATGCCTGATTCCCAGGTAGTTCTGACTTTAAGGTGGACACTGATAAGCTGGAAAGTGATCAGAAGAAGGCAACCAGGAGCTTGTCTTGTTTCTTCTTCCTCCGGACTGGGTGAAGGAACTGAGGATGTTTGCCTGGAGAAGACAATAGTGGAGGCTAAGGGCTGGCAGAGATATATGAGAGCTGCCTTCAGGTAACTAAAGCACTGGCATATTGAGCAGGAATTAACTTATTCTGCAGGGACTCAGAAGGCAGAATCTGAAACAATCTGTAGATGATGCAAATAGACTAATTTATGCTTAACATAAGGAGAAAACTTCCAAACCATTAGTCCTGTCCCCACATGGAAGAGGCTACCACAGGAGGTAGTGGGTGTACGCACCCTCAGTGGAGGGTCTTCAAGCGCAGGCCATGTGACTATTTGTTAAGCGTGTTGTAAAAAGGAATTGATCAGACACAGTCTGGAATAGATCAAGAGTTCCTAATTTGGGGACCCTGAATTTATATTGTTTTTAAATTTTGAACCTTCTAATTCAACATTATTGGTTTTCTTCATATCCCATGTATTTGATCTTATGCATTTAAATCAGCTCCAACTTACCCTGTATATATCTTGTTTATCCATAGCTGTTTGTCTGCCATGTCCCTCCTTAGAATGGAAGCTCCTTGACTGTAGGAATCATATCTTTAGCAGAGTACTTGGCATCTAGTAAGTGCTTAATAGATGTTTGTTACCTTATAGTCCATAGGTTTCACCATCATTCCAAAGGAGAGTGGTCTGTGACCCAAAAAGGTTCTTAAACTCCAGATAAATACTCTTAGGCTCTTTCCATTCCCAGAATTCTGGGGTTTCATGATTTCTGGGGTAGAGAAGAGGCTGGATTCCATCTTTCCTCTTCATAACTTGGTTATAATTCCACAAGATACTAAAACTAGTCCAGAAGCAATGGGAGTAATTCTTTATTTTTAAAGAAATCATGTGATAGAAAATGTTTAACAGTAGGTACTCTAGGGGAAGCAAGGTGACTCAGTGGATAGAGAACCAGGTCTAGAGATGATGATGAGGGGGTCTTCCTGGGTTCAAATTTGTCCTCAAACACTCCTTATCTATGTGATCATGGGCAAGTCACTTCCCCAATTGCTAGCCCTTATTGCTTTTGGGTCAACACTTTAGTATTGACTCTAAGATGAAAGGTTAGTGTTTAAAAAAACACTATTGGTTATCTGGGAAAAAATATGCATTTTAAAAATTTATATGAATTATTAAGATTTTATTCATAACTTTCTTAAGTCTATACAGTCAACAAAAACAGTAAGCCAAATATTGCTTTACTATGGTGTTTGCTGATTTCTGAGATATAGATGTTTACACTGAAGTTTTAACAATTGGCTCTCACTAGCCTGTGTGATCTGGCTCTAGGATATGCCTGGGAAGGAGTCTATACCTAAATCAAAGACCTGACTGGGTCATTCACTTGCTCAATAAACTCTAATGGCTCCTGATTGCCTTGCAAACCAGTTAGAAGCATCTCCATCTTCCATTTACAGTCTAAATGACTTCCATTCTACCTTATCAGGCTTACTACATGGTACTTCCCTTCACACATTCTTCATTCTAAAGAAAACAACTTTGATTTTTCCTACATACGATAGTATAACCCTGGTCTCTGTCTGTGCCTGGAATGCACTCCCTCCTTACTCTCCTCTTAGAATTACAAGTTTTTTTCACAGCTGAGCTCTAATGGACCCCACTTTCTTCTTGGTCCTCGTGCTTTCCCCATAAATTACTTTGTACTTATTTTGTATATATACTATATACATGGATTTTACATGTATGTGTGTATGTGAATATGTATGTTGTCTCTCTCTCTGGAATGCAAGCATCTTGAGGTCAGGGGGTGTTTCACTCATATCCCCTGCAGGGGTCCTTTAAGGAGGATGAACATCACTGACACTTTACTGATTGGCAAGAGAAGAGATGAGGCAAGAATGGATCTGTAGTGAAGAGTCTGTAAAATAATGAAAATAACATGGTGTCTTGGAAAGAGCATTGGGTTGGGACCAGGAGATACAGGATTAAATTTCAGTTCTGCTATTTAGTACCCGTGTGACCTTGGGCAGTACACTTTACTTGGGGGTTTCAGGTCTGTAAGACTCTAAATCAGTGATCCTGCAGTTTCCGTTGTTTGCCAAAGAATCATGCACACAAGCATCCAGTACCATGAGATCTGGGCACAATTTATATCAAAAAGCTGGCAAGTATTTATCTCATATTCTTTATAGAATGTCAGAGGGAGAAGGGATTCCCAGAAGGCAAATGGTCTGATCCATACCTGAGCAAGAATGCCTTCTACCTACAGTACACCCAAGAACTCATTATCCTGCCATTGTTTTAAGAGCTTCCATGATGTGGATCCCACTGACTCCCAAAGCAGTCCATTTCACTTTTAAATAGTGCTCATTCTGCAGACTCCTTTCCCTCCACCAAGCCTAACTTTGTCCCTTCATGACTTCAACCTTTGTTCCAAGCTCTGTCCTTTAGGAAACGATGGATGGGTTGTTCCAAGCTCTGTCCTTTAAGAACAAGGCAGATGGATTGAGTCAAGTTGTTAACATTCGACTTGACTTCTCGGTTGAGGAAGCGTGAGCACTGCACTGTATTTTTTGCAAGCTCTGATTGATTTTTGGTCCTCACATGTTTTCTGTCAAGAAAGGCTGGAGGAGTTGTTACTGCTCTGGTGCTCACTGGAACTTGGAAAAAGCTCAGGAAACAAATGAACATAACAATTATGTCAATCGCCTGGTGTTATTGAAAGCTGTTCACTGCTAACATCAAGATATTCTTAAAGAATTGATGCCTTAGATTTGGGAGATGTTTTTAATGTGAAGTCATTTTCCTTTTGTGCCATCATATTTATAGAAGCAATCCAGTCAGAAAGTAGAACTTTTTGGAATTCATTTCTTAAGCTTCTTTGTTCAAAATGCTAATGCAAGATACTTTCTTTAATCCCTAGTGTGCTGTGGCTGTTCCCCCTTCCCATCCATATTTCAACACATACTGTACAAAATCTGTATTTTCATTCAAGTAGATGATATAGCTTTCTTTCCTTTGGGAATTTAATCAATATGTTTTCTGGCTCCCTACAGTGAATGATTTCTGAACCTTTCGACTTGTTTTTGCAAAGGCTGCAATTTCATAATATTTGTCTTCTAAACAATAGATGTGTCACAATCTGCTTTGTTGTAGGGAGTTCTCACACTGGAGTCTCCTTCATGCTGACAAAAACCTTTCATGTATTCTAATTATTTTTGTATATTCTTCACAAAAATCAAGTTGTCATTATGATATTTTTTCTTGCTTCTAAGATAATGTCCCTGATAATAACAGTTCGCATTTTTAGAGTGCTTTAGGTTTCACCAGATCAAAGAATTTTAGAGTTGGAGGGGACCTCAGAGTTCATTTCATCCAATCAAGTCAATCAGTCAATAAACATTTATTAAGCACCTACTATGTGTCGGGAATTAGGCTAAGCTGAGATATTTTTAAAAAGGCAAAAAAAAGTGCCCGTAAGGAGGTTATAATTTAATGAGGGGAAAACAAATAAATATATGCAAACAAGTTGTATACTGGATAAATAAGACATAATTAGTAGGGGGAAGGCACTGGAATTAAGAGAGGTTAAGAAAAGTTTCATATGGAAGATGAGTTGGAATTTAGAGAAAGCCAAGGAAGTTGGTAGGTGGAGTTGAATGAGAGCATCCCAGGTATGGGGGGCAGCCAGAGAAAACAACCAGAAGCAGGAGGAGGCCAGTGTCTCTGGATCAAAAAGTCCATGTTGAGGAGTGAGGTACAAGAGGGCTGGTAAAGACGATTTAAAAGGGATCACCACTGTGACATCAGCAATAAGTGAGCAACTAGCCTCTGTCTAGAGACCTCCAATGAAAATGAGTCTACCACCTCTTGGGGCAATCCATCCTGCACCTCTAATTGTTAGGCAGCTTTTTCCTATACTAAACCTAAATTTGCCTTTTACCCATTGGTCTTGGTTGTGACCTTTGGGGTCAAACAGGATGTTGCTGCTGCTGCTGCTGTTGACAACGACGATGATGGTGGTGGTGGTTATTGATGGTGGTGATGGTGATGCCTAGCATTTACATCAGGCTTTAAGATTTACCATGTACCTTAAAAATATAGTCTGACTTGATTCTCATAACAACTTCAGATCTGAATTCAGGTCTTCTTGATTCCACTATGCTACTTGTCTGACTCTTCATGACCCCATTTGGGATTTTCTTGGCAAAGATACTGGAGTGGTTTGCTATTTATTTCTCTGGCTCATTTTACAGACAAGGAAACAGAGGCAAATAGGGTTAAATGATTTGTGAGGCAGGAAGGGGTTGCATAGCTAGTAAATGTCTGAGACTGGATTTGAACTCGGGTCTTTCTGACTCCAGGTCTGATGCTCTAGCCACTGTACCACCTTGCTACCCATTGTGTCACCTAGTTGCTAGTAAATCTATCTTCTATGTAACGGCTCTTCAGATACTCAAAAATCTGTGCCTTCACCTTTCGGATATGTCCCTAACTTGCACTTTCATTGACTAGTTGAGTCACCAGAAGGAGGTTACAACTACTCTTAAGATTCTGGAAGTAACCCTGAAGGGTTGAGTTTCTAATGATGCTGCTACAAGTCACCCCAATATACCTCCTGCTGAAAATCTTAGTCCAATATTAACTAGCTTTTTAAAAAGGTTATTTATTAAGATTGTTTTATGCCAATCTTTTTTTTTCTGTAGACAGTCTCCCCAACATATGGGGAGTACTGTCCCACAAATACAGAGTCCAAGGAGGGCATGAGCTTAAATTTAGAGTATTATGATGAGAGTATGTATAGCCAAAGGCTTAGAAATTGCTCCTTTCCTCAGGTGGCCATCTTTCTATCTTTCTGTATCAGTCTATATATGTGTTTGTCTTTTGGATTCTGCCATCGATGCCATGGTCATTCAAGAGATTTGAGTGAAAAAGAGAAAAATTCTCTCTTGTCTCCCAAGCATCATTACTTCTCAATGGCCTAGATGGAATCCTCTGACTTCAAAACCTTGCCACTGGACTGGTCAGCTGCTTGATTTAACTGCTAAAATTTCTCTCCCTATGTAAAGCCCCAAGGTAATGGTTGGCTTGTTTGCTTAGTCTATCATGCTCTTCCCATGCTTGACCCTATTAAAGAATCCCCACCTGATAAAGGGATAAGAGAGTGAAGACCATCTTGTTTATATGTTTCAAAAACTTATTCAGATCTCTTGATTAATGAATTGAGGTAGAGATATAGAATCTATATCTCTTGCACAAGTGCCACTTCCTCTCATCCACCATAAATTTTCTTGTCTCCAAGATAGGCATCTCCAGCTTTTTCAGTCCAGTCTCCTGATGTGAGGTCAAAGCCCTTCATCATTTTGGTGGCTCTCCTTTGAATGATCTCCAGCTTCTCAATCTAAAATGTGATGCCCCAAACCAGATATGGTAGAGCCAGGGTAGAACACAAAGGAGCTATTTTACTTCCTTCTTCTGGAGGTATTGATTCTCTTACCATACACTCCTAATTCACAGTAAGCTTGTGACCTACTGAAAACCCCAGATTTTTTTCCATACCAACTCCTGTCTTTCCACATTGCCTTGACTCTATAATTGTACAATTGATTTTTGGAAGACCCTAAGAGATAGGCAGAATCTATTTTATTCTCATTTTTTTTTTCAGAAGAGGGAACTTGGAGATTCCAAATATAAAAGAAGTTCTCTAGATCCACAAAGGTATTAAGCATTGGAACCCAGATCGTCCGTCTTCTGGCTCTTGGCTCCTAACTCTTGCCACTACACCAGGCTCCCTCTAATGGAGGATAATACTGGGTTTTCCCTAGTATTTTATATACAATATTTCTTTTGATCCTTATAAAAATCCTGTAAGGTAGATATGTTGCTGACTAGTATAATAATCCTAATTATTATTATTTGCAGAAGGATAGTCTGAGGCTCAGGGGAGCTAGACTATTTCTTCAGTGTTGCCTAGCATTTGAATATGAGCTCCTTAAAGGCAGAGACTTCTTCTGCCTTTCTTTCTATTTTCAGGACTTAGCCCAGTGATTGCTATATAGTAAGTGCTTCCTAATTTCTCACTTTAGCAAAATGGAGGGTCAGGAGTCCAGTTCTTTCTGACTCCAAGTCCTGCACCCACTCACTTGTGCATGATACTCCTGATCTTGCTTTATGGTGACCATTCCTAAAGAATATTTTACTTTATGAAATGCATGGTACATCAGGTCTTCAGTGCCATCAAAGTGCGTCTAAGTGATGAGTGAGGTGGGTGTGGGGAGCATTCATGTGTGTAGACAGATTAGAAAGTAAAGAAACTGACCCAAGTGCCACTCATGAAATCTTTCTCATTACCCTAAAAGCCTGCCTTGAAACCTCAGTGTCCTATTTAGAATGTGCCCCGTAAACCCTGTCCAAATGGAGAGAGTCATCTGAGGTCATCTGAAACCAACTGAGTTGTCAACACTTTTAAAGCAAAGCTACCAGCATTGCTGATGCCAGGTTCCCTCTGACTTTACATAAGAAGGTTGAACAAATCCATGAATCCCCAAGAAGGTTCCTGTGACACATTCAGACTTTTAAACCTTGTTTTTGGTAACTGACAAACAGAGAAAGGCAGGGAAATGTTCCCCTTTGACAAATGTTTGTTTTTCCTTCAAATGGGAAGCCAGAGGTAATTTTCCTTCTACCTTGGAATGCTCCTTCCTAGGTGGACAGAGCCAACTTGCCTATTTCTCTTTGATGTCTCAGTCTCAAATGGACAGGTGGCTGCATGTCATATCTAACAAATTCTAAAAATTAAGCAAATCTAGCTAGTGATGTTCTGTCTTGTTCATTTACTTCTTCTAAAAAGTAGAATTTATAACTCAATTTAAAGCAAGGCAGAAATAGCAATAATAACACTGACAATGTATTTCTTCCACCAACACCCAAGAAATATTTCTCATCTATTTAAATTAAGCTGGGCTACTATTTTGCTTCTCTATTGCAATTTAAAGAGCAAATGTCATAACACAATAGAATTGATTAAATGCAGCATCTCTGAAATTATGAAAACTGGCCAAGCAAAAGGGGAAAAAAATGGAAGGGCTTAGAATCAACATACATGAATTAAAATCCCACCTCTTACATTTATTAAATGAAGGACTTGGGTGCATATCCTACCTTTGATACTCACTACCCACATGACCCTGAACAAGTTACCTGTTCTCCTTAGGACTCAGTTCTTCTCATCATTGCCCTCTGAGGTCCTTCCAGATCCTATGATCCCAGGATCCCAAAGTAAGTGATTTTGCCTTGTTAAGGATCAGTTGCTCCATCTGTGAAATCATGATAACTCTTAAATTGTCTATAGCTCACTGTTTTGCAAAAGCATTTTATAAACCTTAATGAAATGTGAGGTTTCATTATGGTTCAATTGTTGTCTTTTCTTCTCTAAGTCATGGTATGAATGAGAGAAATCCTAAATTTTTCGTGCCATAATTTAAGCAAAAGTAATTTTTAAAAACATAAGATCAAGAACCAGAAGAACATTTAGAGATTATCTAATCAACCTTCTCAAACATTTAGATTATCTAATCAAACCTTACAAACTTCAGTGACTTGCCTAAGGTCACATAGCTACCATGGGGCTCAATTTAGATTTTCTGATGCAAAATCCAATCTATTGGTGCCTCCTATTTGTCATTGACTTAGGCCTGCATATCTTTCCTTTTTCTTATGTTCTACCCTGATGATGCATCATGGCATGGAATTGACCTTATGTTCCTATCAGTTATGCCAGGAAAGTGCCAACTTTGGTCCTCCCAAGCTGTAAAGTTTCAAGGATGGTCTAGTCTCTGTCAGTTTGTCATCCAAGTCCAAAACTGGTTGTATACAGAAAAGACATTGAACAAGAACATTGGCTACTAACTGGCCAGTTGTTTTGCTCAAGGAAACTCATGAAGACTGACTGCCAAGGCAAACAGAGGTTGAGAGCTGTGATAGTGATGAAAACATCCTCCCTAATGAAAACCCAAATCCATCAACCAATCAATCAACAAGCATTGATTAAGTATTATGTTGTCACAACATTGTTAATTATTATGATTTTAACATGTCAGATTCTGTTTCCTATAGGCCCTGAGGATAAAAACAAGTGCAATAAATGAAACAATCGCTGCTCCCATGGAGCTTACACTCTCATGGGTGAAAGAATGATATCCATATAAGAATCATAATGCTTCATGCCAATGAGGAATTGTTCCCTTTTTATTTTATAAGAATTTTCAATGAGCTCCTAATTCTGGTGACAAATTATAATTCTAAAAAAATAACAAGTTGGGTGGGGAAAGACAAGACAAGTAGTAGGACCAGGAAATATGTACAAGATCCACCCCCTAAAAATGTTTGCCCTCCGTCCAACACATATACACTTTTCCTTTTTTGTTTTGGACCCATGATTAATAGAGGGAGCTCCCCAGTGAGGGAACCTTCTCCATTAATGCATATTGACTCAGGTTCTGCAACTTGTAGTATAACTGCCTGCAAAGCAAAATTGGAACCCTGGTCTTTCTGATTGCGTGGCTAGCTGTCTATTTACCATCCCACAATGCCTCACTGTGTATGGCTCACAAGCCAACCTGACCTCCTCATACCTTTAGAAGAAGTGCATCTCTCTTCTATTTCCCTAGTTGTCTCTCTTCTCTCTAGTCCCTTTAGTTTGAATTAGCTTCATCCAAAATATGACAGGCAATATAGTGGCATAATCAAACACATATGGCAGAATGATCAACCATTTGGAATGGCTGGTAGTATTTACTAGAATATATTAATATGTTCATGTAAAAAATACTGTTTCAAGAAGCAGTAACCGCCACTGTGCCTTGAGGCTAGAGAAATATAGTTCAACTACCCCAAAATTATGCTGGCTAATCAGATGAAAATGTTTCATCTGCTTGTCCAGTAGGTCTTAACATCTTCCTTTCAGTGATTCCTTTCTTTAAGCTATGTTATAATGGCTAAGGGATGGGGGAGCGCCTCCTGCTGCCATCACTCAGACCTTTCAATGACACTCGACGTCTCAAGTCTAAGAAGCCACCAAAGCTGGAAACATCCATCTCAGTATTGCTGTTTGGATACCTGTGCTCAGAGAAAGAAAAGCCACACATAAGTGAGAGCCAAGGCTTTGAGATCTAGGTCTAGGCTCATCCAGGACAGTGTAAACTTTCTGTGGCACCAGCGTGCAGCTACCACAGCTAGGTAATAACTGAGGGGAAAGCAGCTTAACATACACATACATACACACACACACACAATAAGAGAAAGAAAGAGAGAGGAGAGAGAGAGACAGAGAGACAGAGACAGACAGAGACAGACAGAGAGAGACTAAATATGTCATATTTTAAAAAGAGGAAGAAAATAGCAAGAGGAGAAATTGTCTCTCCCTTGAAAGTCTATTCAGCAGCAGCTCTTGTGGCTCAATGGTCAATCTTTTTTGACCCACTGCACCTGCCCCTTCCCTGGGGGTGTGAGAGAAAGAACAGACACCTATAATAATACAGATGGCTATATTTTCTCTATAATACCTTGTAGTGCATCACACTAGGGCAGTGATAGTGAACCTACAGCACAGGTGCCAAAGATGGCACACAGGATGTTCTCTGTGGGCACTCAGTCACCCTCCTTCCCCACCCCCAACTCCCAGAGTTCCAGAAGGACACATCACCCACTCCTCTTCCCAGAAGCCCAATGGGAGCAAATGGGGTAAGGTGACTGCCTCATAGGTGGCAGAGCTGGAGGTGGGCAGAGAACTGTGGCCACTCCCTTTCTCCTCTTCACCTGTGCTGAGATCATTACTTATTTCATCCACCCCTTCATCTAGTAACCCAATGGGAGCCCTTCCTCCCTCCCCTAGGTAGGGTAAGGGGTTGGGGCAGGGTGTACCCAGTGTGTGTGTATAGGAATATGGCACTTTATGGGGGGGTGAGGTTTGGTAGCCAGAACTCTGTCTCTAAAAGGTTCACCATCACTACACTAGGGTGAATTTACAATATCCTTAGTATGGGTACTCTCTCCACTGGGAAAGTTTGAAAGCTCTTTTTTCCATACCAAAGAGGCAAATTTAAATTTGAACTAATTTAAGACTTCTTAACTATTGGAACTGAACTAAATTGGAAAAGGCTGACTTAGAAGGTAATGATTCCTTCATCATTCATGGTATTCAAGAGCAGAGTGAGTGGGTGTTTGTTGGGGAGATGTCTAAGGAGATTTCTACTCCACTGTGGGTTGAACTAGATAACTTTTTAGAACCCTCCCACTTCTGAGATCTTGTGATTCTCATCCTGTAACAATAATGACAACTGACATTTTTATTGTACCTTAAAACTTACAAAGTACTTTGCATCTATTATCTAATTTGATATAATTATAATTGTAATAATCCTGTGATATAGGTATTTTTGATACATTTTATAGTTATGGGAATTGAGGTTCCGAGAGGATAAATAATATGCCCCTGGTTACTCAGTCAATAAGTTTCAGAGACAGGATCAGAACTGAGATCTTTCTGATTCTGAAATTCAGCACTATCTAACTGCTATATTTTGCTACCTATGCCCTTATTCTAGCTTGCCATACAATAATTACCCAATAGGATGAAGGCCTTTCTTTGAACATTTTATTGGCATCAGAGCAGAGCTTGAACTCTGTCTCCTTGTTCTTACCACATGATCAACTGACTCATTATGATCTTATCTCTCTCCTTCCTTTCTTTCTTTTTCTTTTTTCCCTTCTTTCCTTTCTCCCTTTTTCTCCTTCCTTTCTTCCTTTCTCATCTTTCTTCTTACTTTTTCCCTCCCTCTCTTCTTTCCTTCTTTCTTTTTCTTTCTTCCTTCCTCCTTCAATCCCTCCCACCTTTCTTTCTCCCTTCCTTCCATCTTTCCTTCCATATTTTTATCTCTATGTTTTTAACATCCATCACAATGCCTAACACTTAATAAATGCTTATTGATTAATTTGTTTCCATTAAAAAATCTTTACCTGGGCTATATGAATTATGCACCCACTTTATTTTAAGCCAATAACTTTTAAATAACCATATGTCTTATTAATAAGGTTCTAAAGCATTCTGTGGCTGGGTGCAATAATCAGATGTCTCTGAATGGAAACATCTGGACAATTTTGCCATTGATAGAGAATCTCTCCTCTCTCTGGATTTTCTCCAATATGTTCTCCATGACACAGTAAAATGTAAGATAAGGTATCCTCTTATCTTACATTTTACTTAATGTTGATATTTAGCAGATGTAAAACTATGATCCTATCTCTCATAGAATCTTATATGATTTTATCACAAGTTTGAGATACCTTGTTTGAGAATAGCCTTTAAAAAGCTACATTTTTTTTTACTGAATCCTTTTAAAAACTCAACTAACAATAGATACAGGAGGATCTTTGGACTGTTAGAAGGGACTGTGGCTGGTATGTGACTGTAAAGATGTGGTATACTTGGGAAAACCATTTGTAAAAGCCTGCTATATGCTTCTCATGTTTTCTTTAAGGATACCCTAAGAGAACAGAGAACAGCTAATAATGATTTTATAGAAATGAGAAAGTAGACATATGGGTTAGTAATTGCTTATGTCTTAGTCATTATTTTTTGGGTACCATCTGTGATCTCCATTCTTTTAGAACCGTCCTCTCTGAATAAATTCTCTTCTAGTGCCTTTAAAATGATCATGTCCAGAATGGATTTCTTCCATCTTTATTTGGTCAGGTCCAGCAATTTCCCTGGATTCATCTTCCTTAATGTCATTGCCTCTACCTTATATATTATTTTGGGTATAGTGGTCATAGAGTCACATTCTTTAATGGAACCTTGGACTCATCGGTGTTAATAATTTCTTCAACGGCACACTTGCAACTCATCCATGACTTGTGATCTTATATGGTTCCTCTCCATGCCTTGTCATAAATCCTCCATAGAGAATCATAAATTCAGAGCTGGGATAAACCTTAGATATCTTCAAGTCCCCCTTACTTTGCAGACAAAAAATATAAACTAAGGACTAGAAAAGTTAGTTTGCCAAAGGTCAAACAGGTCATAAGTTACAGAACAGAAATGTAAACCCAATTCCTTTGACACATACTAGAGACCATAAGGTGCTGGGTCTTAGTACATGATGAGGGTTCCAGTTCAGAGATCTGGCACTGAACCCCTGTGTAACTTTGAACCAGTCACTTGACCTCTCCATGAGTCAGTTTCCTCAGCTATAAAACAAGAGAGTTGGAGCAGTTGACTTCTAAGGTCCAAGCTCTGTATGATCCTATGACTCCAAACTCAAGTCTCATTCCTTTACACCATCTCATTAGCTATTTCTCTCTTACCGCTAAGTTTGTGCCTCTCTAATAGGGTTTAGTTGTCCTCCTCCTCTCACATTCACCTTGACTCTGAAGGTATTTGAGGAACATTGAGATGACTCACTACTTACGCTTTCACTTACTCATGTTTTTCATAGCTATTTTCCTTTATGAATCAGACCCACCCACGGAGCGTGTTTCTCCACATTTTTCTTATAAGACGAGATTCTGTTGCATTCACGAGATCATCTGACAGTTGACTCTTCTGCCTGGTGTTTGAGTCATGGTGGTCCTGCCACCTGAAGAGGCCAATGATCAAGAGCCCAAGGAAAAAATCACTGCAGAGTACTTTGGTCCAAGATGCTGGTGCCAGTTTGGGAAAGAGAGTCAGGGAATGCTTACGTAGAATATGAACTTATAGCTTGTTCTGTCTTGTTTTCATTGTTTCCTTCCAACCCATCCTTCACACACACACACACACACACACACACACACACACACACACACACACACACACACACTCACACACATACACATCCTTCAAACTCATTTTCATTATATGTGGGTTTGATCAGTAGAGGTTACTCTACTCCGAACCCCATAGTGGTCCTTATTTGTCTCCTGGGTAAATAAACTGTGTGCTTTTCCTGGGTACTATACAGTCCAGCTCCTCAGCCTGACTCCACAGATATGTGCCGGTCTAGGAGGCATTAATATATTCTGGGTTTTTTCACATGTTCTTTGCTCACTATTAGAATGACTTACCCATTATTTAGAAATTTGCGGCTTCTAAAATCCTTTATGAAGACCTCACCCGACTCTCACAGCAAACCTTTGATATAAATGCTAGTTTTCTCATTACCAGTGAGGGAACTGGTGATGTTAGGAGACTGGACAGGGTCACAGAGCAACTAAGTAGATTTTGAACCCAGGTCTTCCTGACTCCAAGGCCAGTACTTTCTCCTTCATACCATACTTGTCATGCTACATGTAAGCATCAGACGCATGTAAGAAAAGGGAGAGACATCACGCTTTTTTTTCACTTTCCCCATTCCTATAGCTTTATCCTGTAGATCAGCTTTATAGTTTGAAGTAATTTCCCTGTTCCTGCCTGTTGAAATCCCTCCTCCCTTATAATGCCCAATTTAGGTGCTTTCTCCTTCATGAAGGCTGCCCTGATTCCTGTTTTCCCCTACATCTCTCTTCAACCTTCTCATAGCATCATATCTAGCTTGACCTCTCTTTTGAGCTTAGTCCATTTGGCTTTGTTTTGTTCACTCATGCCTCTTATCTTCTCACCTATAACAAGCCCCATAAAAGGAGAGAATATGACTTATTCTATCTTTTCAACCCCACTCCCTGGCTCAGTATCTACCATTAATGATTGCCTAATAAACCCTGAGTTGAACACAGTTTGTAAGAGAATTCTGAGTCAGTGGAAGGAGAGGAAATGAGAAGAAGAGCTGTGGCTCCAACACCATATTGAATTAAAATCAGAAAATTTGGAAGGAATAGTAAAAGACGAGTCCCCCTTTGTTGACTCAATGTTGTCCTCATAAAATCAGTCTTCCCTTCCTTAGACGGTTCGGGATACTTTGTATCTGTCTTGGACTATTTTAAATTTCTATTTCCCATTACAAATACCAATATCTACATGATATCCTTCTATGGGGCAGCAGATTATATTATATCCTGTATTGCACCCTGGAACAGTGACATCATTTTAGCACCCATCCTTTGGAAGCAAGACTGGTGACAGAATTTATATTTCAGTGTTGTTTTCACTGTCTGTATAATAGTCATTGCATACTTTTTTCTGGCTCTCCTTTCTTCCATCTGTATCAATTCATACAACTTCTCAAATCTATCATTATGATACTATAATATTTAATTAAGGTCATATGCCACCCTTTATCTTAGCCTTGCCTGATTGACTATACCCACTTTGTTTTCAGGTTTTGCCATCGTAAAAAGTGCCACTCCCAATATTTATGCATGGGCAACTTTTCTTGCTGGCTTTGATTCCTTGGGATAAATGTCCACTAGCAGGATCATTGGGTCAAAAAATATGGAGAGTAGAGTAACTTTTATCATGGAATATCAATTATCCCACAAGTTCGGTCCATTTTGCTATTCTTCTAAGAATGTATGAGTGTCCTTGTCGTCCCTCAGGCCCAGAGACATCGTCTCTTTCCATCTTTCGTCATATTTACCAACGTCCCATTCATCTTGGCCTCCCACAGCACTTAGCACAATGGCCAGCACCTAGTAGTTAATCAACATTTGTTAAATTGAATTGACTCACCATCACCAAACCATAGTGTTTAATGAGCAGCCACATGTCAGACATGTGTTCGCAGTCACTAGATGCCTCTTTAACTGCCTGAAAAATAGTGATTAAGTATTCCCAAACAGGCAGTACATAAATCTAGAAACACAGGCTTCTCCATAAATCCCTGGTAAGATGCTACAGTAAACATTTAGCTTTTGTGTTTCTCCACAGAGGAGCTTTGGATAAAGAGCAATACGGGCAAAATCCCATTGAATGAATTCCACGATAAAGAAGGCTTCTGAATGCCAGAATGATTCCCATGTCCCAGTGGATGACCTGCAGAAATAATGTGCTGCTGATCTGGTTACAACAAGGAATAGGCACAAATAATCCTGTCCTGTAATTGCTTCTCTGGCCCCAGGCCAACTCAAAGCCATTCTTCATATCTCAAGAACCCAATGGTGGAGGGTTAGTGCCTGTGTGGTGCAGTTCAGCTTTTGGGATCAGGCTCAAGAGACAGAACTGGGAAGGACTCTAGAGAGCATCGGGTCCAGATCTCTTCATTTTACAGGTGGGGAAACTGAAGCCCAGAGAAACAGGGCTGCCCAAGGAAAGATCTGGACATTATCTTTTCAGAAGTAAAAGAAAGGCATATAAAGTGGCAAAAAAACACAAGAGGTAGAATGTAAAAAAGTTTTTTTTTCCTTCTCCATAAAATGACTGCAAGAGTCCAAAGAAATAATCCCATGAATCTTTGAGGATTGTGAAAAGAGATGAAATTTGCATAGCAGTTTGTGTATACTCCCATTTGATCTGAAGGCAGGGTGGATGGTACAAAAGACCTGGATTCAAATCTTGACTCTTCTGTTTATGTCCTGTGTGACCTTGGGCAAGTCATTCTATTCCTCATTTGTAAAGTAAGAGGGGTTGGATTTGAAGACCTCTATTGTCCCTTTCCATCTCTAGGTCTATAAGCCTCACAATTACCCTGTGGATTAGGTGCAATGGTTATCCCCGTTTTACAAATAAGGAAACTGGATTACTTAAAGATCACTTGCCAAGCTGGTATGAGAGGTGGGATTTGAACTCAGGACTGTCCAGGCCTCATGTTCAATGAACGCTCTTTCCACTATAGCTTATTGTCTTTCAAAGATATTCTAAAAGATCAAAAAAGATGAAGTTGATGTGAAACATGGAGATTTTTAAAACAATTGTCTATCTTCCCTTCCCCCAAAGAAGAGAAAAAAATGAATTATAAATCAGTGGGTTATTACCCGATTGAAAAGGAGTCAATGCCTCACCATCCCAACTAGGGGGCTTTGTTCAGTTATTTTGATCCCAGATGCCTGTCAACCAATGTGGAATGTTATTCTCAGTAACCTAAAGAGAAAACCTGCTGGTATGGTCTATTGTTTACATTTATGGTAGCCCTGAGGTGAGGAGGATTTAAAAACCAAATTTTAACATGGCTGCCAAAAGGAGTCCTTGCTAATTCATTTTCACTTGGCTCCTTGGAAAAAAAATGCCCTTCGTCAGTGCACCAGAAAAGAGGGAAATGGTGTATAGCATTGAACGCTGGAAGGGATCTTAGTGATTGCCAAGTTCAACCCCTTCTTTTGACAAATGGGGAAATTGAGTTCTAGAGAAGCTATGAAATATTTTCAAAGAAGTTCTTTCCTCTCCATTAGGCCAAGCTGACCATTAGAGAGGGGGAGGGACTTCTTTGAAAGTATGAGGAGAGGATATTACCAGAAATCCTGCAATAGGACATTCAGCAGCTTGACTAGATGATAATGGTATTTACAGATGGCTAAGTTTTAATATTGGCCTACAAATTATGAAGGGAGGTGTTTTTAAAAGTCATCCCACTTTTCCAAAAGGCCATCCCCTCAGACCTGCATCTACCTATGGCACCCAAACAATGATGAAGAGTGAAAATCCATTCTTCATCTACGTGAGAGATAAGAAACCCAAGAAGTCCACCAGCTACCCATCGTACTTGGTGGAAACCATGATGATCAGTGACATTTTCATGGTGGCTGGCTGATCTCAGTGGGATTGTACAAAGCAGCCTTTTACACCAGGTCTTCCTTATGCCAAAAATAAGAACCCACATGGTAGGAGGAACCAACCTTGTACTCCATTCAATTCGACAAGCATTTTTATGTGCCTGAGCTCTAGCCCCAACTTTCTGTTGGACATTTCTACCTATATGATCCATAGACACCACTTAAGTTTCCCATTTCAGTTGAGGATCTTGTTGTCCTTCTATTTACTCAGGTTGGCAACCTTGGTGCCATATTTAATTCTTAATGATCCTTCACTCCCTTCTCTCTGAGCACAACCAATTATCAAGTGTGGACAATTCTCTCCATTCAAACAGCCATCACCCTAGTTCAGATCCCCATCTCCTTTCCTTATGCTGTTGTCCTCTAATTGGCCTCTTTCTCCAAAGTCTCCTTCTCCTATTCATACCTCATATAGTTTCACAATTAAAATTTCTGAAGTAAAGGTCATTAAACAACTAGCTATGCATCATACCTAGGACAGGAAGTGAACTCTGATTTTATTTGGTCTGGGGAATTCCAAGGTGAGGAAACCTTTCTACCAATGGAGGTCCCAACCTTCTCTGCAATGCATATTCTTATCAAGTTGCTTAGAACAATTAGGAGTTAAATTACTTGCTCAAGGTCATTTAGATGTAAAATGTCAGGACTTGAACCTAGGTCCCCCTGTATTTGAGGCTGGATTTAGACATTTCAGATAGAATTGTTTCGAGGGTCAGATGCATGCAGAATTTTCACAATCGGGCTCCAACCTACCTTTACAGCTTGATGGCATGTTACTCTCCCATCAGGTATGCCACATTCATGTCCTACTTATTCTTACTCCCTCATTGTGATTTCTTATCTCTTCATCTTGTGCAGGTTGGCTTCTGTGCCTAGAATGTTATGCCTTAGTATTTCCAATTCTTGGAATCCCTAGCTCCCTTCAAAGGTCAGCTCAATCTTTTTCAAGAACTCTTTCCTCATCCATCCAAGTTATTATCTCTCCGCCCTTCAACAGCTCTCTACTAAGCTATTTTGTATGACTTTTGTCAGTGTACCTATTGTTTCCCCCAGAAGAATATAAGCTTCTTGTAGAGAGGGAATATTTCCTAGAATCACAGATAATAAAGAGAGCTAAAGTGACCTCAGAGGCCATTTAGTCCAATACCTTCATTTTACAAATTAGGAAACCGAGACTCTGAGAAATTAAATGATTTGCCTATATTTACTCTGATAGTAAATGGCAAAGCCAAGATTCAAAACCAGATCCTCTAACTCCAAACCCAATGCTCTTTGCATCCACTGTACCATCTTTCATTTTTCTCTCTTTATCCTCAGTTTATTGTGGTTGGGTCATTCTCAGATTCTTCCTGACTCCATTTGCAGTTTTCTGGGCAAAGATCCTAGAGTGGTTGCTATTTTCTTTTCCAGATCATTTTACAGATGAAGAAATTGAGACCAACAGGGTTAAGTGACTTGCCCAGGGTCACATAGAAAGGAAGTGTCTTAGGTCAAATTTGAAATCAGATGAGTCTTCCTGATTCCCAACATAGTGGGAGGGGGAAATCTGTCACTTCAATGGTATAGAAACCCCAATTCCCTCCAGCAGTTCATATAAGCAACCATTCTTCAATTGACAGTCATAAGAGTCACCTAGGGGCATTGAGAGATTGACTGCTACCTGACAAATGTTTGTCAAATTGAACTGAATTGATGCTCCTCATTTAAGGAGAAATCTTCCTGGCTGGCTCTTTTGTATGCTTTCTGGACCATCTCCTTTTATAATTTTTTCCTACAACAACTCTAGGAGTTGTGAGCGATCCTTCCCTGCTGTGGACATTTTTCCATTTGCAGGCTCTAGCTGTGAACAGTGATTGCAGGAGGTGACCACTTTCCCTTCATTCGTTTGGGCTGGTTTTGTTTGGATCTTTATTTTCTGTGCTTTTCTTTTCCTTTTTTTTTTGTAAAGCATCCTAGGTACCGGGACAAATACCTCAGGTCTTCACTCAGAGTGAAGCTCTGGATCTTGATGGTGGAGTATCCCTTCCCGCTTTTAATCTTGTAGAGCCCAACCAAGGTCGTTCAACAAGTCAGTACCAGAGCCACATATAGAACCCAAGAGTCTTAATTTCCAGACTCCCTATCTGACAATTAGCCCACGCTCCCTCCTCAGCTAAGGATGTGGGATACAAAGGCACCAGCCACCAGAAGTAATCTGCTTTGTTTAGGAAACAGCAACAAACCTTTTCCCCAAGACAGACCAAATTGAATTTGAAGCACATCTCAGAACTTTTTCATCCCTATTTTTTTTAAAAGAAAGATTGCAGAACTAGGTTTTAAAAAGAATAAATGGCCAACTTTCACCCAATGATTTTCAACTATTTTGAAAAGAAAAATATTTGCAAAGGTAAATTGTAGTTTATCTTTAAAAAATCAACTATTGTGGGTGGAACCTGTTAAAGAAAAAAAAAATAGAGTAATCGCAGTGCCCCATAATTCCCAGAGGCCAATATTAAGCATTCCTACTGAGAACTTTATAGATCTATAAATGGAAATGTTATATTTACACTTTAGTCTAAAGAATGTTTTTTTTCCAGCTCACTAAAAGAAAATAAATTAGATCTATTTCTGAAATTCATACAACTACTGCTTCCAAATTTATATATCCTGCCCCATCAATATTTTTATATGAACATCCTCAGAGCAGTTAGCATATTCCTGAGCATGGCAAGCATTCAAAAAAAATGAAAGTTTTTTGTTTTTTCTTAGGATATTTGCTGTTTCATCATCCATGTACTTCTCCATATGAGGAGGCATGTGAAGGATGCTGTCCTGGGCACTGTCCTCTTCTCTCTGCATGATTACACTTTCTCTAAATCTTGGTGATTGATCTCTTTGGCTCCCATAGGCTCAATTGTCACCTCTCTGCAGATGTTTCCAAAATCTAGTCCCATTTTCTCCTTGAATTCTAGTCTTACATCACCAACTGCATGCTGGACATTGCCAGATTGCCCATAAAAATCTTCAACTTCTCATGCCCAAAACAGAACCTTGCATGTTCTTCTCCTCTCCAAAACAAAACAAACCTATTTATTTTCTTAATTTCCTCTTTTTCTGTTCATTGTTACACCATCCTTCTGGGTACTCAGGCTCCCAACTTGAGCCATCTCCCAATGTTTCCTCTATCTCACTTCTGCATTCCCCTGTTCCTATATCCAATGTGTGGCCAGTTCTTACTTCCATATTTCTTGTTTCTGTCTTATTCCCTCCAATGTCACAATCACTACCCCAGTACTTCTTCACTTTTGATCTAGATTATACAAGTTGACACAATAATCTTCCTAAAATATTGTTTCTGGTCATTCAATTTTAGTCACATATGACCCTTCGTGGCCCCTTTTGGGGTTTTCTTGGCAAAGATACTAGAGGGGTTTGCCATTTCCTCCTCCAGCTCCTTTTGCAGATGAGGAAAACTGAGACCAATAGGATTAAGTGACTTGGCCAGGGCCATGCAGCTAGTCAAATATCTGAGGCCAGATTTAAACTAAAGATCTCGTTATATCTCTTCCCTGCTCTTTTCCTTGCCTCTTTGATACCATGTAAAGCTTTCTGCTTGGAATTTCTACTCCTTAACTATTTCCGCTCCAGTCTTCCTTTCCATGCTGGTTTTAGATTTCTTTTCTTCATTTATACTGTAATCCAGTTCATTTAGTCTAGATACTGTTCCTCAAACTCAATCTTGCTTGTCTTTTACCTTGGCAGTTTGACAAGGGTTATCTCCCACACCTGAAATATGCCCTCTCCTCAATCCCCTCCTCTTAGAATTCTTAGCTTCCTTCCAGTTTCAGCTTAGCTCAGATGCCACCTCCTAAAAGATCTCTCCCCACAGTTATGGTATTCACATGTTCCTTAAATTATCTCCTATTTATTTGTTACATGTTGCATCTCCTAGCAAGGTGGCACAGTGGATAGAGTACCAGAATTAGAGTTTTAAAAAATAACTTCCTCCTGGGTTCAAATCTGGCTTTGGATACTTACTAGCTATGTGACTCTAGACAAATCACTTAACTCTGTTTGCCACAGTTTCCTCGTCTGTAAAATGAGTTGGATAGGGAAATAACAAAACATTCCCAATATCTTTGCCAAGACAATCCCCAAAGAGGTCATATAGAGACAGGCATAATTGAAAATGGCTGAACAACAACAATCTCCCAGGAGAATGCAATTTTCCCTGAGGATCGGAGATGTTTTTCAGTTTTGCCTTTGTATCTCCAGTTCCTTGCCATAGCAGGCATCAATAAATGCTTGTTGATTTAGATCCGATTCCATTCAACTGACTTATCCATTCCTTGTACCTGTCATGCCAAGAGAAATTCCAGTGTCTTTCTCACCTTCTCCAGCATCCAGCTCATGAGTTTGGGAATTTTGGGGTTCTTTTTACTTAGCTGACTATGACAAGGACATTGGGATTTCCTTTTCAGAACAAAAGTAATAGAATCTCTATCTCTCCTCTACTTGGCTACCTCTGACAGTACCCAATGCAGAGCATTGCTATAAAGGAAGATAAACTTGTTGTGGTATTCCTGGCCAACAGCTAGCATGGTACCATGGGGAGCCATGTTTTTCAAAGCCCAGCTAGTTCACAGGAATGATCTGGCAATGAGCAAGGATTGAGACCAATCTCTTTTTTTTTTCAGCTACTGTTGACTGCTTCCTTAACTGTTTTCATAAGAGTGTTAAATTAAGTCTCACTGAGTACCCAAAGACCTCGCCAGTTGCTAATGCCCTCTACCCTCACTTTTGCATTTATTTCTTTGTATACTTGTCCTTTCCATTAGTGTGGGCAGATAGTTAGTTTTCATCTCTGTGTCTCTAGCAAAGTGCTTGGCACATAGTAGGTGCTTAATAATAATAATGCTGGTTGACTGAAGGAATGATTGTTGTTATCACCATTTTGTTGGTTTTCTGCCATTTGTTGTCAGAACATTTATCAACAAAGCTTCCAAGCAAAGTCTTTACTCTGCTTATTCTCTACTTACCTGTTTGATCACTCCTCCATCTTCTTTTATGGGTTTTTATCCAGGTTATGCTGATAGTCTCTCTCCTGGGTCCTCTTGTCTTTTCTCTATTCTTCCCATGTTATGATTAATTTTATTTTGAGAAACTGATCTTGGGTAAGAAACATCACTTTACTGATCGGGTCAGCATCATGGCCAATAAGGTGACATAAATCATTATCCCTCTCAAGTAGCCAAAGATATCCATGGATCCCAATCAGGTACTAATACACACTTTAGGGAGCTCATTATTCAGCTCCTCCCATGAATATCCCCAGGCATCTCAAATAGGTAAATGGCTAATTAGGAGGTGGTCCATCAAACAATCCACCACTCCCCATCCCCACATTGCAAACACAAGAAAGGAACCCTTGCCTCCTTCATTTATTAAACAAATTTTGTTCAAAAGGCAGACATTCTTTAGCATTCCTAAGGACAAAGAAAATGCAAAAAGCAGTAGACTGAATGGAATCTCTGACCCAGAATTGAAACACAGGAATACATAGAAATTCTCACTGACCCTTATATGGAAATTAACATAGAATATAAAAAATAAATTCTTAACACCCATCTCAATGCCTCAATATCATCTCTTTGTCAATAATTCCTAGCTCCATATATTCAGCCTTTATATACCCAGCACATAGAATAATGTTTAGTATACATCAGGGACTTAATAATTGTGTATTGACTTGATTTGACTCTCCTAAGTCTTGGCATGCTTTGCCAACTGCCTTTTGGATGTCCTGAATTGAGTATTCCAAAAGCAGCTCAAACTAAACAAGTCCAAACAGATCTCATGATCTTTCCCCCTAAATCTACCCCTCCAACCAGGTTTCCTGTTAGTGTCCAGAGAACCACCACATTTTCATTTCTCCACACTCATAACGTTAGTGTCATTCTTACCATTTCTATTCTCATTCACCTCATATGGCCAATCCATTGTCTTCTCTTGCCTTTATCTTGGCAATATTTCTCATATAAATCCCTTTGTCCCCACTCTCACAGCAACCACCCTAGTTAGGATCCGCGTCCCTCCCCTGATGGACTAACGCAATATCCCTCTCCTATGTCTCTCTTCCTGAAGTTTCTCTCCCCTCAGTCAGTTGCAAAGCAGTTTTTTAAGTTCATACGCGTCATTCCATGTCTCTTAGAAATCTTCTACTTTGTTATTTCATACATCATAGTAGCCTTCTATCACATTCCTGTGCCATATCTTATTCAACCATTATTCAATTATTGCACACCCTCTCAGTTTCCAGTTGTGTGTGGGGGTGTTTACCACCACCAAAAAGAGCTGCTCTCAATATGTTTGTACATAGAAGGTCTTTCTTTCCTTCTTTCTTGGGGCTCATCTGAGTGCAGGTCTAGCAGTGGTAGAGCTTTGTCAAGAGTCACATGCTATTTGCATATAATTCCAGATAATTTTCTGGAGGTTCACCTATAGGACATCAATGGAACTGTTTTTCAACAGCCAGGTCAACATCATTTTCCTTTTTTTGGTCATCTTTACCAGTTTGAGGGCAGCTAAGTAGCACAGTCCAGAGTATGTTCAGGAGGATCTGAGTTCAAATCCAGCCTCAGATACATACTGGCTATATGACCCAGGGCAAATAACTTAACCCTATTTGCCTCATCTGTAAAAAGGAGCTGGAGAAGAATATGTTAAACCACTCCAATATTTTTGTCGAGAAAAGTCCCAATGGGGCCATGAAGAGTAGGACACAACTGGTCAACTAAACAGCAACAATTTACCATTTTGATGAATGGATGAAAATAGCATACAATCATTTGCATGTAATCTCTCTCCTTAGAATGTGAGCTCCTTGAGGGCAGGGGTTGTGTTACTACATTAAATTTTTTTTTAATTTTCCCTCTTTTTAGCACAGTATACTTTACAGAAGCATTTTTTGGGCAAGGAACGAATTTATTATTAACAACTTTTTACATTTATATAGAATTCTATCGTTTACAAAGTACTTTCACATACATTATTTTCTTGGATCCTTGAAACAACTCTATGAGGGTCACACGTTACAGATGAGGAAACCAGCTCCAGAAGAGTAAATGATTTGCTCACATTTATACAGGGAGTAAGCAGAGGACTCAGGACTTGGACCTAGGTCTTCTAGTTCCAAGTTCCTTATTCTTTCATTCATACTTCAATGCCATAAATCCAAACACACGTAGACCCCTACAGCTTGTATCATGAATTCAAATACATCATAGGTCAACACTTGTCACAGAATGCAAGAATAGCAGAAGGGAGCATGAGGAACATCGAATCCAATTCTCTTCTTTCTCTGATGGTACTGAGAAGGATCAAGGAGAGGTAATGACTTTGAGGCCACATAACTAGCCAGTGGTGAAGCTGGGATAGAAGTCTCGGTGTCTTGGCTCTCATTTTAGTGTTCTTTATCACAGACCCACACTACCCAGTTTATATAGTTTGAATCTAGGGCCTTAGGGGCATCATCTTTAATTATATTTCAGATCTAAAATATCAATGTCTATACCAGGGAGCCTACAAACTATCAAAGGACACCAGTGGGGCAGCATCAGCAGAATACTAGCTTGTTGACTGACTCACTGTTTCTGTGCAGTTGGTCTAGGTCCTCAGAGAGGGAAGGACAGGAGCAGACACCAAATCAGTGTTTGCTTCAGGGAATTTGGGGGATGTTCCAGAATATGTGGGTCAAATTTTGTGAGAGACATTTATGGAAATTCTGGTGGTGGGATTTGCAACAAAATGAGTGTTGGATGAGGATTTTGGAGATCTGGATTTAAATTGGGTCTTTTTTTTAACTGCCTATATGACCTTGGCTACATCATCTTTCTCTAATTCTCAATTCCTGTAAAAGGAGAGGGGTCACTCATTCATTCAATTTATCCCACAATCATTTATTTAGTACATTCTAAAGCATACTAGGCACTATTCAAGGTCCTCAGGAGATAGAGACAAAAATGAAATCAACCCTATGTTCTCAAAGAGCTTACATTCTATGGAAATACCACACACCCATGTGACATATATATGTGTCATATGTATGATGTCATACATATGATATAGAGTGTGAATGTATGTGTAATAAACTCCAAGTAATTTCAGGGGGTTTGTAGTCCTGGGAGAGGGTGGTGCTTCATGGTCAATGTTGAATTTGAATTGCTAGATAAGGATAAATTCGATTCCCACTGTAGTTTCCTAGGCAAGAAAAAAAAAAAGGAAAAAGACTAGCATCTGATTTTCACAGTCCCCAGAGGAAAAAGCAACAGACGAAGCTGCTCTATTCCAGCTAGGCAGCAGAAAGCCAGGAAAATATTTCATTTTTTTCATTACTCTCAGAAGTCAGCATGCCCAATTCCAGCAAACTGGAGTCCCATCACAGAGCCTGCCCTTTCCCCATAGTTTTCCATTTCCCCAAATTCCCCCTTCCTACACCTTTCCCTTTGGCCATCCCATCAAAACACTGATTCTCTCAGGGTGGTGGATCTTCGCCAGGAGGAGAAAGTCAATTCAAAATAAACAAATTCCAACAAAAACACAAATGGTTGATCTCGAAGGATATTGTAGATCAAAAGGAAGAGTTTGTTAACCCAGATTTCCCAAAGTAAAACTAAGGATTTCAGTGGAGAAGTGTGGTTTTTGGTGCTGGTGGATCCCTTGTTTCTTCAATCACATCCCATAAACAACTCCATAGGCTACTAAACCTGTGATCAAAACTGATTTGGGCATCATATAGCATTCCTTTGGTCAATAAGTCACTGATACGGGGGCAGCTGGGTAGCTCAGTGGATTAAGAGCCAGTCCTAGAGACAGGAGGTCCTAGGTTCAAATCTGGCCTCAGCCACTTCCTAGCTGTGTGACCCTGGGCAAGTCACTTTACCCCCATTGCCTAGCCCTTACCACTCTTCTGCCTTGGAGCCAATACACAGTATTGACTCCAAGACGGAAGGTAAGGGTTTAAAAAAATAAATAAATAAGTCACTGATACTTAGGATCTATTGAGCACCTGCATAAAGTGTGGTGCTAACATCTATGGTAAGAATCACTGTGTTTGACAAAGTTGTGCAGAGGGAGTCTACTGTCAGAGTTTTATTCCTTTAGCTAAGGTCGTGTAACTCCAAAGAAATCCTATTGTTCTTGGGAGGAATATCATTCAACTTTGTTAGCCATTCAGACTCGAGAATAAATGAGTTTATCAGAGAATAGGTTGTAAGGACAGAGAAAGGGAGAGCGTGAGGATGCTGCTGTGTGCTTCTCTCCCTGAGGTGGACAAGAGTTTCATGAATAGGGAAAAGAGGACACAGAAAAGGGGTCTGGGAACTCAGAGATGGAATTCAACTACTTTACTGACTGTACCTCAATTTGATCAGTTTAGTTGGTTAGTCTGATACAAATAGCATCAAGACCTGGGTTTAACCTTCAAATGGGTTGATTTCTTTTTTTACTTTTGGGGAGATGATAATATACTGGGAAAAGTGTGGCTACATGCGATTTGGATTTTCCAAGACATTTAGATGTTCTTCAACCATGGACAAGTCACCTAAATTACTGGAGCCTCCTTATTATCTCTTGGGAAAAGGGAAATAATACCTGTAGGACCTATCTCATAGGTAAGACTCAAGAAGGAATATATACATATATACCCTTACATGTATATATATACACACATGTGTATGCTACATATACATATATATAATTTCACCAATTGTATAAGATAGATTTATAAGACTTGAAGTGTATAAAGAAAACTATGGAATCTTAAAAAAAAGAGTTATATATAGGCACACATTATATCTTTATATATAATATATACTTATTATCTATTGCATATATCTTCTGTAGTAACTTTAGGACTATTTCCCCAATGTGATATAGCAGAAAAAGGAATTAGAAGACATGAGTTCAAATCCACCCTCACCCAACCAACACTTACTATCTATGTGACCTGGGCAATTCAACTAACCCTCTTTAGGCAAAATTTCCTCATCTTTAAAATGATCAGATATCTTTTTTCCTTAAACCCTTACCTTCCATCTTGGAGTCAATACTATGTAGTGGCTCCAAGGCAGAAGAGTGGTAAGGGCTAGGCAATGGGGGTCAAGTGAAGTGGTAAGGTCTAGGCAATGAGGGTCAAGTGACTTGCCCAGGGTCACATAGCTGGGAAGTGTCTGAGGCCACATTTGAACCCAGGACCTGGCTCTCAATCCACTGAGCTACCCAGCTGCCCCCGATCAGATATCTTCTGACATCTCTTGAGCTCTGAATATATAGCTAGAGTCCTATGACATGGACTGACTTAAATGAAGATGGAGAACAACTGTCATCCATACTTTATATTATGATCTTAATAAATGGGACTGAAATGTCATCTCCTTCTCTGTTTTCTTTCTTCTTCTCTCTAAATCACCCCCATTTCTTTGACCATCCTTATGACTTCTTGCTTTAATCTGTTTTAATCTTTCTGGTTACTGTCTCCAGGACCTTCTATAACCTCTTCCCATTTCACGTTAGGTGACCTCACTTGAATTCAGGCTACGCTCCAGTGATCCTCCCCAAAGTGTCTCTCACCCCAGCTCTCTGTCACCAAGTCCCCCAGAACTGACAAAGAATATGAGGTTCTAAGTTCCAGTGAATCTTAGATGTGGGCTGGAGTTTCTTCCTGCCTTGTTTTCTCCTCATGCTGTTTCTGGCTTAGGTCTGACAGAATGAGGAATGAAGATGAATGACAGGTCGCCAACTCTCTCCCCAGTCATCGAATCCATCAGAGGAAATGCTGCAGAAAGCACCAGCAAGAGAGGGGTAGGCGGCAAAGCCCAGGGCTGGAGAAGGAGGGCTGTATATCTGACAGTCCCAGGTACAGCTATTCACCTCCTGTCACCTACAAATGAGCTCAGCGAGTCACACCTGCCCTAATTCTCCTCTTTCTTACCACCCTGGTCATGTCTACTGAGGACTCTAAACACTTTGGTCGACAGGACATTCCAGATTGACTTGGTCTTTATGCAACTCAGTTCAGCCATGGTCTGCAGTTACAAAGATACCAGTTTGGTCAGCTTCACCCGTACCTTTCCTGAGGCAGGAACAAATCAGAGACAACATATGGCTCCATAGAATTTTCCATTATGAAAGCTCAAAATGCCAGCCTATTAATGGTTCAGAGACTCCATCTACAGATGCCAAATCAACCATTTAAGAATTCAGCAAATCTTCCAGATGTTTGGCAAACATGAGGCCTTTTTAATTGGGTTGGCCTTTTTGATGATGGAGAGAGTGCTTCAAGGGTGCCTGATTTTGTGGGCAGATATACTACTAGTAGCATACTAGTACTCAACTAGATGGCACAGTGGATAGAACTCCAGGCTTAAAGTCAGGACGGCTCATCTTCCTGAGTTCATATTGGTCTTAGACACTTTTTAGCTACGTGACCCTAAGCAAGTCACTTAATCCTGTTTACCTCAGTTTCCTCATCTGTAAAATGAACTGCAAGAGGAAATGGCAAACCATTTCTGTATCTTTGCCAAGAAAAACCCAAAGGGGGGCAGCTGGGTGGCTCAGTGGATTGAGAGCCAGGCCTAGAGATGGGAGATCCTAGGTTCAAATCTGGCCTCAGACACTTCCCAGCTGTGTGACCCTGGACAAGTCACTTGACCCCCATTGCCTAGCCCTTACCATTCTTCTGCCTTGGAGCCAATATACAGTATAGACTCCAAGATGGAAGGTAAGGGTTTAAAAAAAGAAAGAAAACCCCAAAAGGATCCATGAAGATTTGGATATGACTGAAAAGGACTAAACAATAATTTTACTCGTACCTCCCCTCTGAGTCTACCTCCCATTTAGCCTATAAGTATCTTCTATCTTAGTAGTTGTTTGCATATGGTCTCCCCAATAAGATTCTGAGCTTATTAAGGGTAAAGACTGTGTTTTTGCCTTTCTTTGTATCTTTAACCCTTATTGCAGTGTCTGGAAAGTATGGGTACCTCATAAATGCTTGCTCACTGACTGAGTGACTGATTGGATGCTACTGTGGATACAGAAAACAAGCCTTCAATGCCTCTGTCCAATGGTCTACCAAGTGAAGGTGGAGGTATGATCCCTAGGGGTATGTGGTCAGCCAATCAGAGTGTGCAGAGATTAGTCATATCCCCTTCTTCCCAAAAGAGCCAATCATAGCGCTCATGTCCAAAAAAGTACACCTATCCATCGCCCATTATGATCCAGTCCTCATCTCTTCCACCCACCCCCTTCTTCAGCTATGCAAACTCTCAAATTTTTACTTACTGAGTTATCCATCATTCCTTAAGGAGGCATAGGTAACTTAAGGCAAACCACAACACCAATGTCAGTGCCATTGGGAAAATCACCTCTTCTCCCAGTATTGTTGTTATTCCATTCAGTTATATTAAACTCTGCATGACTCCAGGATTTTCTTGGTAAATATAGGAGGGTGGTTTACCATTTTTTTCTCTGGTGTGTTCCCATTTTACAGGCAAAGAACTGAGATGAATAAGGGTTCAGGCACTTTCCTTGGGGCACACAGCTAGTAAGTGTCTAAAGTCAGATTTGAATTCAGGTCTTATAACTTTAAGAGTTTGCAGACAGCCACTTTAGGTGGGCTTTATGAGTTTAATGAGTAGCCATCACCTGGTGCTTGGCCATTTCCTGATGATTCTCTCCAAACTTAGCTAAATTGTTCCTTTACTAGGCATCCCTTCAAAGCCTTTCCAGTTAAATAAGACCTGCCAAAGCTTAAGCTCAATTAACATATCCTTTGAGAATGTTGGGTTCACTTATATGCCAGAGTGAGGCCACAAAAGAGGCAACTAATGGAGAATGGAGGGATTAAGGCTAGAAATTTTGATTTATCCAAAGTCCTGCCCAAATGGGCCACCATCTCAAGCAATCCCTGGTTTCCCTATTGAACGTTGCCCAGTGGAATGCCGCCATCTGAATTTTTTTAGGGATTCATTATGCCAACCACATTTAATAAAATGCCACTGAAATTAACTGCTTTAATTTTCTCAGATGGGTTAATCTGTAAAGGTACAGAGTTAGTTCATAGGGTTTCATCATGGTCATGTCGCACCTCAATGGTGATTAGCTTAAAATGCCAGAAGCCAATTTTTTGGAATTATTTGATTTAATGGTTGTTTCATGTGAGCCCAGGGGAGGCAAAGCTCTGATTCTATTTGCAAATGAATATTAAATGGGTTTTAATCTTTACATATTAAAAACATGCACTTCTGATAGGTGTATTTTGATCATTTTGCAAGTTTGAGGATCTTTGGTATCCTTGATATGTCTGTACTAAGCATCTCTGCCTTTGTACTATAAAAGCATAATGCTAGGCAAGCATCTACCAGCCTTTATTCTACAAAGATGCAGATATAATGGCTGGAAAAAGTAAAAGCTCTTACATGGGCACAGATTTACTCTGCCTGACATAGTCCCAAATACTGACTAGGTGAAATCACATGACGGGGGATAGTCAATATCATAAGGACAATATTATAAACTAGTGATGTTCCTGGGCAGGAGGAATCAATGACTGACCTGAGCCATACCTGGGGGATGAGATCAACTAGACAAAGCTAGAGTATACTGAACTCAGAGGCACAGGCAGTGAGATCTGACCAATTTCATTTTTTTTTTTTACAGTTTGGTCAAACTGGTTTTGTAGATGCGTGAATTTCTTTTGCATTATTTCCAACTTTTCCTCCCAGAAGGCTTCCATCTTTTTGGTCATTTCTGATTCAAATTCTTCATAGGTTTGTGGAGAGTTTCCATTTCCTTTGGAAGGTTTTGGAGCATTTTCTTTTATATTATCTTCTGTCTGCTCTGTATTTTGTATTTTGGCTCCATAGAATGTGTCCAAAGTCGCCCCTTTCTTCTTATTTTTCTTGGTATTTTGGGGCTTCTGTGGTTCTGTGGAGTTTGCCATTTCTGAATGTGGAGGATTAGTTTTTCTTGTCTCTGGTGTTCAGAGGCTTTAGTCCTGGGCAGATGGTTCTATGAGCTTTCCCTGGGTTAAACTGAATATGCCTCACTGGAACTGGAATGGAAGGGTCGGACCACGAGGCCACACTCTCCCCCCGGCTCGCTTTCCGGAAGTTGCCTTCAGAATCGCTGGCCGTGAGGCTGTTTCGTCGGCCTGCGGGGGGATGGGCTGCAGCTAGCCCAAGCTCCGAGGGCGAGGACTTTCACTGAGACTTGGATAGCAGGATCCAGCCCGTGAGGCTGTCTTGCCCGCCCTGAGGGTTGCTGTTGTTTCGACCAGCTCTCTGCAGCGGAAGCCCCAGGCAGTAACTTTCACCGGGACTGTAGAAGGCCCTGAGGGTTCTGCTCTCTGAGCCCGGCCGGGCTGCGGCTTTCGGGAGCCTTGGACTCTGTGCTCCTACCCCTGAGGTCCGAGGGATCTCGGGTTCTGGCTTTTAAGGGGAGCGGTACCTTTTGATCCGGGTCCAGGTCCAGGAGGAGGGTTCCCAGGGTCTGTGCTGTTGATCGTTTTGAATTTCGGCGCCTTAGGAGCTTATCGTTTGAGATCGGTAGGGAAGGGTTTTCAGGAGATCTGAGCTTTAGCTTTCTCTAAGCCGCCATCTTAACCGGAAGTTCAAAATTCCTGACCAATTTCAATGGAGTGGCCCTCTTCACTGGAGCTCTTCCCTAGTTTGTGTTCTGCCCCTTTGGCAGCCTGCTGAAGATTATGGACTCCTCCTCAGAAAAGAAGGCATTCTCATTGTTTAAGGTAAAATACACAGGATTGCAAAGAAAATCGATTCTATTGAAATATTCAAAATATTGAAAAAACCCACAAATTCAGGTAAGGAATCTTGCTCTGATGAAATGTCAGTTCCTTGAGGGTAGATGTTGTTTAGATTTTGTCTGTATGGTCTCATTTTCTACCTAGTGCCTGTCACATAAAAACAAAACAAAACAAAAACAAGACTGCTTACTATTGCAATCAATGCCAGCTTATTAGAATTGGCTCAGATTTGTATAAGGAAACAGACAAGTGGAAAAAGGATGGATGAGCGTGGATGGGCTGCAATCTGCCCCACTGCAGGTGACCCACACTGAGAAGCTTAGAGGTGCATCAGAGTGCTTAGATGAGGAAAACAGAGACAGTCTCAGAGGGGAGAAGCACCTTCCCCAAGGTAGGTAGCATAGCTAACAGAGATCATGGCTGCGACGCACAGTCAGGTTTCGAATTTTTCCCCTGGACCACACGTGCTTGAAGTCAGGATGCAACTAGGTCTTTTCCTATAGGGTAGAAGAATGGGAAGGAAAGCAGCTGCACTATAGGATGACAGTTGGTCCTGCGAGCAGCTCATCACTGGGTCACCGTCAGCTTCCCGCTGACTTGGCACTCTGAGAAGCAAGAGGGAACTTCATCCACAGCCAACAAAATTAGAAAAATATGGAGCATGAAATTCCCACCTCCAGCCCTTGAGGGGTTTTTGTTTGGTCTTTGAAAACTTCATGGCTCATTACTAGGAAGACTAATAATGATTCTTACTGCAAAGCTATTCTCAGAGGCAGAGGAACTTGATTTGCTCTTCCTGGGCAGTCAAGCTTCTAATGGGAAGCCTCTTCATAGGGAGTGAAAAGCAGAAAACCTTCAGAACCTTCATTCTCGGGGCATGGCATGGAAGATATACAGAAGAGCCATGTTCAGGGAAGCAGTACCATCAACCATGCCTTTCTTTGCCCCTCCACTGGCAAAACCAAGAAGAAAACAAAATTTATTTTTGACACCACCACCCTTCTTCTTCATTCTTTTCCTCTCTCCATTGGATCATTAGATTATGGATTTCAAGCTAGACGGAATCTTAAAAACAACCAAGTTTGGGGGCAGCTGGGTAGCTCAGTAGATTGAGAGTCAGGCCCAGAAACAGGAGGTCCTGGGTTCAAATATGGCCTCAGACACTTCCTAGCTGTGTGACCCTGGGCAAGTCACTTAACCCCATGGCTTAGCCCTTACCACTCTTCTACCCAGTATTGATTCTAAGATGGAAGGTAAGAGTTTTAAAAAAAAATAACCAAGTTCAACCTCCTCATTTTACAGATGAGGAAACTGAGTCACATAAAAGTTACATGGCCTGTCCATGGTCATACAATAAGAGATGAGGCAGGATTTGAACTCAACTCATCCTTATTACCAGTTGTCAGGAAATTGTTCTGTTTCTACTTACTGCATACATCATCAGGTCATAGAAATCTTCCTAGCTTCTAGGAAAGTTATTCCTCAAAAAAAAAGTTCTCTTAATGTGGTAACTTCCTCAAAGACTTTTGAGAAATTGATTTGAAGTTAGGGAGACCTGATTTAAGTACCACCTCTGACATATCAACTGTGACCCTGGACAAATCTCTCAATTTCTCAGTGCTCTAGAAAATTCTCTAAGATTATAAATTGCAGATCATCCAGTCAGTTTAAGAAGCATTTATTGAACACCAGTATCAGGCACTGTCCTGGGTTCTGAAGATATAAAGTCAAAATGATCACCACATCTTTCTTGCTGTCCCTTCTCCAAACTCATTCTCTGAAAATGCTCTGAAAGTCATTCATATGTAAGATAAAAGTGACGGCTCAATGAGTTTGCTGTCATTCTTCCAAGAAATATTTGCAATTTTTTTTTCGTCCAGATCTGTGATCTAACTGGTAGAGGGAGCAAGTGGTGAGGAAGGACCTTCTTTTGCCAACAGAGACTGACAAATTTTCAGAGAGGTACAGTCTCAGAGTCATCTGAGGCATTGAAAAGTTAAAGGTCTTATTTAGGGTCACAGTCAATATTCATTAGGATTTGAATTTAGGTCTTTCAGATTCTTTTTTCTATCCTCTATCCAGGAATTCTCAAATATTTCAATATTAGGACCACTTTATACTATTAAAAATTTTTGGCGAGGGGGTAGCTGGGTAGCTCAGTGGATTGAGAGCCAGGCCTAGAAACGGGAGGTCCTAGGTTCAAATCTGACCTCAGACACTTCCCAGTTGTGTGACCCTGGACAAGTCACTTGACCCCCATTGCCTAGCCCTTACCACTCTTCTGCCTTGGAGCCAATATACACTATTGACTCCAAGATGGAAGGTAAGGGTTTAAAAAAATTTTTTTTGAGATCCCAAAGAGCTTTTTTTTAATATGGGTTATATCTAGGAGTAAGCTCAAACAGCTGAGCTGATTGTTAAATTTTTGACATAAGCATTCATGCCTCAGAATTCATCAGCTACAAAGTTGGACTTGATATATTGCTTAATGATTGTCTAGACTTTAGAACATGGTGGAGAAAATGCTAATATGCACATTAATCATAAAAATATGCCCTACTTTTTTTCCTGTAGAGCTTGTTGTTAAATATTTACCAGTACCCTCATGGTCATATCTATCTATAATTGCAAATTAAACATTAATATAAAACAATTTTAACCTTGTGGATGCCCAGAAAGGATCTTAAGGAACCCCAAAGTCACAGTCTCATCCAAGCATACATGCTGTACCCTTGTGGTGAAATAGATTCACTTCCATTTTAGCCCATTGAAATCCCTCCTTGTCTTCAAGGCACAACACAGACACCACTTCGTCCCTTCTAACCCAGCTATAAATGAGTCAGTCCTCCCTCCCTCCTCAATTTGCTCATGCCGCTAGATTTGACTTCTAAGCACTGCTCATATTCTAACTTGTGCCATGGTCGGTTGTATGTGTGTTTGGTCCCCTCTACTTCACTGTAAGTTTCTTCTAGGCAAGGACCATGTTGTTTTTCATCCTTATATCTAGTATCTCGTAAAGTGCCCTATATACAGTAGGTACTTAATAAATACGTGTTGGAAAAAGGAATAATTAATCAACTGCTTTATGATTACACATTAACTGTACACCAAAAGAGATTGAATAAAAATAGAATTAGACTGTGAACTGACCATTTAGAGCCCCCATCGGGAAAGCAATAGATGAACTTAGAACCTGCTCTATTTTTTCTGACTCGCTCACTCTGTTCCATAAAAATGAATACATTTTAATGAAGAAATGAAAATGAGCTATTTGTAGATTTATATTATTTATGTGATTCTGTAAATCATTTATGTGCCTGGTGGCTTCCAAATGACTCATTACACACTATACTAACAATGATGAATGGCACCCCGGTAAGAAAACTTTATCACCATTTGTCGTCACCTTCATGGTTGTCAAAACCCACATGTCTAACAGAGCCATCAAACCTAGCTAGCTGGCAAATGATTAATGAGTTTAAAGGAGAATGAAATGGGCTTCTCGTTTGCAAAATGCAAACACCCCAAATTCGACTCAGAATGTTCTGGCAAGATGGAATCAAGGGAGAAGAGTCTGGTATTATGAAAAGAGCTGCATTGGGAGTCAGGGAAAATGTAGTCAATCTTATCTCTGGCTTACCACGTGAGACCTTGGAGAAGTCCAAATGTTCCTTCACTGGGAAAATGAGGCGTGGGGAGGGAGGGAGGAGAGTTGGATTGGATGGGGTCCGAGGTCATTTCTAGAGCTCTGATCCTATGATCAAATCCATCCATTCACACTGAACACAACAAGCATTCATTAAGCATATATTATGTACCTAATACATTACTAAGCATTCAGCCTACCAATATTAAGAAAAGACTAGTCCCTGCCCTCAGGAAGCTTACACGAAACTGATTTTTGATAGACCAGAAAGATACCACAATAGTACGATAAGGCAACCAAGTATTTCATCTATAAAGATTAAAAGCCAAGTTAAACTGTACTGTGCTGATTAGCTTGAAATTAGAGGGCAAGCTAGATGGCACAGTGCATAGAGCACCAAAGCTGGAGTAAGGGAGACTCATCTTTCCAAGTTCAAATCTAGCCTCACATACTTTTTGGCTATGTGTCCCTGGGCAAGTCACTTAACCCCAATTGCTTAACCCTTCTCTTCTGCTTTGGAACTAATACCTAGTATTGATTCTAAGACAGAAGGGAAGAGTTTTTTTTCAATAGTATATTAAACATGTTTTAAATTTTCTCTTTACATTTTTTTCATTAGATTTATTTTAAATTATTAAATACCTTACTTTTTAGTATCACTTCCCAATAACTCTGTCACTTGGCACTTCTCAATGTACCCAGTAGAACCCCACATGACAATGTAGCACAGTTGAGTCTGGTATCAACATCTTGGCCGTCTTGGCCAACATACATTTAAGGTCATTTAGTCTAGTCCCTCATTTGACTGTTGTTTGAACCTGAAAACCAGAAAGGTCACACAGACAGTAAGGGATGGACTCAGAACCTGAACTGAGGCCAGCATCCTCCACTGCATTGTGGTGCAGGCTTCAACGGTTTACTGGAGTCCTCACTCTATCAGAGTGCTGATGTTTTTTCAGTGATGGTTTCTATTGCTTTATTGCAGATAGATGCGAATAACTCAGTTCCAAGTGATCAAGGATCAGTGCTCTAGGAATGACGCCCAACCCCTTCTAGTCTGACTTTTTATCCCTCTTCCCCAACCTCTCATTTTCCCGTTGAAGGAACATTGGGACTTCTCCAAGGTCATGCGTGAGCAACCAAAGGCAGGATCTCTTTTCACAAGACGGCTCTCTTCTCCCTAGATCTCATCCTGCCAGAACATTCTGAGTCGAATTCTGGCTGTTTGCATTTTGCAGAAGAGAAGCCCATTTCATTCTCCTCTAAACTCATTAATCATTTGCCAGTCAGCTTGGTTTGATGGCTCTGTTAGACATGTGGGATTTGACAACGATGAATGTGACACCAATATTATTCCTTTGCAATATTTACAGATTATAATGTGTAATGTGTTACATGATAATATTATTCTACATATATATCGTTCATCCAGCTTGGCTTATTTCTGTATCAGTTCATATGAACCTTCCTAAGTTTCTTGGAATCCATTTTAAAACCTGCTTTTTTCAGTGCTTCCCTTTCCGCCGTGGGCTGGCTCTCTTGCTACCAAGAGGTTCTTTGGAAGAAGGAGGTCTAGTTTGGGATTCGCTTTTGTAGGGAATCAGCTCTCCACTCTGAAAGCTGCTCTCCATGGTTGACATTTCTGAGCCATGTGGGTAATCTACACAGCCAGAAGCAGCCAATTTAAATCCTAATAGACCAGACTGAGCTTTCTCCTTTGAGCATCTGTGATTTCTGCAGGGATATCTGTAAACATCAGAGCTTTATTAGATCCTGAGGCTAACTGATTACAGTTCTAACTACATTACTGGTTATTTTACACCCAGAAGCACCTTTGAAATTATATACAATTTTATTTATATACAATATAGAGAGATTATACCTATATCTTAATATATATTTATATGTACAATATACAGATAGATTATAGATATATATCTAAATATGTGTGTATATGTGTCTATATACATATATGTATGTGTGTATGTATGTAAACATCCAGAAATTTAGCCAAGGTCCTCTATAATCACAGCCAGAGTCCTGGGAAAGGCAAAGGGAAGGCAGCCCTTCCCTTCTGAAAAAGCTCAGCTTCCTCTATCACATTCCCAAACTAGGAGGCTGTGGTTCATTCTGAACCTTGACCATAGAAAGAAGGATAGAAATTCACCCGTAAGGCAAAGCCTATTGGCACCCCATCAAAATGTCTGTCATTCTAAGAGGCACACTGGCACAATAGGACTTCAACTGGGAGGTGGGATGGGTGGAGATTGCTTCTAGTGTGCAGAAAGTCAATGGCAAGAATGGATGCTATAAATGAATCTGAGACTCACCACCTGCAGGTACAGGGTGCCCAAGGAAAAGACTAAATTGGGCAATTTTTCTCTGCCTTCAAGTGGAAAGGAAATTCAAAAGAACTGGGGACTTTGTGATAAAGACAATTACTCTGGTCTCTAGACAAGCATATATTAATATGCATTTTAATGAATCTTTTATGTTTTAAGCATTTCTTTTGGGACAGAGGAAATGATACCTACTTTGTTCATTGAGTACTTTTTCTACAAGAGACCCTGTTAATCACTTTTGGGAAAGTCCCTAGATATAAGCCTTACATAAGCTTTCATTTCACTCTCTGGTGGGATCAACAAGCCAAAGAAGGCAAGAAAAATCCAACAGGCACACTGGGAGATATTGAAGGTTGGATTCCAGACCAACAATAAAGTGAATATTTCAATAAAGCAAATCACCAAGATTTGGGGATTTCCTAGTGCATATAAAAGTTACATTTAGACTATACTATAGTATATTAGGCGAGCAGTAATATTATGACATACAATAGTCCATGCCTTAATTTAAAATATTTCATTGAGGGGATGCCCTCCAATTGGGGAATGGCTGAACACTGTGGTATATGTTGGTGATGGAATACTATTGTGCTGAAAGGAATGATGAACTGGAGGGATTCCATGTGAGCTGGAACGACCTCCAGGAACTGATGCAGAGTGAGAGGAGCAGAACCAGGAGAACATTATACACAGAGACGGATACACTGTGGTATAATCGAATGTAATGGACTTTTCTACTAACAGCAATGCAACTATCCAGGACAGTTTTGAGAGACTTATGAGAAAGAATGCTGTCCACATCCAGAGAAAGGACTGTGGGAGTAGAAAAACAGAAGAAAAACATTTGCTTGATCACATGGTTCAATGGGGATATGATTGGGGATGTAGACTCTAAATGATCATCCTAGTGTGAACATTAATAATATGGAAATAGGTCTTGATCAATGACACATGTAGAACCCAGTGGAATTGCACATCAGCTATGGGAGGGGAATGGGGGGAGGAGAGGGAAAGAACATGAATCTTGTAATCATGGGAAAATATTCTAAATTAACTAATTAAATAAAAAATTCCAAAAATGGAAAAAAAAGAAAAAAACACTTCATTGCTAAAAAATGCTAATCATCATCTGAACCTTCAGTGAATTGTAGTCTTTTTGCTGGTGGAGTGTCTCACCTCCATTGGTGGCTACTGACTGCTCAGGGAGGTGGGTGCTAAAGGCTGCTGTGGGGCTAGGACAATTTCCTAAAATAAGACACCAATGAAATTTGCTAGCAACTGACTCTTCCTTTCACTGGAACATGGAGGGGTCATTGTATGTTATTCATTGGTTTAATTTCAATATTGTGCCCCAGGGAATTGAAGAGGGACAGAGATAGAAGAACTACCAGTTGGTGAAGCAGTCAGAACATACACAACATTTACCGATTATGTTCACCATCTAATATGGGCATGGTTCCTGGCACCCCAAAATAATGACAAGGGTGACATCAAAGATTGCTGATCTGAGATCACTAGCACAGATATGATAACAATGAAAAAGTTTGAAATGTTGAGAGAATTACCAAAATACGACATAGAGACATGATGTGAGCACATGCTGTGGGAAAAATGGCGCCTATCAATTGGCTCTACACAGGGTGTCCATAAACCTTCAATTGGGAAAAACACAGTATCTGTGAAGCACAGTAAAGCAAAGCACACTAAAACGAGGTGTGTCTGGATTCCCTTTTGGGTTCCCCTGTGGTTGAGCCTAATCCACTTGAACTCAGAGATGGAAATCCTTGTCGGAAGCTCTTCTTCCTCGCCTCCCTGCTGTCTACCCCATCAACCCCTCAACTGTCTATGACACTGACAGATTGGAAAATAAAGGTATAATCTTACTATCTTGAACAATTCTCATGGGAGTGTAGAGATTTAGAGCAATGCACATATATTTGATATGTGTGTATGTGTATTATATACATATATTACATAGGTATATATTGTGTCTATCACATTTTAAACCTTAAAACTCTCAATCCATGTCAGCTACTACTATTTTATTGTGAACATGATTGAATCTAGTCTTATTCTCTAGAGTTCTGGCTCATTTTGCCCATAAGCACTATGTGTGCAGAACTGTATATTTTGACACTTGTCTCACCACAGCTGGAGAAATGACCTAACCTGAGATTCTGGTGGTGGTAGTAGTTGTCGTCGTTGTCGTTGTCCTTGTCATTGTCGTCACCACCGCCCAACTGCTAACATAATGCTTAAGAGAAACTGGCGAATCTGCCTCAACTTCAGGCATGGCAAGCATCATTCCCTTTTTTGCCCAGCTAATTCTCTACCTACAAGAAACAAATAGATGGTTTGGCTTCATGGAATCCATGTAGCCAGTCTACATGAGTAATCCTAGTGAAGAAAAGCTATTCCTTTTTCTAGGTTAGTCCCATATGATTCCTACTTTGGGAAACTGTTATGTCATAGAAAGAGCACTATATTTGGCCTCAGAGGACCTGAGTTCAGATGTCACTACCAATACTTTTTTACATTCGTTTCACTTCTCCTGGCTTCAGGTTTGTTCTCTGGAGATGGAGGAGGTTCAACTATATATCAGATTTAGAATGTGAGAGGATCCTGGGACCATTTATTGCTGACCTCTCATTTGAAGAGATGATGCCCAAGGAAGGACAAAGAGGGCATTTTAAGCTATGTTTCCTGACTCCAAATACCGTAGAGTGATTCTGTCATGGTACCTCCCCGTGCTTTACCTGTCTCCCTTCTTTTCATCTCTTGCTATGTATCTCACTCCAGTGGTTTCCATCCAATCTCTCTGGGTCAATAGGTTTTTAGCATACAATAGAGATTCTTCCTGCTGGGGGACTCCCAGGAGGCTAAGCTGATGCTGAAAGAGCTATTTCTTACCCAAACTGTTTTTAAAGGGACTGAACACTTTCATTTTTTAAAATAAGAGAACATGGTAAAGACATTTCTAGAGTAGTTTATTCACAGCTGTTCAGCTAACATGGAAAAGTGCAGGTCAGTGAATGAGTGATTGGATTGGAAAAACTTGGCACTTTTAGACATATTTTCTCATTTTTGGCTTCACAACAGCTGTGAGATAGGTGAGACTTGAATAGTAATTCCCTCATTTTATAGATGAGAAAACTGAGGCTAAGTGCCTGGGGGACTGTAGAGGCTTTAGAATCCAATCCTCTCCTTTTTCAGTTGAGGAAACTAAGGCACAGAGAGGGAGAAGGGGATGAGAATAGAAATTCGAGGAAGGAATCTCTTCTACTCCCAATAAAACAAACTTCTTGAGGCTAGATTATAGCTTGTTTTTGTCTATGCATCTCACCATTTAGCACATTGCCTGGAGCAGAGTAGGCAAAATAATGATATTTATTGTATATAATATATAACCTTAATTTAAGTTGTACATGTATATCTCATACATTAAAGCATAAGCTTCCTGAAGACAGGCATCTGGGAGGTCTTACCTTTCCATATTCTGAATTGTTTCACTCCATAGACAACATTGAATGACTACTGATAGAATTAAATGTGTTACATTTGTTAGTGTTCATTCTTTTGTTTACTTTTCTGCTCTCCCCTCTCCTAGAAGAATGTAACCTCCTTGAAGGCAGAGTCTTTCATTTTTTGTCTCTGTGTTACTAACACCTGGCACAGTGCCTGGCACATTGTAGGCATTTAATAGATGTTTTTTGATTAATTCTTAAAAAAGGGAACTAGCTACCTTCCTCTATGAGTTTTTTTTTTTGAAATGCATTTTAACATGAGCTTTGACATGAGGGAGAATTTCTGTGTGGGTTCACCATGAGATGGAAATAATGTTCTGATCTATCACAGAGAGAGATTTTTTTCCCCTTTGGAAAAGGAGTTTTCATGTCTTCAAGAGAGTTTGTGGAGGAGAAAGATGTCCTGAAAACCCACACATTTTCCCCCTCTAGCTCCTATCTCTGAAGTAGTTCAGAAAAAGAATATTCTTAATTAAAGCTTGACAATAATATTTATGAATTCCTGTTTTCTAGACAGAAAAAAACACTGTATATGTTTTCCACCTTGGTGTTATTAATGTAATTTTCTCTTTTTATTCTAGGAATCTTGGGAAATCAGGACTCAGAGTTTCCTGCTTGGGCCTTGGTAAGTAAATACACTGGGGATAGGGAAGAAAATTAACATTAGGCAGGATTGAATGAGTCAGCCTTGAAAAACACAGACCCACCAAAGTAGTTAGAAAGAATAAGCCACTAATCAGGACAAGGGAGACAATGCTCTATTGGCCACTACACAGAATCATGCATAAGAAACCACACAGAGACAAGCTCTGGGACTGTGGGAATGCCATCTCCAGGAAAACTCACCTCAAAAGGCAATTTTTTCCAATGAACCAGAGAACTTGGAGGTCTCATATACCTTTTGGGGAATAAAGGATAGGAGGGACAATTGATTGGCTTATGATGGAGATCAGGGAAGTGGGATCGTATTACCTTGGAAAGACCTAGATCAGTGATGGCAAACATTTTACAGACAGAGTGCCCAAAATGTAACTGTCACACTCACCCTTATTTCAGACAGGGGAGGGAGAAAACTCTCCAATTGGGCTGCTGAGCGGAGGGGTGAGTGATGAGAGAAATGTCCTTAAGTAAGCATGAAGTGGGGAAGGGGAGCAGCTCCCTCTGGCACACAATCCATAGGTTGGCCAACACTGGCCTAGATACAGTGGGACAAACTTCTAATACAAAAGGATACTGAAGAGATTTGATTTTGTCTCTTAATTCTACCTAAACTGATGTCATTGGATACTTTAAGGTTTATTGTTCCATCTAAGATAAGGGCCTGTCTATAACTTCCCTGAAGGCAAGTTCCCAAGGGACAAAGGCAAATTAGGGGGTTTCATAAAACAGTGCCATACAATGTAAAATGTTATTGTTTAGCTGTTTTTCTGGTTGTGTCTAACTCTTTATGACCCTTTGGGGTTTGGGGGTAGGGTGGGTAGGCATAAAATACTGGAGTGGTTTGCCATTTCCTTCTCCAGTTTATTTTATAGATGAGGAAACCAAGGCAAACAGGGTTAAATGACTTGCCCAGGATCACACAATCAGCAAGGGTCTGAGACAAGATTTGAACACATGCCCATGAATCTTCCTGACTCCAGCCAGGCACTCCCTTATCCACTGTGTCACCTAGTTGCCATTGCAAATATTATTAGGATGGGAGATAAGCAGAAGAAACATCTCTAGCCTAGGGGAATGAAGTTCCCTTGCCTTTTTTTTTCTTTGCAGACATCAAATGAAGGATCCCAACCACTCTAGAACCTTCTCAAATAGCTTCTAACTGATTGATTTTACTTGTGCTTCTGGACAAGTCAGAAGTAGCCCAATATTTGTGTGACTTACAGTCCTTCTCAGAGAGTTAACAGAATTGAATGACTCCCCTTACTCTGAGCAGCTCTTAGGCTGCCCTACAGCGGACTACCTTTAGAACAGCTCTCTGTAGCGTAGGTTTGTCCAAAAGAAGTCCATGCAGATTGAGCTCTGCTCACATGTATATTCACTATGGAAAACACTTGAAATATTTACCAACAATATAAAACATACAAAATGAAAATCACTATGTGAGTCTCCTAAATTGTCAGTTTCCATGGAAACAAATACAGTGGATTCTCTCAATGGAAAAAAAAAGATTTTGTTCAAGAGGTCTTTGGAAGGATCAGCCCTATCATGGTCAGAAAAACAGCCTCTTTCCTGTGGATACCAGAAATTCATTCCTCAGTGAAATGTCATGTGTCAATTCTGCCTCTGTTGAATAGTCCAAGGCTGACATCTATGCTCACTAGAGGTTGAACTCCAATTCTAATGTGTTTCGAGGAAACCGAAGACTGTGGGTGCGCGGTGCTCTAACATTTCAAATGGCACCTGGAAGAAAACATCTGTCTGTCTATATTAGAGCTAGTCTGATGGATTCTGATCTGGTCCTGGGTTGGGATGTGGGAGGGGAATGGGGGCCAGCCAGGGAGGAATAGGTAATGCAGATAATGGAAAGAGCATTGGCTTTGTTCTAAGCAAAAGGACAAAGCTGGACGGTTTTGAATAAGCTTCCTTCAATTTGTCTTCTGAGTTGCCTCTATAAGCCAGAGGAGAAAAGAAGTGGCCAGTAAATAAACAGCCTTCCATGGAGTCAAGAAGACTTGAGATCAAGTTCCTGCTCTGATACATATGGGCATTGTTTAACCTCTTATTTCTCTAGGCAACTCTCTAAAATTAGATTTTTTTGATAAAGTAAACCTAGATGTTTTTCTTTTTGTTTATTTTAAAACAATTTGACAAGATCAGAATGAGAGACAAATAGAAGGCACAGCAATTTTGCCAGTTGTTTTTTTTTTAATTTTATTTTATAAATACAAACTAAAACTGAAATTAAAAAAAACCAATCTCCCTACTTCAATAAAAAAATTTCCCACAAATTCAGGAAAAGTCTTTAAAGAGTTGAAGTCTACCCATGTAAAACTTATCCCACAATCCAAATTGCAAGTGGCAAAACACAATAGTTTACAATTCATTTGGGTGTGATCAGGTATTAAAAGCAGTGGTTGAGGGAGTTCCCTCAGATCCCAATATGGAAGGTCTAAGTCCTAGGGTCTAGCCCTCCCTCTCCAATAGTTCTTCTGGGAAATGGGACACAGGACACTGAGCCAGCCAGGACTGATTGAGTACCCCCACAGGGGACTCTATGATTTTCACTCTACCTGCCTTTGAAGGGATTCCTTTCAGATCTTCAGGCTCTTGTTTTCATGATAGTAAAGAGAAGGACCAGTAGATATTCCCCTCCACTCGCAAACAAACAAAAAAAAGGTCATTTTGCTGATGTCAGAAAATGAGAGAACAGGTGTGTGGGCACTGGAAAAAAATGAAATGTCAGATATTTATAAAAAGTGATGGAGAATGCACAATAGATGATATGCTGGGTCACCTGCTTATTTCCTGCTGAGAGCTTATCAAATGTAGCATTAAATGTGGTTTTGTAACTCAAAATGCAGTTCTCTTGGGCAGTTGGCCAAAGACAGAGAGTGCTGTCTCTTGCCAAATTTTCATATAGCCAGGCAGAAAGTTGGGTTTTGGGGGGGCTTAGAAGCAAGAAAGCAAAGGAGTAAGAGTAAAACTGTGTCTGTTTATGATCTCCTCTTCTTGCAAGAGTCCAAAGGCAGAATATTCCCACCTATATTTAGAAATGGACAGAACCTTGGAATCCTACGCTAACCCCTTTATTTTACAAATGAGGGAACTAAAGTCCAAAATGGGGAAATGGTTTATCCAAGGTCACACAGGTGACAAGTGGAAGAAAACCATGATTCCAATCCATCTTCTCCCGGCCAGTTAGCTGTCCTCCTGAAGTGTGTCTTCTTTCTTTGCACATCCTTTAACACATTCATTTCACATTTCCTCCTTGACGGAAAGAACTAATAAAATAAAATATTTAACATCTTTGAGGATTTATGTTGAGCCTCTGACATAATGGAGAAAAGATGGCTGGGCAAACTAACTGATGTCAGCATAACGCTGAGTCAACTAGTATTGACTGTGTCTGTGGAACTGTCCAAGACCTTGGAGATGCCAGGAAGGCAGTTAACCCCAAATGCCTTGGAAACACCATGGCAGGTGATTCTTGATTCTGCTATAATCAGAGCTTAGAGCTAGTCTGGTGGATTCTGATCTGGTCCTGGGTTGGGATGTGGGAGGGGAATGGGGGCCAGCCAGGGAGGAATAGGTAATGTAAATAATGGAAAAGAACATTGATTTTTGGAGTCAGAGCAACTAGTTTGAATTTCAGCTCTGCCATTTACTATCTTCCTGTGGGTCCTTGGGCCACACACAACCCCTTTGAACCTGATCTAGAAAATGAAGGGCTTCTCCTTGCCTAGAAGGCTAGCTCTAGAGCTTAGCTATAAGGGAAGTTGACCCCCTTTCCAGCCCTGAGTTCTTAATCAAATGATGCTAAGAAGGAAAAGATTTTTGCTCAGGGGCAGAGATGGGTGTCAGCTTTGGTTGAGAAAGGATCCCCCCCCAATGTAGCCTGGATGCAGAAGGTTGAGATACAAAGACAAAAATGAAGTGATAGCTGCCCTCATGCAAATTACAGTCTCCTGGAAAGAGCTACTATAGACTAATACTAATAGTAATAATAGCAATAGCCTGCATTTATATAGTACTTTAAGGCTTATGAAGTACTTTAGGACTATTATCTCATTTAGCTTCAATAGCTCTGGCAAAAAATAGGTGCTATTATCTCCATTTTATAGATGAGGAAAATGAGGCACTCAAGTGACTTGTTCTTATTACTTATTATTAGGTCTTATTACTTATTATTAGGTCTTATTACTGTATTTGAACTCAGATCCTCTTGATTCTAGGTGCAGCAGTCTGATTGCCTAAATAAATAATAAAATAATAAATATATAATAATATATAAATAAATAAAGAAATAAATGAAATAATAAATAAATAAATAAAATAATAAAATAAAAATAATAAAAACAAAATACATAGAAGTTATAGTTGCCCCCCCCAAAAAACCCAAAAAGCTATGGAATATCAGGGAAATCTCTGCTTATTGTATAGGGGCACTTGGGCTTTACTGAACTCCAAAAAGCAGGACAGGGGAGGGACAGCAAAGACATGGAAGCATTAGATGGACTGTTCTACTTAAGGAGTAATAAGAAGGCAGTTTGGCTGGAATGGAGAACATATAAGGAAGAATACTGAGAAATCATTTGGGAAAGATAAGTTGGAGCCAATTTGTAAAGGGTCTTAAGTGATTGATGAATGAGTGAATGAATGAGAAAAGATATATCTGACATTTGTCTTACAGACACCACAGGAAGTCACTGAAATTTCTTGAGCAAAGGAGTGACATGATTAGACCTGGACTTTCAGAACATTAATTTGGCAGCTGTGTGGAGTATGAAGGGGAGGGAGACCTTAGAAAGGGAGACAAATTAGACAGCTATAGAAATATTATCCAGGAAAGAGGTAATTAGTGTCTGAAATAAGCTAGTAACTTTGTAGGTTCAGAAAAGAGAAAAGATAACAAAAGATGAAGGAGAGAGAAGCAACCACTGGCGGTCACTGGCTGAATAAATGGAATGAGTGAGAGTAAGGAGTTGATTTGAAGTTTACTAATGTCTGGAACCATAAGGATGGTGGTGCCCTTGGCATAAATAGAAAAGTTAGGGAGCAGGAATATTATCTAGTCCAGTTTAGGCATGTCTGACTCTTTGTGACTCCATTTGGGTTTTTCTTGGCAAAGATACTGAAGTAATTTGCCATTTCCTTCTCCAACTCTTTTGACAAGTGAGAAAAATGAGGCAAACAGGTTAAGTGACTTGGTCAGGGTCACACACCTAGTAAGTACTTGAGGCTATATTTGAACTCAGGACGATGAGATTTCTTGACTCCAGGTAATGCCATCCAGAGAGGGGATCCATAATGACTTGTTGTGCACAGATTGAGTTTGAGATGCCTTTGGGACAATTAGGTGTAGGTGCATACCTCTGCCTCATTATATTTAAATACTCAACTTAAGTTCAAATGACTCTCAGAGACCTTTTCAGGTCCATCTTCTCTGTTGTTAATGCCTTCTCTTCTAAGATCATCATCTATCTGTTCTCTATCTATCTGAGACATATAGTTCCCATATTATCTCATTAGTATGTGGGGTCCTTTGAGCAGGACTCCATTTTTGCTTTCTTTTTGTTCCAAGTTCTTAGTACAATGTCTAGAACATGGTAAGCACTTAATCAGTGTGTATTAGCTTGACTTGATTTAGGTGGTTATTGACCTCATTCAAAGAGAAATGAGGTCTACATGTGAAGATCCAAGAATCATTTGCCTGGAATTGATAGTTAAATTATTGGACCTGAGGACATCAATGAGAGAGAGGTACAAATCCCCAAGAATTGTCCCAATAGGGCAATTCTCCTGGTGGCAATTGCCACTGCTCAACCTTATCATGTGATCATTTAATCATCCTTAGCATGGAAAATAAAGTTGGACTTAGAGTAAGGAAAATTGGGTTTGAGAACCACCTCCAGACACTTATTAGGGGTGTGTCCTTTGGCAGGTCATTTCATCTCTACGAGCCTCAATTTCATTATCTGTAAAATGGGGGTAATAATAGCATATGCCCCACAGGATTACCATGAGGAATGAACAAGATAATGTATGTTCAACCTCAAGAGTGCTATACAAATTACAGGATCATTGATTTCAGTCTGGAAAGTACAAAGGAGGTCATGTCATTCAACCTCCTCATTTCACAGGTCAGAAAAATGAGGACTAGAAAAGTGGTCCAAGATCACACAGCCAGCAAATGGCAATGATGGGATAGGAACCCAAGTTTTCTGACACCAAAGCCAATGATCTTCACACTGTGTCATGAGCACTGTACAAAAAGTAGAAAAGAACTTGAGTCTTATGTCTACTGGCATGTTCAATCATGGAAAATTAACTTTTCTAAACATCAGTTTTCTCATCTATAAAATGGGTATGATACTACCTATAAATATAGGTAATAAATATAAATACCTATAAAATCTATCATAGGAATATTCTGAAGAGCCATTGAGATGATGTTTGTAGATCACTTTACAAACTTAAAATCACCATATAAACACTAGGCAAATTTATATGCAATGTATAATTTATATACAGTTCTATATATAATATTAATTATATATTTAATAGAATTATATTATACTATATTATACTACATATATGTAGTATATGTACATTAGTGCAATATAATATTAATATAATTAATATATATTTAGCAGTTATTTTTATCTCATTAGTATCTTGACATTCAAATAGGAAAAGACTCGGGGCAAGTTACTATCTAGTCAAAAATTTTAAAAATATTGTCCCAATAGTGTTATTAATGTTGTAGAGACAATTGCCCAGGTAGATAAAATCAGCTGAGTTTTGTAGTTGAATAAAAATTCATTGGGAGTCAGCTCATCCTCTGTAGGCTCACCAAGAGCTCACCCAGAGTTGACCAAATTGAGTTGCACTTCATACTGTCCCCACTTGATTTGGTCTCCATATATTAAGAGCGTCTCACTCTATATATCTTCTAGTGTGAGTTTTGGGTGGCATCTGGTATAAACATTGCTCTAATCCCATCACTGTTCTTATAGTAACAACATGACTTTCTGTGAAAGTGTCTGTGAATTCCAAGATCAGGCAAACTTATGCAACCCTGGCTCTTCTCACTTTTCTGTAGGCAGGATGAAAGGGCATTCGAGGTTTCGGCATAAAATATTAAACATTTTAAATGATCACCATGTGTTTGGGTCACTCTCATCCCTGATGTTACGGAGTGGACAAAATAGAGTCCTTGCAGTTATTATCAGCTCCTACAAAAAGCAGTTAGTGAGCACCTGGGTGCTACCTGATAGGGTGATTTTTAAGAGACATACTTTCTTCTGGCATAAGGTAAAGGAAGAGTGAATTGTCTTGAGTCTCTTCCGCATACACACAGGTCTTGTTGTTTGGGTGATGCTGATTAAACCAAAGACCCCCCCAAAAGGTTACTTTTCCTAGGCAAGATTTAATCTGAAGAGATGCTTTTGAATCTTTGAAATGACATTGTCAAGGGATTATTTTTTTTAATGTGGATTTCTCCTCAGTTTCTAGTCCCTAATAACTAACGAATTCTTCAAGAATCCATGATGTTCTCAATGTGAGTGCATTGACTATTCCCATAGATTACAGCATCCCTTAGTAGGTAGTTTTATAGAATCTCATCTGGAAGAGGCTTCCAAAGCTTTTTGATCCAAACTGCGCCTGTTCAGGAGTCCCCCTGTAATTACTATGCTCAAAAAATCTTTTGACCTCATGCTGAAATTCCTGGATGGTCTTTGGACAACAGACATAAGGTGACTTCCCTCATTTATACTCAAGCCTTTCCAGGTTCCAGGATTTTCTAGTGCTTGTTTTTTGTTTCCTAATCTTCTAAAATATAGACCACTTCTACAGCATAATAAGGTATCAGAATGTGACTGTAGTGGAGAAATATTGGCATATTATTGTGTCTATATCTAGATACACGGATTGCTGTAGATATGCATTTAACCACCAAAAGGAGCTCTTTGTCACTTACCTGACTGGATGGACTAGGAAGGCTCAGGATCTAGGAGTCCCCTGTTCTCTCTGGAACTCATGGTGTTTCATCCTGCTAAGTGGAAATACCAGACTCTATGGTTCTCAATGAGTGGACAAACTTATTCCTGCACTAGGTGGCCATGTCAATTTACTACGGATCAATGAGTATTTACCCAACTAGAAAAGGGCTGAGGTCCCACCTCTGACATCCTAACTCTTCTCTGAATTGTTATAGTCACCGAACCCTAATCAAATGATCTTGGTGTGATGAAGTCATTCTCATTCTCCACTGAAAGAGAAAGACCATATTCTACTGGATACCATGTTTTCTTCTTGGCATAAGGAAAATAAAAGTAATAAGCACCACATCACATTTACTGTGCAACTACGTACCCATATGTTTCCCAGATTCCATGCAGTTTTCAGACAGCATAACTTCACTCCAAACCCAGGAATTCTAGGAAATGCACAGATCAATTTGCTTAGCCCCCCCATTCTCTCTGCTCCTATAATCAGAAAAGGTATAGACAATACAACATAGTCACCAACTGATATATGACTCAGCTATCAGTTAACAGTGGTCATTAAGGAAATATTCAGGTACATTGGGCCAGGAACTTGATTAATATCAGGGGACATGAGCTTGGGGACCAATGAAAGCTAATCCATATATGTGGTTTTTGGCTTAATGTCCAATCTTGGCAGGGACTTCCTACTGCTCACCAAAGCAAATCTCTCACCATGAAACTACTTTTCATTTATGGAACAGGGGAGTTGACTCAGAGGGAAGTCCTAGCAAGGAGAGCCTGTTCCCATTCTACCCTGGTGTCTCCATGACTTTGAGATCTCTAGTTCCTATTTTAGTAGTTGGGAGGCAAAACCCAGTCCATTTGTTCTTTTAAGCCTAATGACCGTATCTCTTATTGCATCTCCCCCTTATTGCTATTTTATCACTTCTGCTTGCCATTCATTTTTAACTTGCCCACTGGACAGCCAAAGCTTGTCACTCCATCTTGAGCTGCATGGAAGAGGAAGAGACAGAAAGAGAAGAGATGCTCTATCAATTCATATAGACGTTTTAGATGGGGAAAGGTGCAATCTACAGGGATGGTGATTGTTTTCAGACCAATGTGAGTCATGTAGAGGATGGGAGTAGGTTGTGACCTCTGATTTCATTGGTGGGGGGGATCTCCCAGTGTGAAACCTCCCTCCTTCACCAATGGATACCAGTAATTAATCTATCACTTAACTCTTAGAGAGAATTCTGTGGCAGTGAGAACCTAAGTGATTTGTCTATGAATCTATATGTGTTAGGAAAGGCAGGGTGGAAGAAACACATCAAAATCCTGCTTCTAATACTTTCTAGCTGGGTGACCACAGGCAAGTAATCTACCCACAGTGGACATCAAGCGATTGCCTAAGACTTTGTTCTTGTTATTCAGCTGTTTCAGTAGTGTCCAACTCTTTGTGACCCCATTTGGGGTTTCTTTGGCAAATTGCCTGGAATGGTTTGCCATTTCCTTCTCCATTATACATATATAAAATGAACTCTGCTAGCAGAGGATGGCTTAATCCAAGGTTGTTATTGTTCATTTATTTTCAGTCATGTTTGACTCTTTGTGACCCCATGTGGGATTTGTTTGGTAGAAATGCTGGAGTGGTTTGCTTCTGCTTTCCCCAGCTCATTTTGCAGATGAGGAAACTGAGGCAAATAGGGTGAAATGACTTGCCCAGGGTCACACAGACAGGAAGCATCTGAGACTAGATTTAAACTCAGGAAGATGAGTCTCTCTGATTCCTGACCTGGCACTCCATCCACTGTGCCACCTACCTACCCCCATATCTACAACTAAGTTATAGATGCTTTGCACTTAGTAGGACTGGAGGGAATGCCCACACTGGTCACCTCATAGACCTTTGCCTTTTTGTTGTTGTCATTCACCATTCATTGTCTGAAGAGGATCAATGACATCACCAGGCTAAGTGTTGACTTGGGTGTAAATTGGATGAGAGTGAGACAGACTTGTACAAAGTTGTCAAGACAACCTGCTTGTCATCTAAGCTGTTTCCCCTAGAATACAGAGGAATGAGATATCACTGTAGGAACTATTTGTCTGTGCATTTTGTGGGACACGAGATCATAGATTTAGAAGCAGGAGGATGCTTAGAGGTCTTGAGGGCCAACCCCCCACCCCAAGCCCTCAAGAGAAGGGGGACTTGTCCAGTCACATGGGTACTAAGATGAGAAAGTTTGAACCCAGATCCTCTGTTTCTAAATCAATGCTCATCCTATGAAGTTCACCCCATTACTCTTTAATAGGATGACACTTTATGTCTCATAATGAGCTGAGTTAGAGTGGAAGTGAGTGAGAGAGCAGATAATCCTGCCATTAGGAAATATTGTCAATCAGACCTCATGTAGGAAAAAATAGCAGAGAGAAACTTCCTGCAGAGGGTGTGTGTGTGTGTGTGTGTGTGTGTGTGTGTGTGTGTGTGTGTGTCCAGTCCAAGCACACATTTCATTTCTGTCTCCTCTTAAGGGGTGCAACTGCAGGGAGCAGGGGGGGGGGCTCATTTGCTGCTCTAGAATTCTAAGAAGAAACAAGTGGATGGAGCAGCACTGTTGACACAGACTTCCACAAGGGACAAAAAGTCCTCCATAGGCATAGATGTGGCATTTTGACAAAGCAAAGAATTTCCCTTGGTTACTGTCTTTCTCTACTGCTTTACAAATGTAATCTGGCTCACTGTACTTCAGAGAGAGAAGGGGATGGGGGAAGAAATATTACTCACCATCCCCTTTATATGAGGAAATGGGCTGACAAAGAAATGAAGACTTTAGACTGAAGATGGGGGAGAGAGACTATGGGTACCATTCAAGCTTCCTTCCTTCCTTCCTGTCCAGTGGTTTAATTAGCAGCCAGTCTCCCTTGTCAGACACACTGAACTTCCTTGCCCACAAGCTTTAGCTGGCTTTCTGGAATCCTGAGTTATATGGAATCTGAAACATTAGAGTCTCCTCTCTGCCTCATTTCTCTTTTCTCTATTTTGCTGTTTCCAGGTTGTCTTCCCCATTAAATTGTGAGCTCTTTGAGGGCAGGGTCCATCTTTGCTTTTCTTTTTGTCTCCAGAGATTAGCTCTGTGCCTGGTTTCATGTTTATTTTTTTATTTGTTAACTGGAAAATCTGAGAGTTAATGGTGTAGGTTAAGGTCCAGGATAGGTTACAGAACCACAGAGATTCAGAGTTGGAAAGAAACTCAAAGGCCACTGAGTCCAATGGCACCACAATTAGAAACCCATTTACAAACCCCTAGATGGAGCATCCAGACTTTGCCTTAAGAACTCTGGAGGGGAACCCCTATAGAGTTATTGCCTCTTAGCATAGTTCTATGGGTCCATCCTCTCCTCATTGGTGACTCTTCCTTTTTGGAAAGATCCCCAGTCATGTTTGATTGCACTCATCTCTACTTTTGAGTGCTAATTACGCCATGAATGAAAACTCTTCCTTCTTCCATGTCTCCCCTTTCCAGAACCCTTACATGGGAGTTTTAATAGATAGGATTTTTATACAGGTTATACATACAGATGCTTTTCCAGTACTTTTATAGATAGGGTTCACACACACACACACACATACACACACGCACACAAGAGTCCTTTAGGCAAAATCTCAGTGCTTATTTGGGGGACTTGTAGATCAGATTCTTGATATAGTACAGATTGGACTAGATAGCACCATTATAGATGTTGTCTTCCTCCATTAGAAATGTAAATTCCTTGAGAGAAGCTTATATTTGTATCAACTGGAGATACTTCAATAGTACACAATAAATGCTTAATGTTTTATTAACTTTCTTATTTATTCCATTTTTAGATATTTCTAATTGTTAGGAACTTTTTCCTTACATTTCTTTTTGACTCCTTCTCTTCCTATCTCTCTACCTCACCTCTGGACTATGCTTATTGATACAGTGAATAGAGAGCCAGGCCTGGAGTCAGGAAGATCTGAGTTTAAAACTGGCCTCTGATACTTACTAACTAAGTGTCCCTGGCAAGCCACTTTACTGTGGTCAGTCTCAATTTCTTCTACAATAAAATGAGGACTGTCTTGTCAATATTCCTTCATATTTTCTACTAGAATAATATGAGAAATTTTATCAAATACTTTGCTAAGATCTATGTGAAAGCTCCAACATTCTGCTGATGCAACAGTCTAATAGTCCTATCAAAAAAGCAAATAAGGTTAGGCTGGCATGGCTTCTTTTTAAAGAGGCCATGCTGATTTTTTTTTCTCAACATTTCCTTTTCTAGATGCTAACTAACCTTTTGTAATTGGTTACAGACTTTTTCCAGGAATCAAAGTCAAGCTATTGTTTTTAGGATAGTGTCAGTGTTTTCAAGGATACAACCTGTTATTTCCACTTGCATCTATTGTCTAATATTTCTTTTAAAAAATTAAGGTGGCTCATTAGTTTCTTTTCTACATCTGAATAAGCCTCCTTAGTCAACTTCCTTATTCCTTCATCATTACAGCTTTTTCTCTTTGGAAATTTCAGAATTTCATCCTTAAGAACCTTCCTTCCTTCCTGGACTCACTTTCTCTGAAAGATATTAAAACACAGCACTCTACCTTTCTTTCCCTTTGAACTCTTTAAAATCTCTTTCTCCCCAAATATAGGGTGCATACTGGACTATATTCAGTTCTCCTTTTCTCAATTACTCATTCTAAAAATAGAATGATCACTTCCCTTCAAATTTCCCATTATTTCAATTTGACCAGATGGTGCTTCCCTAATAGTGAGAATCATATACAGAACAGGAGTTCCTCTTGTCAGGTCTTCTGCTTTTAAAAAACAAAAACAAAAACAAAAACCTCTTATCTTCTCTCTAAGAATCAGGATCAAGGCAGAAAAAGAGTAAATGCTGGGCAATTGGGGTTAAGTGCTTTGCCTAGGTTCCTGGTGTCTGAAACCAGATTTGAACCCAGGTCCTCCCTACTCCAGGCTCAGCTCTCTCTCCACTGAGCCACCTAGCTACCCCTAGTTCTTCTACTATTTAAAGGATGAAATTTTCATTGAGGCAGGCTGAGGAATTAAGGAAAGGATCAACTACTCTGCTTGTAGAAGAGAATACTCCCAGAATTATCTGGAAAACCAGATGCTCATCATTATTATGTGACACCTCCATGCCAAGTTTATGATATTCTTCCCAAATTCTTTGACAAAGAAACAGTTTTTCTGTAAAAGTGATCTGTAGCACTCTCCAATAAAAATATCACTTTTGTTTCTGACTCTGCCTCACAGGGTTGTGGTAAAGCTAAAATGAGGTAATATGTGGCCAGTGTTTCATGAAGTTCAAAGCACTAAGAGAATGCTGTTTAATTCTTTCTGTCCTTTCTGCCCCTCTTGGTCCTCATCCATGTTCTTCCCTTTCTTCTCTCCATTTTGATTCCAAGATTTCTTCACATGACTATATCTCCTTAACAATGCCTGTCAATCAGCTATATGGTGCAGGGGATAGAGTACTGAACCTAGAGTCGGCAGCATCTGAGCTCAAATCCAGCCTCAGACACTTACCAGCTATGTGACCCTGAGCAAGTCACTTATCCTTTGCTTCAGTTTACCAGCTATAAAATGGAAATAATAATAATAATTTCCCCCTAAGGGAGTGAGGATAAAATGAGATAATATTTGTAAAGTGATTTGCAAAATTTAGGAAACTATACAAGGGATGGTTAGTTTATGATTAGTAGTATTAGTATTAGTATTATTAATATTTGGTGGTGGGGAATCTCTTGGAGCAAAGTAAAACAATTAAATTTATCTACACAAAATGAACCATAACTTTTTAAACCTTTAAAACCCTGTTAATGTGTGATATGATCTCCTTCTGTGGCAACCATTAGCTCAGTCATAGAATCACAGAATATAAGAGTTGGAAAAAGATCTTAGAAACTATTTAGTCCAATCTCATTTTTCAGCTGAAGAAACTGAGATATAGACAGGCTAAAAAGAACACTCTAGACACACAGCTAGCTAGCAGAAGATTCAGAACTAGAACCCATGTCTTTTGACTTCTGATCCAGGAATCCTCAAGACCACCTTTTTCTGACAGTGGTAAATTCAAAAGAACTCCCAAGGGGCATAGAATTAAATGCACTCTTAGCTAGATTGAGGCTCTTAACTATGCATATTTATTACACAGTCTCATTTATTTTTTCCAAGAGCGTTAGAACTTTGATAAGTCAAAGGAGAGGATTGTGGGAGAAGGATATTGATAAGTCTGTCTATTGCCAGTCCAGAGGACTCATGATGAGATGGAGAATTTGACTATGACCACTAATCAAGACTATAAAATTTTTCCTGATCTTTGAGATTCATAGGAGAAAAAAATGAAGAAAAAAAGAATTCTGGCTCCTTTACTGCTCTCCTTTCCACATCTCTAGTTTCCACAGCTGAGAATTTGACAATTCTTTCCTCCTAGTGTGTTCTGAAGTTTGGGAGTCCTTTTGGACCCAAGTGAAAGCTGCACTCTCCTCTGGTTCAGTTTAACTTGGCTTCTGGAGCCTCAAGTACCCTTAGTGATGAGGACAGAGAAAATTACCAGAGGGAAACTGTGGAGCTTTGATTTTTTTTTTCATATGTGACCTCCCCTCAAGCTTCCTCCAAATTAAAAATGACCCATGGGGCCTGGAGATCTTTTCCAGGGAGAATCTTGCTTTCTAAACTTCATTCTCACACCTGGGTGAAACATATATGTAATGAGGAGGCTTGAATAGCAGGAAGCAAAAATGTTGTCAGCAATCATTTTAACATCTGACAACCAATTAAAATGAAAGAAAAAAGAGCAGAGCCAACATGTAATTATAGAAACTAACTAATGTGATAATGAATGGTAGACCTTAGGGACTAAATTGGAGCTGACATACTAACCATAGGATTATTCTTAAGGCAAAAAAAGGGACGGGGGAAGCAAATGGAGATATGCTATTCACTTTGTACCACTGCTCAAAGGAAGATTCCTATTTGATTTACTTCATTGTTGTTATTTAATGTTTTCCCCCTGTTACATCTCTAAAGCTATGGGAGCACAGCATAAGCGCTAGCTGGTTCTGCCATGTTTTAAAGAATTAAATAAAGTGTTGTTTACAATCTCAGTTTGGTACCTAAGGATCAAGCTAGTCAATTATGGAAAGGTCCATTGCCACTGGATTGGCTACTGGTCAATTCATTCTTTATCCATGACCATTTATGAAGCAAAGAAAAAATTTTAGATGGTCCTTAGTTTTGTAGTTCACTATGAAGGTTCTATGTGGCAATAAATGGGAGAAAGGGTAAATGAATCAATGAAAATATTCACTTTATTTCTTTTAAACAATAATTATATTTAAAGAATTTGATGACATTAATTTAATTTATAATAATTTGATTTTAAATTTATTATTTATTTATATTCATTCATTCTATGTGCCAAAGTTGTGTTGGGCTAAATACAATAAATGCAAGAGCAAGATTGTCCAAGATTCATTTAACTTATTTTTTAGTGAAAAGAGACAGCAAGTAAAAGAGGGCTGGTCATGAAACTGTTTTGGTTTATAAAGTTAAATAGAACCAGAAGCAAGTAAATTAATGTGAACTGTCCAAAAGGAAGGATATTTGTGTGATTACTATTCCTCAGGAAAGAAGTGCCAGAAACTGTGCTAAATCATGAGCACACAAAGAAAGGCAAAAACAGCCCCTTCTCTCTAGGAGCTCATAGGCTATTGGGGGAAACAAGATGAAAATTATTATGAAAACAAACAAGACTTAGATAAGATAGACTGGAGATAATAAAGAAAGGGAAAGCACTAGCATTATGGGAAAGGCTTCTCATACAAGGTGGGATTTCACCTGGGACTTCAAAAGAGCCAGGAGGCAGAGAAAAAGGAAGTAAGCAATTCCAGGCTTGGGGAACAGCCAGTGAAAATGCATTGAATTAGGAGACAAAGTATCACAAGAGAGGAACAGCAAGGATGCCAGTGTCAGTGAATTGAAAAACATATGAAGGGATATTAGGGATTAGAAGACTGTAATTATAGGAAGGAGATGGGTTAGAAAGGGCTTTGCATCCCAAAGAAAATCTTTATGTTTGATACTTAGAGGTGGTAGGGAATTATTAGAATTTTGGATGGGGATGTGGGAGCAGAGGGGACCAAGTCAGATCTTTCAGCAAGAGGTATCTGACAGTTATGCATAGTATGTCTGGAGTGAGAAGAGACTTGAAGTAGAGACCAACCAAGAGACTATTGAAACAGTTTAGACATGAGGTGGGGAGAGCCTAAATCAGGGTGGTGGCAGTGTCAGAAGAAAGAAGAAGAAATATAAGAGAGATGTTATGAAGGTAAAAGTGAAAGGAGTTGGCAGCTGATTAGATACAGAGGGATGAGAGAGTGAAGATATGAGGGTGACACCTAGGGTGGAAGTCTAGGTGACTAAATGGATGGAGGTGCTTTAGACACTAAGAGGAAGGATAGAGAGAGAGGAGAGTTTGGGAGTGAAAGATAACAAGTTCTACATCTAGTTTGGGATATCCAATAAGCAGTTGTTTATGCAAGTCTGAAGATTAGGAGAAAGGTAAGAGTTGGATATTTAGATCATGAGAATCATCAGAGTATAGATAATAATTGAATCAATGAGAACAGATGAGATCACCAAGGGAAATGGTATAAAGGGAGAAGGAGAAAAGGTTCAAGATAGAGCTGTGGTGGCACCCACAGTTGATGGGTATGACCTGGATAAAGATCCAGGTGTGGGGGGGAAGGACTAATCAGATTGGTAGAAGAACCAAAACCAAAATAAAACAAAGGCTTAGATATTCCTCAGAAGCCTAACACCTATTTATTATGAACACTTTAATAAAAAGGAGTTGGAATATATTGAAAATGCTGAGATCAAACAACATCCCTAAAAAATTTGCTTCTTTTTATAGGAAATACATTTTTACTACTGTGAATCACTTCAGAATCCATTTTATGTTGATATATAGGAATATATATATATACATTATACATATAATATCTATAAATTAGATTACCAATGAGTCAATGCTAAGGTTAAAACTAGCATGAAACTGGAAGGAAAGTTAAGATGAGAAGAAATGACAAATGATTACAAAGAGCTTCAACTTGACCTATTCAAATAAACCAGTGATGCTGAAAAATGGGAAATGGAACAAGGTAAAGATATTGTCCTTGATTATTACTTTTGCACAAAAAACTCAATCAACCATAATACATAGGTCAAAAAGGTCCAGAAACTTCATTCATTAATAAACACCTTATCTCTTTACCAGGCAGAAAGGTTTGGTATTCAAGGGTGATTCATGTTAAAAATGCTAATTTATTTATAAAGCACAATGGAGGAAGATGTCAAAGGATTATGAGCAGTATTACTTCATAAAATATTAAAATGAATGGAAGTGAAAACAAGTTTATAGAAAGTTTCACATTAGACTATATTGAACTCCATCATCCCAAGAGTGTCCTGAGCTAGATGAAACTGGCTGCCATGAAACAAATGGAAGCAAATGGACAAATGTATTCAAATCTCTACCACAATTTAATTGTGTCATCAGTCTAGTGGAGGCATCAGGTTTGTACAAATATGATTAAGTTGAAGTAGATATTAAGTGGACAAGTTAGGAAGGTACACAGCAGGAAACTAATGCGGAAGGTGAAAAAGTCTTTAAAGCATTAAGGGTTTATTTTAGAAGCTCTCTCAAGGAGAGTTTTCAAAAGTATGGGGAAAATTAAGGTTATCATAACCTGTAGGTCGAAAATGTAGCACCTAATAACTTTCCATTAAATGGGGACTCCCAAAATCTACCTCAGTTTCAAAGGACTCAATAGATGAAAAGTCAATGCTCACTGAAAACCATAGCTTATGAGCCCCTATTAATGTATTTATTTTATTCAGCCAATCAGAAAGGCTATATTAGTTGAAAGCAAAAGACATTGAATAGAATAGTATAACAAATTAAATGGCAAGAAAAGATTTTCAACATGCATGGAGGCATCCTAACCACAAGTTGCCACACTCCCAATCAGAGAAATGGACCCATGCTGATAACATGAATGATCGATGTGTGTGAAAGGGAGCACATACAAGAACATTTAGAATATTCAGAATACAAGAATATTTGGAAGATGTTTCCAAAGAACATGCAAGAAGAGAAAGACTTGCAAGGACCATGTACAGTCTAGGAACAAATTAGCTAGGGAAAGTCTTATCTCTTATCTTGAAGAGCTGCTTAGGTCTTCTAGCGATGATGGATGTCATCGATGTCATTGGGCTGTTCTCTGCCAGACATCCTCTCTTCACTACCTAATTGAGTAGGTTTCTTCCTTCCTGCAATACCTCTGCTCCTACCTGGGCACTACATCTCAGGCTATCTCTATTGGTTTCTCATTGTATTGTTCACTGAGGCATTCTTTGCCACTTTTTTCTGGTCTTCATTAATCCAGTCTCTTTGGATCACCTATTACTCAAGGCTATCATATATTAGGATACTTTCCCTTATAATGGAAAGCTGAAGTTCTTTTTATTTGGATAGCCTAAAGCCATGACAGCTATAGTTAAACAAGAATCCATCAAAAGCCAACAGAAGCCCTTAAGCTAGCATTAAGTCTGATAATCAAGTTTTTATTCCTTCCTCAGAAAGTGCCTGTCCCCAATCAACTATCTACCTTAGGGTTAGAAAGTTTCCTTATTGAATGGCTAGGGTGCTAGACTTGGAGTCAGAAAGACCCAAGTTTAAATCCTAATTTATAATTTCATGTGCTGAATGACCTTAAGCTATGACCTTGGCTCATCTATAAAAATGGAGTTGGACACAATTATCTTCTAATGTCCTATCCGTCTCCATGGCAATGAGTCTATAATTCATGAAATCTCTGGTTATCAGTCTACATCCCTTCAAACTATTTCAGGGATGACACTAGAGGAGCCACACATGTTGGTGCCATGAAATCTCCCATAATCCCTTGGTTGCTATGAAAATTTACTAGGGGCGAGGTGGGGGTGGGGGGCAAAAGGACTAAGTGAAATGCGTGGTTTGTCAACCTCCAATTTATATGCTTGTTTCTACATTTCCATCTTGATTATACATCTCTGCCTAACAGCAAAATCTCTGAAGTTTGTTCTGCATTCCCACCAGCAAATCACCTTGACCCTTGTGTCTATTTGCCTGCCTTTATAAAATCTTTTATGAGAATGATTTATCGGCATGTTGAGGATATCCTTGAGGAAACAGGAAAAAAGAATGGGAAGGTTTTTGCACATGACTTTTTGAAGATCATATCTTGAGGGTTGCAAAACCAACTGGCAGATGCAAAGAATGCAAAGGGCCTGCTTGGTATTATTTGTTTGTTTATGACAAACTGTCATAATTCAGACATAATTCTGACAAACTGTCAGAATTCATCCTTGATGCTCTCTCCCAATAAAGTGTTTCTCATGCATACATTAAAGTCACAAAAGATCATTTGATAAATGCAATGGTTTTTGATTCATTATTAATGTTGAGTAAAAGTATAAACTGGGAGAAACCATGTGTGACATGGAAGTGCTTACCACTAGCATGGAGGAAGGCCTGTGCAAGGTCAGAATAGAAGTGAGATTCCCTCTCATGAGGTCTTCTGGGTGCTCTTGTTTGCAAGGGATATTGTGCTAATTCTGCCAAGCCCCAGAATATGACGTCATATGGTCAGGGCAAGGGAGATCAGATGGCTATTTGAACAATGCCCCAATACCCATATAATGGACAAAGACCTAGAGGAAAGCTTCCATCATGTTTGGAAAGATCCTTATTATAGGAAATATATGGGGGGAACCATGGACAAGAATCACTCAGCATGAGGAAGCACAGACAAATTCTGATTTGTGTCCATGGGGTGGGTAAGTCTCTGGAGATCACAGGTCCATGGGCTGGAAGGAGAGTCCTCATCCCCATCCTTCTTCCTTGACTTGTTCTGCCCTGCAGAAATGAAAACACAACATGGCACCCAGGTCTTTTTGCATATTGCTTAGCAACAGCTCCATATAGCAAAAAAGGGGCGAGGTGCTGAATTATAGTTAATCCTTGCCTGATGTCATTACCACCATCTTATGAATAAAGCCTTGGACCAGGAGCCAGGATTCATGAATTCCTTGTGCCCTATCTTCAATCAGGCGCAGTCTTGGCAATTCTATACCCACAACACTTCTCAGATTCATAATCTTCTATCTACTCACAGAGCCACCATCCTATTAAAGACCTTTAGCACTAATCACTTGGGCTATTACAAGAATATAATAGTTTTCTCCTTCTTTGAGGGTCACCATCTCCAATCCATTGACCATAGAGTTGCCATTCTGTTTTTTTTTAAAGTTCTAACTTTTTTTGGAATAGAAAAAAAAGGATTTTGCATTAAATTGTGATTTTTTGTTCTGCAAAATTTGCTTTTCTTTTTAAGTATACACAGCTACCAAGGTAATATTCCCAAGATACAAGCCTGGTCATGCAACTTCCTGGCTCAACACTTCAGTTCCTTTCTATTGTCATTAGGACCCAATATGACCTCATTGGCTTGGCATTGAAAAACCTCCCCAGCATTGCTCCTACCTGCCTTTCCAAACAAGTCACATTATTCCTCTTCATATAGTCTTTGTTCCAGCCAAACTAGACTATTAGTTTTATCTACACTTGAGATTTCAACTCCTGCCTTTGTCCTTCTTTCTCTTCTCTGTGCCTAAGAATTCCTAGCTTACTTTACAGTTTACAAGGTTGATTTTGCTCCCTCACTTTGACAATATGATTTGAGAGCTAAGCCTTAGGCTGTCCTTAAGTTATAAATTTATAACTGCCTAGAGAAGATAAACTATGCCCAACTAAATCATTCTGTAATATACATAACTGTAGTCATTAGGTATTTTTGTAAAATGGGACACTTATCCATGTGGATTCTTTTGTGGGGACATTCAGTTACATTTTCTTAACCAAAATGCCCCAAATATTTCAGCTAAATCCACCCATCTCTCTCAGAAAGTGGGGGAGAGAGCATCTTGATTATTCATTATACTTTGATAAAGTTTGATAGGTTGCTGTGCTCCCTCCAAAATAATTTGGTCAATGATAATAAATAACTAATATTGATATAGTGTTTACTATGTGCTAAGCACTGTGCCAAGTGCTTTATAAATATTATCTCATTTGATCCTCACAACAACTCTGCAAAATGAGTGCTATTATTATCTCCATATTACAATCAAGGCAGATGGAGTTTAAGGGTCCTGCCCAGGCACATGGCTATTAAATGTCTAAGGCTAGATTTGAACTCAGGTCTTCCTGACTTCAGGTCAACTGTTCTATTCACTCTGTCATCAGTTGCCTAATAATAGAAATTAAATCAATTTTTCTGAGCCCACTAAAATATGACAAAGTCACCATGGTGAAATTTATAACAAGACAAAGTAAACTGATCTAACTATCCACACAGAAAAAACAAGGGGGATAAAAAACTAAAGTTGCCTAATTTATAGGGAGCAAATGTATGTGCATTCTATAAAATTACTCTCTGTGTGCATAAAGACTGGATAATTACTACAAGTGGACAGGAATTGGTTCCATAATTGAATAGGAAGAGTTTTGACTAGATTGCATTTCAGAATTTGCATGAGATTTTCAATGGCACCAAACTGCTTACTGCCATAAAAAGCTCATCCATTAAGCAGCAACATTCTCCTGGTGATGCTGTATGGATACAAATCATAGAGCAACATGATTATAGAAGAATGGAAATTATGAGTAACCCAAGGTATTGGAAATAAGCAGAGTGAGATTTCACGGGATGAGACATGTTATTGGTCTGGAAATGGCTGGAGAAGTGAACAAGAGATGTTACAGAGGATGTATATACAGAAAACAAACTGGGTTGACCATGTAGCAAGAATGAGAAGTAAGAAGTAGAGAGCCCATTAGTACACTTGCAGTCCAAAGCTATTAAAAGAAAAAGAGCAGGGGCTCCAGCCTGTTGGTTGATCCTTAATACACCAAAAGGCTTAGGTAAAAAATTCACAGGATGAAAGAACAAGGAAGGATTTCAATCTGTATGTTATGAGGGAATGTTTATGCCAATAAAACCACAGATTTGTCAAACTGTCATACCTGGGAACCCAACATACAATATATATTAAAGTGGTCATGGAACCAAGATGGCAACATTCATAACGATGACAATAAAGCTACGTAAAAACAATATGGAGGGGGCAGCTGGGTAGCTCAGTGGATTGAGAGCCAAGTCTAGATATGGGGGGTCCTAGGTTCAAATCTGGCCTCAGACACTTCCCAGCAGTGTGACCCTGGGCAAGTCATTTAACCCCCTTTGCCTAGCCCTTAACTGTTCTTCTGCCCTGGAACCAATAAATAGTATTGATTCCAAGATGGAAGATAAGGGTTTAAATTAAAAAAAAAAACAGCAACAACATGGAAAGATACCTCTGATCAGTCTTGGTTCTAGAGAATAGATGATGAAGCATACTTCTGTTCTTTAGGGGGCTGAGGTAAAAGAACTGTTCTTAGACCTGGAACAGTGAGACTACTGCCTGTGGCCCTGAGCTTAAGGAGACCCTAGGCTTTGGAGGACTCACCCATCATAAACTAAAATATATATATATATATATATATATATAATATGTATATATCAAAATAAAAAAATGTAGAACAAAACAAAACTATTATGAATGTCCTATAGAAACAAGCAACTGTTGCCTTATTTGTATGGGATATAGGAATGTCAAAATACATCTAAATTAAGCCAGCCCATGGTCTTGGATCAATGTGGTAGGAAGATGGCACAACCACTCTGATCTAAGTTGACTGGTTATTAAGTCTGTGTTGGACAAGCCCAGCTCCGCAACATTAGGTTTCTACTCCCAGGTTTGTTAGGATGAGCTGCTAGGGCTTATCAGTATCAATTTAATTCACTCCTCCCAGAAGCTACCTCCGCAGTGCTTTAGGGATGGGTGGGAGGAGAGGAAACCCTCATGTAGCTTCAGAGCCCTTCTTGACTTTGGAGCCACTCTCTGTCAGAAGATGCTATGGTGATGGCTTTCTTTGGGATTCACAATGCCTTCTGCTTGGAGGAGAAAAGTGACTGAGCCAGAGGCATCTTGGATCTTCTTTCCAAGAGCAGGAGGAGGCAAGAAAGTGGAGGAGGTGCCCAGCCAAGTCATGGTCCTGTTCCAATTGCCTCTTTCCCTCTAATCTCTTAATTTATGGGATGGGATCAAGTATATCATAGAGGCATGATTATCATTAGAACAACAACAGCTATCATTACATGGAAATTTAAGGTTTGCAAAGTAATAGGCGTTTATTTCATGTAATCCCCACAATAAACCTAAAAGGTAAGTGTGATTATTATCCTGATTTTACAGATGAGGAAACTGAGGATAAGAAGAGTCAGGTGATTTGCTCAAGGCCATCCAGTGTCTGAAGCAGGTTCTGAACTTAGATCTTCCTGACTCCAAGTACAGCATCCTCTCCACCTCACCACCTAGACTAGACATCTCAATTACTATCTTTGAAGCCTTGGAAATGGTCCATTTGGATTTAGAAACACACTTTTCCCTTCTGTGTTCCTTAAGATTAAAAGTAATGGGTATAGTCAGCAAATAAGTAGATTTTAGCTTAATGCAAGGAGCTGTTGAGAAGAATGGATAAAGCCCTGGGCTTAAAGTCAGAAAAACATGAGTTCAAATATAGCCTCAAACTACTAGTTGTGTAACTTTGGTCAAATCATTTAACCTCTGCTTGCCTCAGTTTCATCATCTGTAAAATGGAGATAGTAATAGCACCTATCCCAAGGGCTTTTGTGAGGCTCAGATGAGATAATAATTGTAAAATGCCTAGTACAGTGCCTGGAACATTTCAGTCATGTCCAACTCTTCATGACCTCATTTGGGGTTTTCTTGGCAAAGATCTTAGAGTGGTTTGTCATTTCCTTCTCCATCTAATTTTAAAGATGAAGAAACTGAGACCAATAGGGTTAGGAAGTTTTCCCAGTGTCACACAGCAAATTAGTGTCTGAGACCTGTTCTTGATTCCAGGCCTGGCCCAGTCTGGCACATAGTAGGTTCTATATAAATGCTTATGCCTTTCCCACTCTCCTTGGGAGGCTAATTCTTGGCATATGCTAGCAAGATGACCATAGGCAAGTCATTTATTTTCAGTGCTCTAGACCAGTGTGCTACAAATTATTCTAACAGTATCAATAAAAAATTGTTTAATAAAAGGTTATATGCATCTCCTACTATGTTCAAGCTAAATTATGAAATATATACAAAATAAGCATTCAAAATGAGTTAAAGCAGAAATCAACTACTTTAACTATTTTATTTATTAATGGTAGAAAAACTTTTTTGCTCTCACTAAAATAATACTTTTTAGTGACAACAGGGTGACTAAATCTGTTTGACTATTTACAAAAAAAAACTCTATGTATGTCCTGGAAAATAGGGTAGGCTTATACATAATTGGTTCAGTGAGTAATTATTCAGTTATTTTGATTTATGTAGCTAGTCAAGCATGTGAATTTTAAAACTACTTTATTGAAATGGACTCAAGATGACAATCAATAACCAGTCCCAAGTCAGGGAACATTTTTATATAAATCAGAGTAATCATTTTTATAATAGAGATGAAACCTCTGAGTTCATCAGGGTAGGAAGGTCCAAGGGAAAGACATTCTTAATGCAGGCTGAGATCTTCTCTGAAATTTAGAAACTAAGAAGGTTCCCTAGAGAACAGAAGTATCGACTTGCCCCGGGCACAAAATCTCTACTGGTCAGAGAAAAGTCTTGAAACCAAGGTCTTTTTTGACTCCAAGACCAACTCTCTAGTTACTAGATCTCACTACCATATATATATGGGTTGTATATATGTATGGATTGCAAATATTAAAAAAAGTATGGATTATAAATATGGATGGATTACATATATAAGTATGGATTTTATATATGTATGGATGGATTGCATATATAAGTTTGGGTGGATTGCATATATAAGTATGGATTATATATATGGATGGATTACATATATAAGTATGGATTTTATATATATGTATGGATGGATTGCATATATAAGTTTGGGTGGATTGCATATATAAGTATGGATTATATATATGGATGGATTGCATATATAAGTATGGATTTTATATATATGTATGGATGGATTGCATATATAAGTATGGATTATATATATATGTATGGATTGCATATATAAGTTTGGGTGGATTGAATATATAAGTTTGGTTTATATATACATATATCAATATGGATTGCAATAACAATAAGAGAAATCATATAAAAAGCAAAACAAAAAATATATATACATATATATATATGTATATATATGGTTTCTCTGGTGGAATTATTGCAATTTATATTTTATTTGAAAATGTCTATACACTGTAACTTTGCTAAGTAAGAAGGTCCCAAATGGCTTACAGACTGTGAAAACACTGAGCAACAACATCAACAACTTTGTTCTATTGGCATTTTATTCACCAAGCTAGTTTTAAACCATTACAGTCCAGTCGGGCAGGGTAGAGAGCTGTCCTCCATCTCTATCTGCCACCTCTTACCTCTGAGTGTTTGGGGAGTCTAAATCCAAGGCTGGAGTGCACTCACACATCTCAAGCCTGTCAGAAGCCTTCTCTGTCCTCTAGGATCAGCCTAGGGACCACCTCTGCCCTGGTCATGCAGGCTCCAAGTTCTCTCTCACCTAAAGTCTTCTTGAGCCCCCTGGTTCCTGTCTCACACATTGTAGATTAACCTACAACATACTCAATGGTGTATGTCATAACATCTAAGATCCATGATGATGGGGATTGTATATTTTGTAGCATCGGTTGTAATCAATAATCATGTAGAACGAACATGCTGTGGGTCAAGTATTGTGCTTGGTGCTGGAGACACTTACAGGAGAGTGAGGCAATCTCTGTCCTCAAGGACCTCACTCTTTACTAGGGGGAGACCATATGTTCACAGTTGAGTAAAATAGAGGATGTCTACTAAATAAATAAACAGTGTTGGGGAAAGATGCACCAGCAATGGGGGGACTCAGGAAAGGCTTCTTAAAGGACATGCTAGTAGAGCTAAGACTTCAATTCAATAAACTTTTATTAAACACCTATTTTTACCTGGTTTGCAGGGTACTAATGACTCAAGAGGTGGTGATGAGGAGGGTGAAGGTTCCAGGCATGGGAGCCAGCCTCAGAGAAAGGTGATGGGATGTCATGATGGGGAATAATAAGTATGGGCTGAGCATTTAGTGCATGAGAAAAGGCATACTCAACTGGAAAGATAGGCTGGAACCCAGTTGTGAAGGGTATTAAATAAACAAAGGACTTTTCTTGAGCCACTGAAGCTCATTGAGGAAAGGAATGATGACATGGTCTGGTGGAATGGACTGCAGGCAATATAGTAGTGATGTGAGTGGAGCCATTTCCTTGGAATGACTGATAAATAGTATTACAAATAGCCAGGAGCATAGGCAGCAGAAATTCATCCTTTAACCATCAGTCAAGGGTGTTGCGCAGAATTGTAACCTGAGCAGACTACAAGAGTAACTTGAATTTAGGTAGTCATTTCAGCTCTGTCTAGTTCAGTTTTAAATTACGATACTTCTTATCAAAGCTGAATGTCACACATGAATTATTCTACATTTTCCTTGACAAATCAGTATATTTCACATGGACTTGTAATACTTTTAAAGATAAAACTGTTTATATAGGCAAGATCATGCAAAAAAACTTGTCCAGCTCCCCATAAACCTTAGGACAGCCCTTGGTCACAAACAATGATTTTAGAATTTTGCACATAATGTCAGATGTGATTCTGTAATGACTAGTTTTCTTTGTTGGTTTTCTTTGTCAAAAGAGTGGATTGGGTAATAACTAAATAACAGATGTCCTCTAAATGTAATGGGAATAATATTACATTATAAGAAATTATGAAAGAGAAATTTTTAGAGAAACCTGGGAAGACTGAAATAAACAGATGCAGAATGAAGTAAGCAGAAATGATGACAGCAACATTATAGAGACAAATAACTTTGAAATACTTTAAGAACTTTGATTAAGGCAATGACCAAGCATGATGCTAGAAGACTGATGATGGATGAATTGATGACTGAAAGTATTAGACTTGAAATGTGTAGTGAGACATATATTTTCTACATGATCAATGCAGGGATTTGATTTTCTTGACTTATGCAGGTTTGTTAGAAAGATGTTGATTTGTTTTTCCTGATAAGTAGAGAAGAAGAGAAAATAAATGCTTACTAACTGGAAAAAATAAAACAGAGGCATCTAGGTGGCACAGTACATAGAGTGCCAACCTTGAAATCAGGAAAAATTATCTTCCTGAGTTCAATGTGGCCTCAGATACTAAATAGCTATGTACCACTTAACCTTGTTTGCCTCAGTTCATCATCTGTAAAATGAACTGGAGAAGGAAATGACAAACCATTCCAATATCTCTTCCAAGAAAATCCCAAATGGGGTCACAAGGACTCAGACATGACTGAAAATGACTAGACAAAGTTGAAAAAATATTTAAAAAAATAAAAGGATGAAACACGGATGAGTTACAAATGGGGAAGAAGATAAAGGGAAATGTCTGTAAGTGTCAAAAAAAACCCCACAAATAAAACTTATAAACCAATTTTAAATAATAGCTTAGTTCCAGTGTTATTTTTTCCAGAAGCATCTCCATTTTTTGTTGATCAAATGAGAATGTAACTTTATCAGTGAGTTCATTTTTTAATGTTCTATCTATGAAGAGGACAAGAACTTTCAACTATTTGCAAGTTCCAATTACTCGAGGTAAATAGTGAGTAATAATTGAGAAATCATTTGCATTTTGTTTTTGCATTTTAATATTCATGCCTCCATGGCAAGAGCCTGCCTGTGGACAATCAGGAGTTAATTTTGGTTAATAAAAAATATAAGATTAGGCTAATGATCAGTAACCTCTATTGAACTATGCTTCAGGGAAAGTACAATTTCCATAATGCATGAATCATGTTCTATGGCACCAGTGGGAGAGATTTCTTCCTAACCCCATCTGGTTGCTGTATCTAACTTGCACCCTACAGAATGAGAATTGATGACCCTTGTAATCCTATCCCAGTCAATATAACTGCGCACCCTTTTTTCCAGTCTTCCTTTCAAGATATATATGTTTCAACTAAGCAATTTCATATGCATAAAAAGACTCATATGAGTCACTTTCTAGTCAATATTATTTTTGGGGAAAAAGGTTAATAGTACAACTCAAAAAAGGGCAAACAGCAAATATATGAATGAAAAAATGGTCTTGAAATAATGGTCTGTTACCCTTAGTTTGATCATTGACAACCTAGGGGAACATTATCCTACCACATCTAATCCAAGAATACATTAAATATATGAACAAGGCAAATTGAATTGCCAAGGGTGCTCCCAATGGGCAGATTGTAGTTTGATTCCATCTTTGTACCCTCAGCATCATTAATCTGTACTATTCCCTCTCCATTTATATCCACTCTACTGTACCCAGTTACCACTGACCTCCTAATGATCAAATCCAGTGTCTTTTTTGTTGAATCCTCATCCCCATTGGGCTCCCACAAGAATCAGTCTCTGTTTACCAGTCTAAACCAGGTACTGAAGATTCAAAGACTAAACGAAAAGTAGTTCTTGCTCTCATATTACTTCCATTTAATTTGGGGTATAAAACTTATACAGAGATAAATACACATTGATTTTCTATCTGTTCTCAAGCTCCTTATTCTCCTCCTCTTCCCACCATATTTCTCTTTTCTTTATGCTGAATATTTTAACTTCAAAGGAACTCTGGAAAGGCCATATGCATCCCTACCCAATCCCTAGGAACAGAAACAGATGACAAAAGCTCCCCCATTTCCATTCCCTGAATAGATGTTAGATCCACTTGGGTTCTTTGCATATAAAAAACTTACTCAGCTAATTATGGAGCCAAAGGTTGGGAGTTGTGCATGCCTAACTGAATTTCTCTTCTTCAGGCAGTATGGGGAATACAGAAACATAGAGTAACCAAAAAGTGGGTGTTTTTAAAAAAAATCATTTCATCTCACTTCTCTTTCTTGTACATGAACCAATACAGATATCTTCAACCCAGAGCCAGTAAGCTTTTCTGAAAAATCAATTTATTTGTTTGATGGTTACATCAAAATTCTCAAATATCTCCATCCTTTCCCTCCCTATGCTAGAGAACATATTATTCAAAATATATACTATGTAGTTCGTGTTTCTACTTATCAGTTCTTTCTCTGGAGGTGGACATTGACAAGTTATTCTGCTAAAATTATTTCTGTAGTTATATATAATATTGCCTTGATTCTACTCGTTTTGCTGTTCAGAATTTCATTTAGGGCTTTTTTATCCCTAAAAATGAGAAAATAAATTCTTATCCTTAGATACTTTAAGGCATCCCTTTAGAAGAACTCATTGCTAAATATTCCTGGTGTTACATGAACATATGTGGACATTGAAATCCAAGGACTGAGTATTTAAATGCTAGAATAAGTTCAGTCAAAAAACATTTATTAAATACCTACTGTGTGCCAGGCACTATGCTAAATGCTGAAACCAAGGTTCAAAATAGAGTTATGGTCATTCCTTCTATCATCAGAATGCTGCTGTTTTAATTTAATAATAATGATAATTTTTAATACCAAGGAACTGTTGTTTATAATCCTATGTAATAGAGAGATACATCAATGGATAGATAAAGAGAAAGACATACATACTTGGATTCATAGATAGATGATAGAGGGAGAGATAGATAGATAGATAGATAGATAGATAGATAGATAGATAGATAGATTTCAATATAATCCATATCCTTTGCAACCCTTCATATTTTATTTTATGCATTCAAAAACATTCTCTGATAAAGAATCCACAATCTTCAGCAGACTTCCAAAGTCTTCAATGACACAAAAAAGGATTAAGAATCCCAGCTCTAGGGGATCTGGCCTTTGTAGATTTCTCTTGGCTCAGCCCTAATCCTTCCCTCCATCTTGCATGCCAGTTCTGGGTCCATCACTGGCATCCTTCAAATCCTACCCCAAATCTCATCTTCTCCAGGAAGCCTTTCCCAATCCCTGTTAATTCTAGTGCCTTCTCTTTATGAATTATTGTACTTTGCATGTAGTCTCCTCCATTAGATCATGAGCTCCTCAAGGGTAAAGACTATCTTTCACTTTTCTATGTAGTCTCAATGTTTAGCACAGTGCCTGGCACAGAATGGGCTCTTGATAAATGGTTATTGACCAATTGGCTGATTATTACCTCATTTGCCATAGTAAGGAAAAGGAGGTAAGAGAAAGTTTACCCACGAAACATTGTCATTTGTGCAGGGTATTTATATGTAATGAAATGTATCCATTTACAGACCATAAACTCCTTTAGCACAGAGATGAAGCCTTTTCTAAACTTTGTGTTTTCCATGTTCTGTTCATACCAAGTATGTAATAATTATTTTGTAGCAGTTGTTATGGATACAGAGTTGTTGCGGGGATCAAGGGGAATGATGTACACATTGGTAACTATAAGGTATGAATATGATATACTATACTAAATCCCTATGATACACATGAATAATTATCATACTTATTACTATTGGATAGGTAAAACAGTGGTCCTAAATAAAGCATTTATGCTCTTACTGAGTCCCCATTGTTCCATCTATGAAGTGGGAGTTCCATCATCTCCTTGGAAAAGAAAGACTTTGAATTTCCATCAACTTTTTCTGCAACTTTCACTATATTTCGGAGAATGATATTCTCTAATCTCATTCATGGCTCTCGATCTCAAATTGGACCACAATGCTCCCAGGCCCACTACATGCTAATCCTCTGGAAGGATCTTTCACTTGTATAATTCCTCAGAGAAAGAATTGTACCTTCAAGCCCTGCATCTGCACTTGATATTGAAGCTGAAAGATTTTCAGAAAGATGTAAAGGCTTGGATAAAAATGATAATGAGTCTATTTTTAGCTTTCAGGCATTGTTAAGGAGGGGATGGGAGTGGGGTGGGGAAGAGTATAATCAGAGTGAGACAGAGGACAAGTCAAAGATCCCCCAGGATGTCAGTGACATATTTTAAGAAGGGAATCTTGTCCTATTGCTGAAGGGTAGAACATTCCAACTTGGCTCAAAATAGAACTCATGATAATGAGTTTCCCTTAAATCCTCCCCTCTTCTAAACTTCCTTCCTACAGGGACACCACCATTCTCTGAGTCACCCAGCCTACAACCTTGGTGCTCTTTCACTTCATATATCCAATCCTTTGCCACACCTTTTCATTTTTACCTTCACATTTCTCCAGCATGTTCTGTCATCTCCACTCACATAGCCATAGCTTTTATTTCAGGTTCTCATCACCTTCAGTCTGGACTATTGAATTAACCTTCTAATTAGTCTCCTTGTCTCTCCCCACTCCACTCCATCCTCCACTCAATGGCCAAGGTGATTTTTTTCTAGAGCATAGGTCTGACTTACGTCACTCCTTAGCTCCAAGTGTTCTAGTGGGTCCCCATTGCCTCCAGAATTCAATATAAATTTATCTGTTGGTCATCAAAAATCCTCCTGCCTTTCTAGTCCTGTGTTCTGCTCCCCTCCACACATTCTACAATTCAGCTGCAGTGGTCTATTGCAAGTCCTCAAAAATGACTCTCCACCTCCTGTCCCTGTGTCTTTGCATTGGCCTGAGACGTTCTGCTCCTTCAGCACCATTTCTTGGTTCTCCTGGCTTCCTTCAAGACTCCGCTCAAACTCTATCTTCAGGAAAAGGCTTTCCTCAACCCTGCGCCATCTTACATGCTACTTTTAACCCCTATCAGGTGACTGCTTGTCTACTTTTTATAATCTTATATGTACCTAGTTATTTACATGCTGTCTTCCCCATTGGAATGGAAGCTTCTTGAGGTCAGATATCCATTTTGCTTTTCTTTATATTTTTAGCTCTTTGGATAGTGCCTGGCACAAAGTAAGTGCTTCAAAAATACTTACTGACTCACATGACCAGTGAAAGACCCAAGCCAAACACAATGAAATAATTTTCTCATTTATGTATATATACATATTTAGATTATTTGTTTTCATATATTACATATTTATATGTTACCAATTTATATTATATGACATATCATTGATTTCTATATTATATATTTATATCATTTTGTTGAGATGAAATTGTTGGAATCTGAAAGAGTCTCTTTTTATCTCTCTTTGTATCCCCTAAAATTTAACACTGTACCTTGCATATTGTAAACTCTTAACAAAATTTTTGATTGATTGATTGATTGATAGATAACAGAAATAGTGACCCCAGAGGCAGCTAGGTGACTCAGTGGAAATAGAGAGCCAGGTCTAGGATGGGAGGTCTTGGGTTTGAATCTGGCCTCAGACTCTTCCTAGCTATATAACCCTGGAAAGTCATTTAACCCCAATTGTCTAGCCCTTATAGCCTTGTAACTGATACTTAAAATCAATTCTAAACACAAGGTAAGGGTTTAAAAAAAGATATTAGTGATCCCAGTCATTCAAGAGGCAGCCTCACAAATCATAGTGAATGTACCCAAAAAATCTTTCTGTGATACTCTAGTCCTGTGCTCCTAGCCTTAGAACTGCCTGCCTTGCTGTACTCCTCCAACATCAGGTTGAACAGTGGATCATCAAAATCAATCAGTTAGTGAAGAAGCATATATTAAGGGCCTCCTCTGTGCCAAGCCCTGTGCTAAATTCTGGAAATAAAAAATGAAAAAGACAGTCCTTTCCCTCAAGGTGCTTACCATTTAACATAGTGATCAAAGTAAACAGGTGTCAGCATCTCTGCCCATCCAGATCCATCTCTCCTCACTCTACTGCTTCATGGATCTCAGGAAAATGTAGCCCAAATTGCTGATGGGTAGACTAGAGCTTCAAAAGGTTAAGCAAACCTTTAACCCAGCAGTTCCCCTACTCAGCATATATTCCAGCGTGATCAAAGCCAAAGGGAGGTATCTCATAGATACAAAAACATTTATGACAGCATTTTTTTATGTAGTAGCAAAGAAATGGAAGGAAACTGGCACCCAAGGATAGTCCATTCCATTGGCTGAACAAATTGTTAGGTACAAAAAAATGGAAATTATTGTGCCATAAAAATTAAAGAATGAGGAAGTCAAATGAACCTGGGAAGACTTGTGTGAACTGATACAAAGGGAAATAAGTAGAACCAGGGGGATGGGGTACATAAAGATCATAATAAGGGAAAGAGAAACAATGCCAAAGACTCAAAAACTCTGACCAATGAGGTGGCCAGTCCTTACTTCAGAAGGCGGGGAATAAACCATGTCTCCCACTTTTTGGCAGGAGATTGGTGGGATCTGGGTGCAGAACATGGCACAGGCGTGCAGACCAACCCAATACTCTGATTTGTTTTGCTTGAATATTCTTGTTTGTTATAAGGGAGAGCTCTCTTGGAGAGAGTGACAATGATAAAAAACAAAATATTTTTAAAGGATAAAATTGTAAATATGCACTAATTACAAAACAGGGGAGACAGAGGCAAAGTAGTAAATATCCCTTAGCTTAACCTAGAAAGCCAAAATTCTGACTCCTTTGTCCCAATAGTGCATGAGTCTGAGACATAAATAGGGTGGGAGTTGCTAGGCTTTGCCCATTGCAGAAAATTGAGAGGATATTAAAAGCAATCATTCTTGGGTATGATTCCTCCCATTGGAGGTAAATGTTTAATAACTGGCTCTCTGGTGGAAAAAATATACCTAGGAAACATTTTTAAGTTTAATCTGCATTATTAACATTTTCTTCACCATTTTTTTTCAATCTAGACAATTGTCAAAATAATAAATCAATGGGGTAGCTAGGTGACTCAGTGGAAATAGAGCCAGGCCTGGGGATAGGAGGTCCTGGGTTCATATCTGGCCTCAGACACTTCAAAGCTGGGTGACCCTGGGTGAGCCTCTTAACTCAATTGCCTGGCCCTTACTGCTCTCCTGCCTTGGCACTGATACTTAGTATTGATTCTAAGCCAGAAGATATGGACTTAATAATAATAAATCAAGCTCAGATTTGTAGTGTTTACTTATTTCCAAGGTAAAAACTTAACAATCAACTATTGCTGTTGTTTTCCAGTGGGCTCCAAAATATTCCTGCTTCCTCTCCCTTCTGAAAAATGCTAAGTTCTGAGACCTACTTCTTCCTAGATTCCAACCTGTCCTCCTACCTCACCTCTATCATCTGTCCCAGATGCATAAATTGCTAGTGACAGATCAATTCAGGGTAATAATTCTGAACTTCCCATTGCATGCTAATTAACTTTGCAATTTAGCAAGAAGTTTTATTTCAAAGTTCAATGTCCAGAGTTGGAATTAAATGGAGTTTCTTAGGAACTAAGATCTATTAGCTTATTGGATTTTTTAACGTAACATTTTTCAAAAATTGGGTCTAATTATGTTTTCTTTCAAGATTGTTAACGTTTTGTTTTGTTTTCAACTGGGCTAGAGAGAAAAGGGATTTGGGTCCCTCGTCAAGAATGAAGGATGTTGTATACTTTTTTAAAAGCAAAGGGAAAAATGTGCCCTTTAAATAATTGAAACTCCAGCTCATGACAGAAGACCATAATTATTTTGTAACTGGGATTCTTCGTTCAAACATTCGGTCATTTCTAGAGCACAGTGTATTAATGGTAGATATATGGTGCCCATTAGAAACAAACAAATGAATTAAGTGAGGTGTCTCATGTCTAAAAACTCAAAAGTTAGGGGAGTAAAGAGAGAGCATTTTAAAATGTTTTCTTTCTTTCATCTTTAGGTATTCTTCATTTTCCCTTCTTTACTTTCCTATTTCTTTTCTCTGGTCCTGATTTTTTCTAAATCTTTAAAAAGTCCTCAGAAACAGAGTTAATTTTAATTCAATTTATTTGAATAAACCTTTCCCCAAGTGCCTGCCACATGTGAGGAAGACACCGTGCTAGAGGCCAGACATACAAAGACATAAAGAACACATCCTTGGCTCTGTAGGAAGGATGAAAGTGACATGGAAGTGTGGAAGGAACGCAGGGCAGAGTCGGAGGATGTGGATCCAAAGCCTGTCCTGCCACTATCCAGCTCTGAGTGTCGTCTTAGTCATTGACCTGCTCTGAACCTCAGTTTTCTCCTCTCTATGATGGGGGCTCCAGACTACATGACCTCTAAGATCATTTCCCATTCTAAATATTCCTAGGCACTCATGTACAGTAATGAATAAGCACAAAGTCATTTGGGTGATGGGAAGAGAAAAGAATTAACTGAGAGATCAGATAAGGTCTCACATGGGAGCTGGAGGCTGAGATGAAGGAACTGAGCCTGAAAGAAAGCCAAGACTCTAAGAGGGGATGGGGAGGCGGCATTCTAAGGTTTGGGGTAAATCACAGAGGCAGGAGATGTCATGACATGTGTGGAACTGCAAGGAGACCCATTGGACTGGAACATACAGTGTGTGTGTGGTAGGAGTCATGGGAAATCAGTCTGAAAAGACTCTAATACATTTTATAGCCCTTCTTTGAACAGTCTGTGTAATGCAGTTAAAGCAATAAACAACATTATACCCATGAGCCCCAGAGAAAGGATTTCAAAGAACTCTTCCAAGATATTTTTTCATCCTCTCTTACACAGTGATCTCCTTGTCTTTTTGCTGAGATCAAAGAACTCCTTACCTTGGAACTGGAAAGGAACCTACTTCCTCCTTGATTCATCCCCCACCCATCTCCCAGCTCATGGTGTGCTTTTGATGTCCTGTCTCTCTCACACACACACACACACACACATACACACAATCACACACACACAGATTGTACACACTCACACACACACACGTGCATGTACCATTGCACCAAATATCATCTTCTCTGCAGCACATTCTTGATCTATAAAGAAAAAATGGCTATTTTAAATCCTTCCCAACAACCAAGATTTGGTATACATTTTTAAGACACGAGGTGCCTACAATGGAGGTGATCTTTTTATTATTATTATTATTTTTTAAATTGTATAGTATTTTATTTGATCATTTCCATGCATTTTTCATTAAAGACAAAGATCATTTTCTTTTCCTCCCTCCCACCCCCCGTGGCCGACGCGTGATTCCACTGGTATCATATGTGTTCTTGACTCGAACCCATTGCCATGTTGTTAGAATTTGCATCAGAGTGTTCGCTCAGAGTCTTTCCCAATGGAGGTGATCTTGCAACTGCCAATTCTCCAAGTGGTATTTTTGCAGAGAAGTTGATTCTCCCTGCTCCTCCTCCTTTTTCTCCCCCTCCCTCCCTCTTCTACCTCCTTCCTCCCTTCTTCTCCTCTTCCTCTTCATTTTCACTCTCAGTAACATTACTGGGCATCATCAGAGGATTGGAGTCACAAGGGATTCTTGGAAGGAGCCCAGGCTTTTCATCTTAATTCCAAACCTCCTTCTTAGAAGAAGGCAATGCCTCTGAACTGGTAAACAGAGAACTGTGATCCCACGACAGGAGAGGAGGGCTCTCTAGTGGGTGTTTAATTGGACCCAATTGGAGCACTGGGTTCATTTCCTGCACGTTAACCTTTCCCTACATTGCTTGCAGAAGTTCTTCACAGGAACAAAAGCAAGGGGGCATGCTGATGGAGCCTGCTGCTTCTCTGGTGACTTTCTGCCAAGAATCAGAGTAATTTTGAACACAGCCGTGTCACTTGGCTTCCTCTTGATTGCCAGCAAGACGCCAAGAATTCCTGTCACAAACATTGAAAGAAAACAATCCTGAAGAATAAACCCAGGACCTGTCATCATTTCAGAGAGTGAAAATGGCCAGCGTTGTTTGAAGAAACCCGTTTGGGAATCCGTCTCCCAGGAAAACAGCAAGGAAATAGTTTTTCCCTCCCTCATTTATCCCAAGTGTTGTCAAACCTGCTCTGAGCTGTTTATGTCCCATTTACTAGATATGACCCTTAGCAAATTCCTTAACAACTCTCAGCCTCAGTTTCCTCATCTATAAGAGAGATAATAATAAGATATGATAATAATAAGAATAACAATAATATATACAAAGTGTCTTTCAGACTTAAGGCACTATGTAAATTCTAGTTATCTTTATTATTGCTATGAGGTGAGGAAGGCATTCCAGATTTGGAAGAAAGCCCAATGTTATGTATGTAGGTGCAGTAGATAGAGGGCTGGGCTTGGAGGCAGAAAGAACTATGTTCAAATCCAGTTCCAGACATTCTAGCTGTGCGATGCTGAATAAGTCATTTAACCACTCTTTGCCTCATTTTGCTCATCTGTAAAATGGGGATAATAATGCCTTCCCAAATTGCTACAAGGACCAAAAGGGATGACATTTGTAAAGCACTAGACATGGTTTCCGGAATATAGTAGAAGCTATATAAATGTTAGTTGTCATTGTTGTTATTCTCTTCCTAAGGAAAGTTTATGAAGGTATGAAGGTTAAGCATCTTTTTTTCTGGGTTGTTGCGAGGATCTGATGAGATCATGTGTGTACAATGCTTTGCCTTAAATACTGTAACAAATAACATACAAAAAGTTATATCTTTTGAAGGGTCACTGGGTACATGAAGAACACCAGCTCTTGAGGCAAAGGACTTCGTTTTAAATCCTTCCGTGGACACTTACTACCCACATAGCATTGGGTTCTTCCTTGGTTACTTGGTTCTATAAAATGAGAGGGTTCTGGAGCAGCCAAGTAACTCAAAGGATAGAAAGCCAAGCCTAGAGTCAGGAGGACCTGGGTTCAACTCTAACTTCAGATACTTCCTAGCTGAGTGATCCTAGATAAGTCACTTAACCCCCATTGCCTAGTCCTTACCACTCTTCTGCCTTGGAGTCAATACCTAATATTTATTCTAAGATAGAAGATAAGGGCATTTTTTAAATAAGAGGGTTCTACTAGATGAGTTTCCCTCCAGCCATAGACTTCTGATCTGACTAACTCCTATTAATATAAACCCCTTATTCTCAAAATATATTTCAAAATGGTGGTGGATTCAAGATCTTCTAGATGAAGGCAGGCTCTCCAGTTTATAACCTATCCAATCCTTTCTCTTCTTCCATTCTTGTCTGTTTTCTCCCAACAAAATGGCCATCTTCCTCTAGATTCTCTTACACATTTCATGAGTCCCAGAGCAGAACCGAGGCTATTTATCTGTTATCCCTTACTTTTTTCCCTCTTGGATGGCATTCCTTATACTACATAAGTCATTGCTAGGCTATGGCTGGCTTACACCCACTGTGTGTCTCTCTTTTGCCCTCTGGTTCACCCACAGATTTGATTCTCAGGAGGCTGTAGTGTTCTGTGATTCACAGCCAGACGACATCACCAAGAGAATGTTGGTGTTAAAAAGATGGATCTCTGTTTCAAGGAGAGTCTTGAGGTTCTGAAAGCACTGCTTCCTGTTCCAAATGCAATGCAGCTTGATATTCTTCCATGCTGGAATTAGCCCAGCCTCCACCTGCAAAGCTCATCAGTTATAGTCACTGAGTGACCAGTACAATGAGCTGCCCATCCGACTGCATGCCGTATTCAAAACAACAAGCATTTCCCACCCATATGGTTGTTCCTGAGTCAATTGTTAGTCTTGTTTCTTTTGAGTGACTAAGGATCTCATTGAAGGAACCCTCTAATATTCTGGAGGGGTTGATGCAATTCTGAAAATAGGAGCATTAAAGCAGAAGCATTTAATCTGAAGTTCATGGATTTTGAAGAATACTTTGAGAGCTACATTTTAATGTCATTTCCCTGTACAATCTCATATTTCTTATTGGATGCCTTTAAAAATATTATTCTGATGAGGTCCATCATTTCCACCATATTGCTACCAGCCCATCACCCCCCCCCACACACACACACATCTAAGAACCTCTGATACAGAGGATCTGCGAGGAAGCCTGCTCTTCAGACTCTCTCCTGATCATCCTCCATGACCACAATGAAATTTTTAGCAAGCCTTTGCCTTCATATTGAATGCTTTACTTGGTATTAATAATCACAGGGCTATGGGGTTATCTGTTAAGGAGCATAGCAGGATCTTCACATAAATATGGGGGACGTCTTAGTAGAGGAGAGCCTTTAAGGCAAAGCTTTTACCTGAAGCGTCAAATGCTTCTTGTGTAATCAAGAAGCAATAAACATGGTGGGATCTTCCATTCCCTAGTTTCCACTCAGTTGTATGACTGTGAAGTTGTAGCCTGCTATAAAAACAAGATTTGCAAGAGTCTAGTATTCCCTTATGTCATCAAAGTTTCCCTGAACATGTGTGTAGACCATTCCCACAAAGATTTTATGGAGATGAGAGGATATGGGTGGGTACTTATTAATGTACTCTAAATTACCTTTTGGGGGTAATGACGTTGTCCATGATTTTTTTAAACCCCCACCTTCTGTCTTAGAATCAATACTCTGTATTGGTTCCAAGGAGAAGAGTGGTAAGGGCTAGGAAATGGGGGTCAAGTGACTTATCCAGGGTCACACAGTCAGGAAATGTCTGAGGCCAGATTTGAACCAGAACCTCCCATATCTTGGCCTGGCTCTCAATCCACTGAGCCACCCAGCTGACCCCATCCATGATTTTTTTTAGGAAAAAAAATTTTTTTTGGATTGGAATCTGTTTAATGTGAGGTATTCATGTGGAATCCAGGTAGAGATGTTCTATCTACAACTTGAGGGAAAAGTCAGAGATAAAGGCATAGATTTAGGATCATCTCTAAAGAAATGGAAATTAAAGTCATAAGAGTGAATAAGCTTACCATGGAAAAGAGAGTCGAGAAAAGAATGTGGGGAAACATGCACACTACTAAGGGGGCTCATGAGTGGGGAGGGAACAAGTCTTATTGTCATTATACAGACATGAAAATTGGTCCAGAATGAGCATAACTGATAGAATTGATAGCTGAAAAGGACCGTAGATACCATCCAAATCTCCCCTCCCATTTTACAAATTAAGAAATTGAGTCCCGAGAAATAAAGTTTATGTATCTATCACAGAATCACTGAATTTCAGGCTACAAAGTGGCCTAAGCAGCCACCTACTCCAACATACCTAAAAAAGAGTCTCTTCTGCACCATGCCCAATGAATGTCCTTAAAATTCCCAGTGAAGGGCACCATTATTAGAAAACTTCTTCCTGATAGTCTCTTTACAAGTTCTACCCATTTCCTTTAATATCCTGTCTTCCTCCAGCCTCCAAAAGAACAAGCTTTTTCCTCTTCTCCATGACAGATTTAAAGAGTAGTTTGTCTCCACTGCAATTTTACTCTCTCCTCCAAGCTAAAAGTCTTTAGACCTTCACTTGATCCTAATATGGCACAATCTTGAAACTCTTCAATTGTCTTCCTCTAGCTTCTTTCTGGCTTATCAATAACCTTCCTACAATATGATACCCCAAACTGAGCATCATGCTTTTCCAAGGTCTTATTTGGGCAGAGTATATTGGGGCTATCAGCTCCTTATTCTCATACACGATGCTCCTCAATGCCAACTAAGATCACATTGGTTTTCTTGGTTACCATGTCCAACAATTGGCTCACATTGAGAACATGATTCATTAATACCCTCAGATCTTTCCCAGATGAATTAAAAATGCCTCCCCATCTTAATTTTTAGAATATAATTTATTTGTAAATTGGGGATCGGCTTGTGAAGTATTCTGACCTTAAAACAGCAGCTTAAGCTATCTTGAACGTCATATATGAAAGATTCTAGAGCATCAAGCCCCAGTGTTAACTACTTAAGTTAATCTTGTAAAAGGCTATTCAAAAAAATCACAATAGTACCTCTCTTTTTTCCTCCAATACTGACTATATTTATTAAGCATCATACTTATATAAGCATTATAAGCATTAAATACTAATGCTTCGTATTTCTTTGGGTTTTGTTCGTTTATTTCATTAAAGTACCCAGCAAACTCTCTCCTTCCTTGGATCGAAGAAGGCATTAACAAAAAAGATATATTGTATATATAATCTGTCCTACTTAGTTCTATCATCAGTTTTTCTCTGGAGGTAAATATATACAAGTCATATCAACAACTCGTAAGTCATTTTCCAAACAATATTTCTGTTGCTGTATATAATAACATCCTCTTGGTTCTTCTAGTTTCACTCTTCACAATTTCAGGTAGTTCTTTCTGTTTTGACAAAACTAACCTGTTTGTTATTTCTTATGATACAATAGTATTCCATCACAAGCATATCCCACACATTTCCCAGTTGATGGGCATCCCTTCTGTTTCCAGTTCCTTGCCAGTAAAAAGAGAGATGCTATAAATAGTTTGGAACATATAAGGTCTTTTCCTTTTTCACCTTAGGAAATGAACCTAATAGTGGCTTTGCTGGGTCAGAAAGTATACATGGTTATATAATTCTTTGAGCATAATTCCAGATTGCTCTCCAAAATGTTTGGATCCGTTTTTAGGTCCATCAACAGTGTATTAGTGTCCCTATTCTTTCACATCCCCTTTTAACATTTTACCCAATCTGATAAGGTGATATAATATCTGGGTTGTTTTTAAACCCTTACCTTCCATCTTGGAATCAATACTATGTATTTGTTCCAAGGCAGAAGAGTGGTAAGGGCTAGGCAATGGGGGTCAAGTGACTTGCCCAGGGTCACACAGCTGGAAAGTGTCTGAGGCTAGATTTGAACCCAGGACCTCCCATCTCTAGGCCTGGCTCTCAATCCACTGAGCTACCCAGATGCCCCCTCTGGGTTGTTTTAATTTGCATTTCTCTAACCAAAAATTCTTTAGAGTATTTTATATAGTCATATGTAACTTTGTCTTCATCATCAAATTGTCTATTCATATCTCTTGACTATTTATCAATTGGAGAATGGCTCCCATTCTTATGTGTTTTACAAAGCTCTCTATATGTTTTAGATATGAGACTGTCCAAGAAACTGTTTATAAAATTTCTCCCCAATTCACTGCTTTCCTTCTAATCTTGGCAAAATTGGTTTTATTTGCACAAAAACTTTTCAGTTTAATGTATTAAAAACTATCTGTTTGATATCTCACAAAGCTTTCTATCATTTGTTCATAAATTCTCCTATCCATAAACCTTATAAGTAATATGTTCCCTGTTCTTCTCATTTGCTTATGATGTATTCCTTTATGTCTAGATCATGTCTCCATTTTTATCTTATCTTGGTAAATGGCATAAGATATTGGGCTATATCTAGTTTCTGTCAGTTTATGGTGATTTCCAGTTTTCCCAATAATTTTTACCAAAGAGTGAGTTCTTATTCAAAAAATTTGAATCTTTACTTTTGTCAAACACAAGATTGCTGTAATCTTTTACAATTGTTTGTTGTATATTCTGTTCCCCTTATTTACTTTTCTATTTCTTAACCAGTACCCACATTATGCCTTTGAAGTTGACCTTTGAACATAAGCATTCAGGAGGGCACTTTAAATAAGCCAAGGGATCTAAAGCAATTTATTATCTTGAATAAAATGTTCCACTCCCACCTGTAAAATAGGACTAGTAATTTCCCTAACTTTCAAAAGTCTGGAGGAAAGACCAGTGGACCAATGGTCCAGTTACATCTTTATCCCATGTAGTCGATGGCCCTTCTTTGCACATTATACATTGTTATTTTAAACTATTGTCCAAAGCACAGGTGTCAGAACATATGCAAAGCCAGAGTCAGGTCACTGCACAAAAAGGTGATTAAGGTAGCTGATGAAAAGACTCATTTGTGACTGCATTTCTTCCTCTGGCCAGATGCTCATTAGCAACATCCTGGAAGCCAAAAAAGAACCCCTAGCCCCAGCAGCTTGGTTCCAAAAATAAGGGGCAGGCTTTTAATGGAAATACTGGCAGATGCAAAAAAAGATTGGAGGAAAGCAATTTTTCTGCATCATGTGAAAATGATTGGAGGGGGGTATAGCATGGTAAGTGAGGGAGAATCAGGGATGAAGTTAAAAGTCAAGAATAACATTAGCTCAAGAATTTGCCTTATTGAAAGTGTGGAGAGGTGATAGCCAAGGAGACTACAACTTCTTTCAATGTGTTTTAGGCATTCCTAGACTCCTTTTCTATTGTATCCAGATTTCTAAGAGGAAGATATGGTTATTCCATACTTCTGAGCAGGAGAAGGATCTAAGGATGAGAATCCATAGTTTTGATGTCTCTTCTATTCCATTATTTTTCAGCAGAGACTCTTGGGGTCTTAATCAGGCAGAGCCCCACTTGGGCAAATCACTTTTTCTAGGTTCATTTTTTCATTTTCATAAAAGAAATGTGTTTAATTAGGTGATCTCTAATAACCTGTCAATTCTAAAACTTATAGAAAAATTAAATATATTGAGATGTATTCTGGGAAGTCAGGGGATTAGTACCATTTTGAAAGTTTTTTTTTTCCAGAGTTGGATTTATGGGAGTGGTTTTCTATAAAGCCATTATATCCATTTTTGCAATAAAAGGTATGAAAAATTAAGGGAGACTGTCAAGAGATAGGAGGAGGGGGGTTGGGGTTAGGGAAACAACATGGTAGAAAAGGATATAAAATTTGAATGAATACAATCAATTATGACATGCAGTAGAGATTCTGAGACCCAGAATCTGAAAGTAGACTTAGGTCACAATTTTCACAAAAGCAATGAGTTTCAGAGTTAAAAGGGACCTCAGAGGTCATCAAATTCAACCTACACCCAGAGTTCCTTCTATAACACACTGAGAAGTAGTCATTTATTCTCTCCTTTAAAGACTTCATTGAGGGGATCTCACTACTTCTGGAGACAAATTATTCCACTGAATGTTAGTAAGGATTCCTGTTCTATCAAGCTTTGATTGATCTCTTTGTAACTTTTGCTCATTCCTGCCCCAATAGCTACCTGGTAATCTACTATGCTATTCTCCACATATAGTTTAAAACTCCATCTTCTGGGGCTTTGAACAAGCTTTTCCCAGACCTCAAATACCTTCCTATCTCACCTACTTTTAATATTACTAACTTTCTAAAAGCTTGACACAAGCATCACTTCTTCTAAGAAGCCTCTTTTGATCCCCTGGTTGCTAGAGCCTCTGTCCAGAAATGACTTTGTATAAATTGTTCATTTATCCTCTCATGAAGATGCTATTACACACACAACTAGAAATATAAACTCCTTGAGGGCAGAGATTCCTTTTTGTGTTGCATCTTCAGTACAGTGCCTAGAAAACTATGGGTACCAAATAAATGTAGTAAGAAAGGGGAAAGGGAGGGAAGGAGAGATGAAAGAGGGAAGAAAAAAGGAAGGAAGGAAGGAAGGAAGGAAGGAAGGAAGGAAGGAAGGAAGGAAGGAAGGAAGAAGAAATTAAGAAGGAAGAAGAAATTAAGAAGGAAGGAAAGAAAGGAAGGAAGAAAAAGAAAGAAAGAAAGAAAGAAAGAAAGAAAGAAAGAAAGAAAGAAAGAAAGAAAGAAAGAAAGAAAGAAAGAAAGAAAGAAAGAAAGAAAGAAAGAAAGAAAGAAAGGAAGGAAGGAAGGAAGATGGAAAGAAGGAAGGAGGGAGGGAGGGAGGAAAGGAAGGGAGGAAAGAGAGGGGAAGATCAAATGGGATAATGACTGTAGAGTATTTAGTAAACCTTAAAGCTCTGTATAAATGTCATCTATTTATTATTCTCTTGATGGCTGTACTGTTTTAAGCAACATTATGGAATTTGCCTGTCAAGGCAAGATACCTGTGGCTTCATCAGAATCACAAAGCCCATTCACAAATTCCCTTGCTGTCAGACAAAAGGACAACTGAACAATTATAAACAAGTCTATGTGTCATATAGACTGTAGCGACAAAATCAGCAAATCTAACCATTTGCTTTATGAAATAAACATCCTAAGTATTCTTTGTTCAGGGTCTGAACAGTCTCTTTGAACAGTAAACATCCAATTATGGCCAGCTCCTTGAGTGAACAGACAACAGAGCTTACTGTAAGTCCCCACATGGTAACCAGGTAACAAAGAACAAAAGATAATTGCACCAGCTCCATATTTTCTTGTCTTCTTTTCCCATCTCACCAGTAGTTCCTCTGCATCACCTGGTGCGGGCTCGCTAATATGAAGACAAAAACTGTGATGCAGGGACTCGTTGGGTGATCGAGGGCTCTCACTATGGGACTTTGACTCCTTTGGAAAACACCATAACCTTCCCTTTTGTAAGCACACTGGACTGAAAAAGAACAAAACGAAAATTCACAATAATAAAACCTTTAGAAATAACAGGTGTCGAGTTGAGAAAATTTACTTCTCTAAGACAACACAGCCACAATTTGAGATTTAGCAGTGAAATCAATGTAAGCGATCTCAGAGACCGGGAAGTTTCTTCTCACTAGAAAGCGAATGAGGATTTTTCAAATTGTCACAAAGGAGCTTAGCAAAAACTGTTACCTAATATTTGGACAGCTGCTGTTTTTCCCTTCCTCTAATTTGAAACTTTCTAATTATAACCATAAACCACCTTCTTTAATTTGGTTGGTTAATTCCAGGCACCCAGAGCTATACCTACCTTTCCACTCCTTTCCTCCAATCAACTAGAATAAAAGATCCTCCCTAATTCTAAGGAGGAAGGAAGCAGAGATTTTTGTATGACTAAGAGGTAGTCATCAACTGCAGTCAGTCCCTGAAGTAACCCTAGGGAATTAGAGGTCTGAAATTTACCTGAGAGTCCTTGAGAGATAGATTAAGCTTCAGTTTAGGGAGGGGCTCAGTATGGTGCCATGGAAAGAATGATGAACTCAAAGTCTAAAAGACCTGGATCCAAATCTCAGCTCTTATAGTTTACTGTCCACGTGATCTTGGAGAAGTCATTTTACTCCCCAAGTCTTGATTTTCTCATCTGTAAAATGAGGATGTTGAACTAGATGATCTTTAAGGCCTTTCTGTTTTTAAATCTCTGACTCAGACTAAGCAACTTTGGTTAACGTGGACCATTTGGCTGAGGGTTTAAAATTAATTTTTTGGAAAAAAACACATTTTATGATTTTAAATACATTATTCAGAAACTGTCCTGGTATTTTTGGACTGCTTTAAAGCAACAAATATAAAGAGATTAGACAGACAGACATTGTTAAATAGGTCACATGCTAATTCCTTCTGTGGCTTTTTTTTTTTTGCTTATTATCCAGCCCTTTCAGCCCCTAGGATCCCTGAAGAACAGAACATTATGTAAACCCATGCTCTTAATCCCAGGATTTGGATTGGAATTGGAAATTCAAGGAATACAATGAATTTGGAAATATTCTGAAATACAAAATTATAATATATTTCTATGAGATCTCTTTCTCAAACTTTTGCAAGCAATATCCATCATCTGAGCACAGAGCCTTCTCTCTGTCATCCTCAATTATCTATAATTCAGACCATCTTCTCTTGAGGTATTGATAGAAACTAAAATTCAAAGTAAAATCTTCCACTCTATATACTGCTGAGAGCTTTCACAGGTTCCTCAAGTCCTAGGGATGGAGCCAAGGACTTATTGGCTATTAGGGACTGTTTTGAGGGGCCTCAGATCTTGCTTTTTGACTGTGATTTTGAGCTAATTTAGTTACTACTTTCTAAGATCACACAGGCTGCATGATCACACATCAGCTGAATGTTCAGCCCTTCCCTTGGCTTTTCCAATGATCTTCTACAAACTCAAGTCTTTAAGAGGTTGTTGTTTTTGTGTGTGTGTGTGTGAGGTCATGGATAGATGTCTGTGGAGGAGTTTATAATACTGTGGAAGAGGTAGAAAGATGTTCTGGAAACAGGAGGTCCTGGATGGAAGTCCTGCTTTTGACACATACTGACTTTGTCACCCTGGCAGGTCAATTAAACTCTTAGTGCCTGCAGACAATTCTCTAAGATTATAGGTTGCAGAAAGGTGATCATCTGCCTCTGTAAAATGAGTTTCATCCTCTAGGATTTCCCCTAAACCAATGAAATCCCAGGTCCAGTCCATTTCCTTATCCACTGTGATGTCCTTTCAATATCATCTCAGCCTTCCATCTTGTTCCCTCATGGACATTTCTGCTGGCAGATCATTTCAGAGAAACTCTCCCAGTCTCTGCTGGTCACCAAATTTTAACCACCCAAACTTCCAGCCTAGCCATGTTGTTTCCACATTGGGGATGGAGGCTTCAATTCAGCAGGAGCACAATCTAATGCAAAGACCACTCTGTCTTCTTCCCCTGGGGGAAAGCTTTCAAAGAAGGGGGAATGAAGGAAACAGATCACAGGAAGTCCAAGAAGAGGCCATAGAAAGGGTGGACATCAGGAATATGGACAAAATGAGCCCATTAATGACTTCTCTGCCCTTTCAGAATTGCCAACTGCTGAGCTAATTCAGTAGGACAAGAAGGAGCTCTGCAACCCAAGTGGGTTTGGAGCCTCCCCTCTCATCACAGACCCAGCAGCCAGTTCCAAACATCAGCAATGAATTATTTAGAAAAAGTAATCTCCTTCCATTATGCTCACCTTGTTTTAGGGAAATAATAATAAATAATATGTCATTGTGTGTTCTTTTCCAGGAACATGGGTCACATTTGGAGGTCAAATTTCAGATGAGGTAAGTCACTTTTACTTTCCATAAAAAAAAGGTTAATATGAAAAATAAATGTTGATGACAGTATGTGGAGAGCTCGAGAAGGTGTCCAGTGCTGGTTGCTAGGGTACTGGACACTAGGATATTTCTGTAAGATAAAATGGCTAAATATAATCCATATATAATATAACTGCTTTCTCTTGCTTTGTACATTTTGCAAATTGTCATGTTTCTATGAAAACGTCTGTGGTTTTGTCACAGTGGTGGTATTTCTAGTGTAGGAACTCCCTTCACCAGTGCAAATCACAACCTCCTCTTTGATAATCCCCAGAATATAGAGATTAGGTGAATCAGATTATGGAGAATGGGAAATCAAGGCTTCAAGACTCCTGGTCTAGCTTGTTCAACACCACAACAGGTTAACTCAATTTTCATAAATTTGTGCAATCAACAACATTTTCAGATTGGAGGTAAATAAAAACTGAAAGCTATAACTCTGGGCGACTACAGGTCTGGGAGTGTGATAGTAAAAGTTTAACAACTAGCTCTTTAAGAGAGAAAACATACATGCAATTTATTTTTAAGTCGAATCTGCATTATTGACATTTTTCAGACAATCAACAAAATAATAAACTAAACAATGATATGAGTATTTGCTAATTTCTGAGCTGTAAATCCCCACACCATCAGCTCCCTTGATCTGGTTCATGCCTTACCTTAAATAAACCTGAGCTATGAAAATCTGGATTTAAAAAAAAAGCAGAGAAACAGAGAAGAAAGTAATTTTTCACTTGAGGAAAATAGTTTTTGCTTTACAGACGGAATTTATTATAGTTGTCCTTAAAAAGTAAACTCTCCCCACCAAGAACTCAAATGAACTTGAGTCAACATTGTACCATAGTGCTCCATGGCCAACAGAGGATTGGCTAGAATATCAGAGGTGCGGTGTTTCCTTCAGGGAAGTTGCCAGCAGCTCAAGAGAATCTGTATCTCCTTTCTCTGTGATGTGTGGGAAGTCAGCCTCCATAGCCTCTAGAGACAACAGAGAATGGGATCCAGCCAAAATGTGGGCATTGGATTTGGTGCCCTCCTTAGTGATTTTGAGCTTCAAATCTCTGGTCCTCTGACTTGAAGGACCCCAATAGACCCTGTTACAGGAGGTTAAAAATGTTTCTTTTAGAATCAAAGCTGAGTTTGAGTCCCAGGTCTGTCTTTTACTACCTGCATGACATTGAGCAAGTCATTTAATCTCTCCGGGCCCCATTTTCCTTATCTATAAAAAAATAAGGAGTTGCACTAGATGGTCTTTAAAACCCCTTCCAACTTGAAATCTGAGATCCTTTAACCCAAGGAAGCACAAATTTGTCAATGAAAGCAAAAGGAACCAACTTTCTCACCACCATATTCTAGAAAAATACAAGCTTGTGTATATAATTGCTTGGAAATCATCACTGTGAATGTTCAGTGCTGATCTCAGGCACCTAAATGTTAGCCCTTTGTCCAGAGCCAAGCAAGGATGTAATGAAGGTGGAAGGCAATTCAGACAGCTCTGTCCTGGTTCATTCAGGGCTTAGGGTAGAAAAGTCACTGAGAGTGACTCCAAATAGACAACCAATTAAAAAATGGTCCAAAGTTAATGGTTCACCATCTAGCATGTAGGGAGGAGACAAAGAGAAACTTTTTTTTTCCTTTTGGAGGACAGGGTCACACTATGAGCTCATCTTCTTTCCAACTGACCCGTGCTTTTCCCTCTTGCAGTTATCCCTCAGAAAGGCAAGCCTGGCCTTCTGAGACTTGCACCAGAGTAGGAGCAACTAGGGTGCTCAGGATGATATCTGGAGTCAACTAAAAGGACACCTGGGTCATTTTCACCCATTCAATAAAGTAGTCAGTGAGAGGATGCAGAAAAAATTCATTTCTAATGGAAACAAACATTGCTGCTCTTTCATGTGAAATAGTAGCAACGTCCCTAGGGACAATGATGTCCTCGGCTCCCGAGAGAGAGAGAGAGAGAGAGAGAGAGAGAGAGAGAGAGAGAGAGAGAGAAAGGGGGGGGGAGAGGGAGGAGGAGAGGGAGGGGGAGGGGGAGGGGGAGAGGGAGAGGGAGAGGGAAGAGAGAGACAGACAGACAGACAGACAGACAGACAGAGAGAGGGGGGGAAGAAGGAAAGGGAGAGAGAAATGCACACATATGTAAATGGAGTTCCTCTTTACAAGCCCCATTTTTTTTTTCTGGGTTGACAACGTATAGGCCAGTGACAATAGGAGGTCCTGGGTTCAAATGTCACTTCAGATAATTACTGGCTATGTGACCCTAGGCAAGTCATTTAATACCCATTGCCCAGCCCTTATCACTCTTCTGCTTTAGAACCAATAGAGTCATCTTAGTAGTGTTGGCAATCTTAGCAAACCAAGCCCAATACTACTTTGACATTTAACAGTATCCCACCTTTCTATAAAAGTAAAAGAGGGAACCACTGCCTGATGACAAGAGTCCAATCCAGAGGCAAAGGAATCCAATAGAATGAGGTTGTGGGAAGAACATTAGAAAAAGAAAACACCTTGACAGATTTCAGTACTCTGATCAACACATTGTCCAACTGTCAAACCAAGACAAATCAGCAAGCATTCTTTATGTGCTTACTTTGTGTCTGACACAGGGCTGAGCTCTTTGAGGTCAAAGAAGATGCCTTACCCTGAAGAAACACACATTCTAATGGGGAAGATATATAAATATATATTATATTATATTATATTATATTATTATATTATATTATATTATATTATATTATATTATATTATATTATATTATATTATATTATATTATATTATATTATATTATATTATATTATATTATATTATATTATATTATATTATATTATATTATATATAAGTATATAGAAGAGTTCTAAAGAGTATAAAGAAAGTCATCTTAGAAAGGAAGGCCCTGGAAGTTGGAGATTGGAAAGAATCTCAGAAGAATGAGATTGTTATTTTTTTGAGGAAAAGGAGCTGTCCAACCTAGCAAAATCTTGAACATAGTAAATGAATACCAAACATCTGTTTGATTGGCACGTAGTCTAACACATATCTGATGAAAAATCCTCTCTCACATCCCTACCAAGTACATATCTGTCTTTTCCTGAATATCTCCAGGGAGGAGGAATGGGGCAATCTGGGCCATTTTATATAGGTCTAACTTCTATAACCTTAAAAGATCTAATAACAGAGATAAGAGTTTCTGTGACCCTCTGAGGCAAAGAAAAAGGAATACCTGTGTTGGCCAAACATATCACCCAGTCATGGAAGAGATCTAGTACAGAATCCAAATGGAAGGTGATGACCTATCAATATCCAGTTTTCTTGGTTGTGGATGCCATTGATAGCATCAAACCCCATATAATTATTTTGTCTTTGTTTTGTTGGCTGGGAGTTTTATTGGTAGTGTTTGCAGACCAAACAGAAATTGGAGACAGAATGAGTTGACTGGCAAGCAACAGAAGGGTGAAATATAATATAGTGCTAGGTTCAATAGTGTCTCCCAACATAGTAAGTACAGATCCTTTGGTATTGTTCCTCCCCAAGTTCTCTTTCTTCTTAGGTGTGTAATTCATGTACTGATAAATGTTTTAACAACCATTTCTCCAGAAAAATAAGTGTGATTCCTAGAGATTTCTATATTTATTTTATAGATTAAAATGGAAGGGACTCAAGATCCTATGGGTGCCAAGTGGCAGATCAGATTAGAACCCAGATTGCCTATACTCTTTCAGTTTTACTCTATGGCCTCTGTGCTTTAAAAGTCCAGGGCAGGAATCATGGATTAAAGTTTATGAGGACCATAATAATCACTTAGTCTATATTCCTTCTTCCTCAGCCTCCATTTTGCAGGTGAAAAATGGGAAAGGTGAAAGAGCTTGCATGAACATCACCAAATGGAGACCATGCCTCTCTGTGCATAGTTATGGAGTGGTTGTGGTCCAGGATGTGCCATTGTGACTCTCCAGATATAATCAATAAAGAACTCTGCTCTATTTAGAGAAGTGATGAAGGAAACATTCTCAATCCATTTTGTATTTCCATGTACCTATTGGCAAATGTGCTAGAGAAATATTTTAAATATTCATACATTTACAAAGTAGTAATTTTTCTAAAAATATTGTATGTTTTCTGCCTTGAAAGTTACCATAATTTTTCTATTAATAGAGATTTTTAAAAGTCCTCTCCCCCCCAAAAAAATAGACATAAAGTTTTGGACATAGCTAACATAAGGATTTGTTTTCCTTGGATAATCATATTTATTATAGTTTATTACATATTTATAGCAAATCATTTATTGTGCTCCTAAAATATTTTAAAAATAAAAACATAGTAAAAAAAAGAAATTTACCTGTGACAAGTAACTATCCAGATATTCTCCTTTTTTATGTTTAATGTCCAGAAGACTGTGTACATTGATAAAAAGTAAAATGTAAAAAAAAAATCTCCCCCAAAAAAGATGATTTGCTTTATAAAGGTTGAAAAAAGACTATGTAAACTACCATGACCCAAATAATGAGAAAAGGCTAGTCAAATAATTTTTGTCATCTGGAATTTCTAACAATTGACTTTCACTAAGTCATAAGTAATTAAAATGGGATTGTGCAAAATTAATGATTTACACCTATTTTAATGATACTCTTGTTCAAAAAAGTAAAAGCTTTGACACATATTTAAAAATTTTGCATCTAGATTGTCAATTAAATTTGCAATAAAAAACAGATATAGAGCTAGATAATATTTTAGACTGATTAGTCTGATCTTATATTTTTATAGATGAGGACACTAAGGTTCAAAGAAATGAGGTGACCCAAAACCATAAGGTCGCACAGGTGGGCAGGATTCAAATTCAGTGTTCTTTCTATCACACCACTATTTTAGGAGTCTCAGAAGCTCAGGGTTGGGAGGGGTCACCAAAGCTAAATAGTCCAATAATTCTCAAGTTTGGAAGCCCTAATATCTCGGCAATAAATGATCATTAGGTCTTTTCTTGAAGACCTCTAATGAGGGTATTCTATAATCTCTTAAGGTAGCCCATTCCACTCTTGGATAATTCTAAATTTTATTGTTTTTCTTGATCTGTAACCTAAATTCACTTTTTTGCAACTTCCACCTTTTAGTGACTGGGGCCAAGCACATCAAATCTAATTACCCTTTCACCTGATAGTCCTCCATATTTAAAGACAATTATTTCCTTCATAAATTTTCTCTGATTGAAGTTAAAATCTCCAAGTCCTTCAACCAATCCTTTAATGGAGTAGCTTCTAGATCCTTTACCCTCTTGCTTGGCCTTTTATGGCAGCTCTCTACCTTGTCAACGTCCTCCCTAAAATGTGGTACCTAAAACTGAAAACAATAGTCACATTGTGGTTGGACAGGGGAACAATACAACAATCCTTACACCATCTTTGTTCTGGATATCCAAAGATTATCCTGGACTGCCCCGTATTTATTACTATTGACTTATATTGACCTTGAAATGAACTAATATCCCAAGATTGTTTTTGTACACATGGCTACCTAGAAATGTCTCCCCATTCTGTATTTTTGAAGATGATTTTTTGAACCCAAAGGTGGTATTTTACATTTATTTCTATTGCAGTAGGACCTTGTTTCACTCAGTCTCAGCACACACTAATTTGGGTGCAAGTGACTGGCAACTGAAAAAAATAAAGGCAGAAAAATACGAAAAATAAACATTTTAAATTGCCTGCTCCATCTGAGTCATTTTCCCAGGAAGGGTAAAGTCTTACAGCAATTCAACCAATCACACTCATTTTTACTCTGAGAAGCATTAGTGTGATTCATTATATTGTTTCTCAGCAAACATTACCTCCAGCATCCGCCTTTGTCTAGAGTTCTCTTTTATAACAAGTCGTGTCTGCATCAGAGCAATGCTTCTTTTTGTCTCAGTACACTACTTAGTTATTAAAAATGGCCCCAAGTACAAGAGGAGCCGAAATCAGAAAAGTGCCTGGGTATATTAATATAAGAAATGCTTATTAAATAATAGGGTTTGCTATTATGTGCAATTTGCAGCTTACATGAAGGGTCTTGGATGGTATCAGTCATGTAAAACAAGACCCTGTTTTACACTTTATCTTAATAGATTTGTCCCAACCTTCTAACACGTTGACTTATTTTTGGATCTTGACTTTGTATGTGATTCTATGACAGCTCATTAAGTAAGATTCCAAAGAACCTCAGTGTCTGGAAAATGTCATTTTCTTCTGGAATGTTACTTAAGCCTGCAATTAGAAGCCTAGCAATAACTGTAACTATGGAATGCATTTCAGATTCAGTATTAGGTAACAACATTGGTCCCTCTGACACCATATTTAACTCTGAGAGAAGAAGAGAAGAAGAAAATCGCCCCACAAAATTATATAAATATGAGAAAAGATTCATTTGCATGATAAAAATAAAATAACTTTGGGGGGGCTACAGCAGTGATTGTCTCAATCAACCAATGAATCATTTATTAAATGCCTCATATAAGTTTCTATAGTGATGTGCTAGGTGTTGGAGATAATTAGTATGCAACAGGGAAAGTAATTTTACTGCTGTGGGATGCAGCGTCCTGAAACTATGATTCGATGATCAGTAAGGAGATTGCTGGGCTTGGAAGCACAATGGTCTTCCCTGGATAACCCTATGTGTCTTTCCCAAGGTTGCTGAAAGACTAATGACAATTGCCTACGAGAGTGGCGTCAACCTCTTTGACACTGCGGAGGTCTATGCTGCTGGCAAGTAAGTACTTGTTTGCATTTTGGGGCTAGTATTCATTGAGGGGCTTGTTGGGGGGAGATTATCTATCTGAAGGACTTGTGGCAAGAATGAGTCACCCCTTTAAGAATACCTAAAATTGGGTGTTGTTTGCTCTTCCCTTCCCACCTGTCCAGATGACTTGGTCATGTACCAACTACTTTCCCCTATGATCTTTGCTCCCTTTCCTTAGGGAGGCAGAGGGGTGCCAGGCTAGGTGTTGATCCCAGAAGATCAATAATATCAGAAGTGCAAAGGGCCTCTGACCTCAGAGGTCACCTCCTCCAACATTACACAAACAAAAATCTCCTCCAGACATTCAATGAGTCAAGGAGTTTGCTCTAAGTGTACAAGTGTTCAAGATACAAAGAACGTAAAAATAGTCACTGCTCTCAAGAAGCTACATTCAACAAGTGGCCACCCAGCCTTTGCTTGAAGACCCGTAGTAAAGGAGAAGCTGCCATCTCCCAAAACAGCCCATTCCACTCTGAGTTAGCTCTAATTGGGAGCAAGTAACCTTTTTTGTTACTTTTTTAGGTTGTATTTTTCTGCTTCCAGGAGTTTCTTGATATATTCCCCACAGCTAATTTTTTTTCTTAACTCAAGTTTTGACAACTTTTACCCAGTCCCTCTAATTCTATCCTCTGGTTTCAAGAGGCAGAATCCAAAGCATCATCCATTAGAGTGCTTCAGAGAGCTAAAGACAATGATCATACTATTCCTTACCTCCTCCAGTTTTCTCTTCTCCAAGACAAACATCTCCAGTTCTTCTGCCTACGACACAGTCTGGAAGCCCCTCCTCAGCTAGTCTGCAATATTCTAGATACCCTCTAACTCATCAGTGCTCTTCCAAAAATATGGTGGCCAGAACTGAAGCCAATGCTCCAGTGTGGTTTGACCTGGCCCACGCACAATGGAGCTGTCCCCTCCATAGAGTTGGGGGCTGTGCCTAATGCTGCATTTGCTTCGGGGACTTCCATCTCATTCTATGAACTCAGATTCAGTTTGTGATCTACTGAAAAGTCCAGATCTTTTTCAGATGGCCCACTCTCTGGCAAAAGCTCATTGTCGAGCTTGTGGATTTAATTTTTTAACCTAAATGGGTCAACACATGGCCTATGACTCTTTCCCAGAAGAGCTCCAACTTTCTGGGATGCTCTTATCAAAGCTTGGAGCCCAGTTTCTCTTAAAGCCAGGGTGAGCTATACCAGATCCCAATTCAGTGAAGTGGCACTCTAGACCAGAGGAAAGGGGAACATTCCCTCCATTTCGCTTCAGAGTAGATTTCTGGCTCTCTAGTAATTAAAGAGATGGATAGCCATCTAGCTATTTTAACAGCCTCTGAAAACGGCCAACTCTACAGTGGGTGGTAATTGGCTGCAGTTCTAAGTCATCGCTTTCCAGGAGAGGGCCCAATCAAGCTACATCACTTGTTAGATGAGATTCATCAAGGCCCCTGCATGGTAGTTATTTAGACAGCCTTCTCTTTCCATTATGCTGATTATATATGGAAGGGCTGGTTTTTGTCAATGCTTGTGAAATTCAGAATTTTTTAAAAAAGTGGCAGTGGGTCATCCAGCCTCTTCTTAAATATGCCCAATGACAAGGACCTTACTACTTCACAAGGAGCCCATTTTATGGACAGAGAGCCCTACTTGCTGGGTAGTTGTTTATATTCTAAGATCTGGCCTTGTAACTTATACCCATGACACCAAGTTCTACTCTTTGGGATTAAGCAGGAAAAAATCCAATTCCTCTTCCACATGTTGGCCATTGAAAACAGGTGCCATGTCCACTCCCAACTTCTGCTGCCTTCTCTACTTCAGAAAGAACATCCCCCTTCTCTTCTATTATTCCTCCTATGGCATCGTGAATTCCCTTGGTTGAATACATTCCAGATTTTTTCCCATCTCTTAGAATGTGATCCCCAGAACAAGATGCCCCAGATCTGCTGTCCCTATTATAGAATCCAACAGAATTAAACCTCCTGATTCTGAACACTAGGTTTGTATTAATGAAGGTAAGGGTTGCAAGAGCTTTTTTGGCTACCGTGCCACATTATTGACTCATAGCTTTCAGCCTACAAAAACTTCTGAGTTTTTTCACATGGTCAGCTTGCACAGAGGGTTCACTGGTCCACGGTGGCAGTAAGGTTGAGAAGGACGAAGACTGAAAAGAGCTTGACTTCTGCAATTTAGAGAAAATTCATAGATACACTGGCAGCCAAAAATATTTATTAAACACGGATGTGAAAAGATTGTCCTAAGCCTGGAGATACCAAGGAAGGAAAAGTAGCCCCTACTCTCAAGAAACTTACACTGTTTGGTGGAGCTGTCAATTGATGCAATCAAATGATTGTAAAAGCAATGTTTTTTGCTTGGAAGAGGAGCACTCATGATTGATGGCAAGACCAAGTTGGGAGAAATGGAGAATTAGGTCATAGGAACTAAGTAAAGGAGGACCTGGGTGGTCAGGGCACTTGAGGGAACATGAACATTTATGTTGAAATCCTCTTGCCTTAGGACAGGAGTTAAGGTGGAAAGACTGTGAGCCAGATATCAAACTACTGAACTCATTGAGAAATGATGATGATGATGATGATGTTGACTATGTAATGCTTTACGTTTTGCAGAGCACTTTATCTAATTTGAAAAAGAAAGGAGAATGTCTTAGAGTGGTCACTATGATCTGGGCTGAGTGAAAGATTTGGATAGAAGAGATTCTGTGGCATTGGTGGTAGAGGGAGAACATGGAAGTGACAATGGGAAAGACTATTATTCTTAATCCAACTCTAGGGCAAGTGAATGAGATGTGTTTTGTGGGATCGGGGATGGATTTAGGGGTTAGTTATTAAAGAAGGCATAACAGTACCAAAAGGGAAGCCAGGGGAGAGGAAATCGGGTCTTACTGAGAACCAGAAGCTGTAAGGAACGAGGGAAGCAGTTTTTGGTTAATTATAGATCAAGAATTCCAGAGAGCTCAGTGGACAAGATGGCAGCTATCGAGTGAATCTAGACATTGGAGTGATAGGGTTGAGATGAAAAGGAATGAGAGCTCAAGCAGCAGAAGTTGGAGAGGTCACTCTGGAGGGATCATGAATGTGGTATGTAAGAGGGGAAAAGAGATTGCTAACCATTGGGCAATAAGCCCAGGCATTTTTTCAGGAGATGAAATAAATTCCAATAAATAATGAAGGTGGATGTGTAGAACAACCTTGTTCTTGTCTCCTTTCATGGTCTAGCCCTATGCCTTTGCTACACATTTTAGGGTTCTAAAATATACCCATTATTCTGGGACTGTGGGGGCACCTGTTCTCTCTCTTTATTAGGCCATATAATCAAACTTTCATTTTTCCTCTCATTACAATTTGAATGAAATGTAAAATTCCAAGTGGGGAAAATGGGGAGGACTGACAACTCAAAGCCACAATTAGAAAGAAACCCATGACTCCAATTTGACTTTCCCAAGGGTGCCATTTTTAGACAAGTCCTGGTAATGTAGAAGCACCCAATAGTCAAATGATTTCACTGGGCTTCTTAGAAAAAGAGGGAACAGGCTCCCTCCCTCCAGGAAGTCAGCAGTTGGCAGGCACCCGGGACTGTTCCATAGCTGAGTTCTGCAGGCACCAGCAGAAACAGCGGAAATTTCGAACACAAGCAGAGTAGAGTCTATTTTAAGAGCTTTTCCTGCCTGAACATTCAAACAAGGACTAGGCTTTAATAAAATAGACTCTTGCCTTTCCAGGATGTGATACTAAGGCATTCTCTTTCTCCATCCTCTCCTCTAGGGCTGAAGTGATCCTTGGAAGCATCATCAAGAGGAAGGGATGGAGGTATGGGTCATGACCATGGGGGTTACTTTCTACAGAGGCAAACTAGTATATGGTACCTGGTTGGGAAGGGTTCTGGAACAGAACAAGTCCTAGATTTCAAGAAATCAAGAAAACGGTTAAATGCCACAGGATGGGATGCTTAGAGTGGTCCAAAGCACAACTGAACAACCACAAAGTATAACCATTTGCTAGAGGACCCAAGTTCCAGTCAAGATGAGTCAAAAGCACACATAAACAAAGCCCAATGTCCTGGTGTCAGAGTCTAGGTTTCTGAGAAAGGAAGGCAAGGAAGATGGCCAAAAAATGAAAGAAAGTCCCTTAGCTTCCCTGGGCCTCAGTTTCCTGACCTGTAAAATGAGTAGATTAGACTTCTGAGGTATTTACAGCTCTAGCTCTCTGACCCTGGAGGGTTGAACAGTAGATGAAGAAGGGTTTTCACAGCATTTGTTCATCATGGCTTCCCTACTCTCCTTCCGCTAATTAAGTGATAAACACAAGCAGGCAAGATGCATATTAATTAAACAACTATAAGCTTTTATTGTTTATTTTTCTAATCTCCCTGCACACAATGAAGTGAGGAAGCCAAAGCTTTCCAGATAAATCTTGTACTTGTTTATTTATCCTGACAATTGTACTTAGATCTCCTTCCTCCTTTGCTTTCAAGGGCATGGAAGAAATAATAGGGATAAAACTGATGTTTATGGAAGATGCAAGAATAGTTGACCTGTAGGGTCTTCAAGAGTTATAAAGCACATTGCATACATTTTCTGATTTTACTCTCACAAAATCCCCGTGAAGTTTGTACTGTAAGTATCATTCTCTCCATTTTACAGGTGGAGAAACTAAGGCTTTAAGAGGTCAACCAACTTAATTAGTTCTTAGTGTTGAGGGATGTGATTCAGATTCATCTTTCTAACTCTAATTCTTTTCTAGATTACCCTCCAAGAAGCATACATGGTAAAGAAACCCCAGACTATCTAGTCTAATACCCATTTTTACATATGAGGAAACTGAGGATCAGAAATATTCAATAATTTGCCCAAGATCACCCAGGCCATGGGTGTTAGAACTTAGATTTGAATGTGAAACTCATCATTCCCAAGACAGTACTTTCTCCGTTGACTCTGGAAAGTCATGGTACTGCCATGTAGGCAAGAGAAAGTTTCTTCTGCATACATGTGTAATGGTCATGGCAGCCCACTCCTTCCTCGCACAGGGGAGCAAAATCAGATCGAGGGCAGGAGGGCCTATTGTGACCCATTTTTGTCTTCCTTCTGTTTGTCAGAACAGCCACTGACAGCCAAGTAAAGAACAGTACTGATAGCACTGAGTAAGAACAGTTTGGCAGAGTGCACTGTGGGGGCACCTCCATGCACACACTTTCCATTAACTTTGAGGTTCAGTCTAGAAAAAGTTTTAGCTCAAGAATCTTGGCCTTGACCTCTCCTTCCCTTCAGCCCTGTTCATTCCTGTTCCCCTTAGGCTATCCTGAGGCAATGGGAGATGTGCTGCTGAAGACCCATCTTCATGGTTCATTTATCTTGCCCATTTTAGCAGTCTCCCTTCATTCCATGGAATTGCTCAATGGGAATATGGAGTAATGCAGAAATAGATTTTCCTTTTCCCAGTCCTTGGGTCAGGTAACATCTACCAGCTTTGTACAACCTGAATTAGGGGCACCTGATGAATGGACTATCCATAGGGCAGGCACTCAGATGGGGAGAAACCATGCTTTTGTGAGGATATAACTGCTATGGTTGACTAGCTATATCTTGGAGACAAGAGTAAAACTTGTGCATTGCCTACACATGGGGGATGTTTGCATGGTTTACTTGTACGCAAAGGTGAGGAAAAAATCACAAGATCATGGTTCTAGAGATGGATTCGAATTCCATCTCTTAACTATGACTGACTAGGTCCTTAAAGCACAAATTGGTTGACCTTTCCAAGCCTCGATTTCTTCACCTGTAAAATGGAGATAAGGATACTAATATAGTCAATGTTTTTCCACTGTGCCAGTCAGATAAACTTGTTCCATAGTCTATTCCTGCCCCACCATAATGGGCAGAATCAGGTGAAATTCATCAAACCCCACTGTAAAAGGGTACCATCTTGTTTTCCTTGGTTGATATAGTACATATTAAAAGCCAAATAAAAATATTGTAATTATCATCCTTGATAAAGAGGACACTGTGGTGTAGTGGATGGAGAGATGACATTGAAGTAAAAAAGATTTGGGGATAAATTTCTCTGGCTCTTACTACCTGTGTGACCTTGGACAAGTCACAGTTTCTCAGTGCTCTAAGCAGCTCTGTTGGCCTATAAATTTCAGAGAAGATACTGATCCCTACTAGTAGAGGAGATTCCTCCTCTGAGAGTTCCCTTTATCAATGAAATCATCTTATCACCAGTAGAAAAGACATTTTTAAAACATCTCCACCGTGTAGCTATCTCCCTGCACATGCTAACTTCTAAAATACAGGCAATGTGAATCAAGTATACCTGCGTTCATATTTTTACATATAATGCATACCATAAATCAGTCTTGCAAATGGATGCCAAAGCAATCAGCTAGCCACAAGCTGTTCTCACCAGTTTATATATGCCCCATGAGGCTGGTGATAAAATAAACAGCTCTTCTTTCCTCCTCCAGCCTAGGAGTTATTACCCCATAACGACATGTGCGAGGGGCTATTTATGATTGTGCTCTCGGCTTGTTATTTGGAAACCTAAAATGTAGCATGTGGCCCTTCATCCAAACCTCCTGAAGAAAGCCCAGATCTCACAAATGAGCAGGCTAGCTCTTTGGATGGTCTTAGTGACTCGAAAATAAGGGATTGAAGCTTTCAACATCACAACAGTTCCGAATGACCGTGATCTCCACATCCTTTACGTTTGACGCCTTATTGAAGTTTATAAAAAGGGAAGAAATGTTTGTAAAAACCTCATTCCAGAAAGCAGATGATTTCTTTTTCTGTGGCTCTAGTAAGTCCTAAGAAAGTAAGAGATAAATGTGATAAACTCACCTGTCTTGGAATCTAGAAATGGAGATCCATAGGAGTGAAAGGACTTCACCAGGGTCCTATCGATCTCAGAATGGGACTTAGATTCGGATCACAGACTCGTAGATCTAAAGTTAAAAGAGGCCTTGAAGGCCATCTAGTCCAATTCCCTTATTTTATTGATGAAGAAATTGAGGCCTGGAGAATAGTCTTGCCCACAGTCACCTGGATTTAGAAGTAATGGTGTCCATTTGCCATATAGGCAGCCCCCAGCAATGATCTTTCAGATTAGTACTTGAGAAACAGAGAGAGCAGGAGAGAGGGTTGGTGACCTTTCCTACAGCTTTTCCTCTGCACAACCACCCATCCTGAGTTACGATGATGGTTTGTGTTGGTTTTCATCATCATGGGCTTCTAGAAGGATTTTAATAACCCCGTGCCCAGGAGTCACAACTTCTTCTTCACTAGGTGGGACCATAGATAACTCTCCTTCAAGTGTTCTTGAGTTGTATTAAGACTTTGAAACTGTGATTACTGATTTTATCTTTTCTGGAAGAATCAAATTGAATTATGTATCTCAAGAAACCAAATCAGTCTCTGAGGCAAGCCGCCTGTGGACATCACTTGGTCTGAGCACCTCAAGAGATGCTTATCAAGCCAGAAATGTCCATTTCTTGGGGATCCTGCTCATGCGTAAAACTTTGTTTTCTTCCACCAATGCCAAGTTTTATGTTACTGAAAGTAAGATGTTGGAACTAAATAAAAGATTATGCAACAGTTTTATTAAAAGCAAGTTGTCCTTTGTTGGAGCATTTCAAGAAACTTTCAGTCTGTAAATATTATTACTATTATTACAACTTTTGTTTAAAGTTGATTTTTCTAAATCCTGCTGATGCATAAACTATCCAGTTTAGAAGGTAAACTAGCTAACCTTTGGGGACCCCTAGAGATACTGACCATGAACAAGGAGTATGTGCCCTTCTTTCCTGTCTCCTCTCCAGGAGGTGATGATGGATTGGTGTGTCCATACCATATAGATCTAGGATTGGTGTCTATACCAAATGGATCTAGAACTGGTATCTATACCAAATGGATCTAGGATTGGTGTCCATACCAAATGGATCTAAGATAGGTGTCCATACAAAATGGATCTAGAACTGGTATCTATACCAAATGGATCTAGGATTGGCATCTATACCAAATGGATCTAGGATTGGTGTCTATACCAAATGGATCTAGAACTGGTATCTATACCAAATGGATCTAGGATTGGTGTCCATACCAAATGGATCTAAGATTGGTGTCCATACCAAATGGATCTAAGATAGGTGTCCATACAAAATGGATCTAGAACTGGTATCTATACCAAATGGATCTAGGATTGGCATCTATACCAAATGGATCTAGGATTGGTGTCTATACCAAATGGATCTAGAACTGGTATCTATACCAAATGGATCTAGGATTGGCATCTATACCAAATGGATCTAGGATTGGTGTCTATACCAAATGGATCTAGAACTGGTATCTATACCAAATGGATCTAGGATTGGTGTCCATACCAAATGGATCTAAGATTGGTGTCCTTACCAAATGGATAAGATAGGTGTCCATACAAAATGGATCTAGAACTGGTATCTATACCAAATGGATCTAGGATTGGCATCTATACCAAATGGATCTAGGATTGGTGTCTATACCAAATGGATCTAGAACTGGTATCTATACCAAATGGATCTAGGATTGGCATCTATACCAAATGGATCTAGGATTGGTGTCTATACCAAATGGATCTAGAACTGTTATCTATACCAAATGGATCTAGGATTGGTGTCCATACCAAATGGATCTAAGATTGGTGTCCTTACCAAATGGATAAGATAGGTGTCCATACAAAATGGATCTAGAACTGGTATCTATATCAAATGGATCTAGGATTGGCATCTATACCAAATGGATCTAGGATTGGTGTCCATACCAAATGGATCTAAGATTGGTGTCCATACCAAATGGATCTAGAACTGGTATCTATACCAAATGGATCTAGGATTGGTGTCCATACCAAATGGATCTAGGATTGGTGTCCATACCAAATGGATCTAAGATTGGTGTCCTTACCAAATGGATAAGATAGGTGTCCATACAAAATGGATCTAGAACTGGTATCTATATCAAATGGATCTAGGATTGGCATCTATACCAAATGGATCTAGGATTGGTGTCCATACCAAATGGATCTAAGATTGGTGTCCATACCAAATGGATCTAGAACTGGTATCTATACCAAATGGATCTAGGATTGGTGTCCATACCAAATGGATCTAGGATTGGTGTCCATACCAAATGGATCTAGGATTGGTGTTCATACCAAATGGATCTAGAACTGGTATCTATACCAAATGGATCTAGGATTGGTGTCCATACCAAATGGATCTAAGATTGGTGTCCATACCAAATGGATCTAGAACTGGTATCTATACCAAATGGATCTAGGATTGGTGTCCATACCAAATGGATCTAAGATTGGTGTCCATACCAAATGGATAAGATAGGTGTCCATACAAAATGGATCTAGAACTGGTATCTATACCAAATGGATCTAGGATTGGCATCTATACCAAATGGATCTAGGATTGGTGTCCATACCAAATGGATCTAAGATTGGTGTCCATACCAAATGGATCTAGAACTGGTATCTATACCAAATGGATCTAGGATTGGTGTCCATACCAAATGGATCTAGGATTGGTGTCCATACCAAATGGATCTAGGATTGGTGTTCATACCATATGGATCTAGGATTGGTGTCTATACCAAATGGATCCAGGACTGGTGTCTATACCAAATGGATCTAGGACTGATGTCTATACCAAATGGATCTAGAACTGGTATCTATACCAAATGGATCTAGGATTGGTGTCTATACCAAATGGATCTAGAACTGATATCTGTACCAAATGGATCTAAGATTGGTGTCCATACCAAATGGATCTAGAACTGGTATCTATACCAAATGGATCTAGGATCTAGGATTGGTGTCTATACCAAATGGATCTAGGATTGGCATCTATACCAAATGGATCTAGGATTGGCATCTATATTGGTGTCTATACCAAATGGATCTAGGACTGGTGTCTATACCAAATGGATCTAGGATTGGTGTCTATACCTAATGGATCTAGGATTGGTGTCTATACCAAATGGATCTAGGATTGGTGTCTATACCTAATGGATCTAGGATTGGTGTCTATACCAAATGGATCTAGGATTGGTGTCTATACCAAATGGATCTAGGATTGGTGTCTATACCAAATGGATCTAGGATTGGTGTCCATACCAAATGGATCTAGGATTGGTGTCTTTATCAAATGGATCTAGGAGGTTCAGTGCATAGAGCACTAGCTCTGAAGTTGAGAAGACCAAAGTTCAAATCCAGCCTTAGATCCTATACCAAATGGATCTAGGATTGGTGTCCATACCAAATGGATCTAGGATGGGTGTCCATACCAAATGGATCTAGGATTGGTGTCCATACCAAATGGATCTAGGATTGGTGTCTATACCAAATGGATCTAGGATTGGTGTTCATACCATATGGATCTAGGAATGGTGTCCATACCAAATGGATCTAGGACTGGTGTCTATACCAAATAGATCTAGGATTGGTGTCTATACCAAATGGATCTAGGATTGGTGTCTATACCAAATGGATCTAGGATTGGTGTCTATACCTAATGGATCTAGGATTGGTGTCTATACCAAATGGATCTAGGATTGGTGTCTATACCTAATGGATCTAGGATTGGTGTCTATACCAAATGGATCTAGGATTGGTGTCTATACCAAATGGATCTAGGATTGGTGTCTATACCAAATGGATCTAGGATTGGTGTCCATACCAAATGGATCTAGGATTGGTGTCTTTATCAAATGGATCTAGGAGGTTCAGTGCATAGAGCACTAGCTCTGAAGTTGAGAAGACCAAAGTTCAAATCCAGCCTTAGATCCTATACCAAATGGATCTAGGATTGGTGTCCATACCAAATGGATCTAGGATGGGTGTCCATACCAAATGGATCTAGGATTGGTGTCCATACCAAATGGATCTAGGATTGGTGTCTATACCAAATGGATCTAGGATTGGTGTTCATACCATATGGATCTAGGAATGGTGTCCATACCAAATGGATCTAGGACTGGTGTCTATACCAAATAGATCTAGGATTGGTGTCTATACCAAATGGATCTAGGACTGGTGTCTATACCAAATGGATCTAGGATTGGTGTCTATACCTAATGGATCTAGGATTGGTGTCTATACCAAATGGATCTAGGATTGGTGTCTATACCTAATGGATCTAGGATTGGTGTCTATACCAAATGGATCTAGGATTGGTGTCTATACCAAATGGATCTAGGATTGGTGTCTATACCAAATGGATCTAGGATTGGTGTCCATACCAAATGGATCTAGGATTGGTGTCTTTATCAAATGGATCTAGGAGGTTCAGTGCATAGAGCACTAGCTCTGAAGTTGAGAAGACCAAAGTTCAAATCCAGCCTTAGATCCTTACTAGCTATGGGACCTTGAGCAAGTCACTTAACCTTTGTCTCTGTTTTTTCATCTATAAAACTGGAAAATAAAATCATCTGCCCTGCAGGATTGTTGTGAGAGAACTCATTGAGAAATTTCTAAAGAACTTCATAAAACTCAAATAATTATTAAAATTGCTGGCTATTATTATTAGATGTTTAATTAATTGGCTGAGGTAATTGCCATAGACACCGCCTATTTGTTTTTAAGGCATTTCTTCCCTGATCCTTCCCCACGTATCACCACTGCCTCTTCTTCCCAGCAGCTCTCATTCTCCTTCAGTCCCCTGATGCCACATGTACTGATACCCACCTACCCTTTCTAGAGCCTCCCTTCCCTGGTGTCCAATGCCTTCCCTTCACCCTGCCCTTTGAGGTCAAACCCCAATGATGTCAGATGAATGTTTTATATCTTTTTTAATCCTTACCTTCTGTCTTTGGATCAATATTGTGTACTGGTTTGAAAGCAAAAGAGTAGTAAGTGGAAGACAAGGGGGATTAAATGACTTGTCCAGGGTAACATAGTTAGGAAGTATCTACATCCAGATTTGAACCCAGAATCTCCTTTCTCTAGGCCTGGTTCTCCATCCACTGAGTCACTCAGCTGCCTTCATTTAACATTTCTAAGCAAACACTTCAACTATGAAACATTGAGTGCTTTTTGGTGGTGTGATAATACTGTTGTTTCCTGGGCTTTGTCATGGCATTGACCCGTTTTTTTTTGTTTTTTTTTTTTAATGTACAGGAGATCCAGCCTGGTCATAACAACCAAACTCTACTGGGGTGGAAAGTAAGTAGATTCTGCCTAAGCCTCAGCCCAACAGAACCCTTCTGTAGCAAGGCATTTGTTTTCTAGAAGAAAATGAGCTTTGCTCACTTGGTGAAATCTATGGGCGTCATTTTTGTCTCCCGTACTGGTAGCATCTGAAAAGTGAATGTTTACCCAAGTATAGAGTCTTGCATTAGACTTAGGCAAAATGAATCAGAAGAAATGAAAGCTGCTGCAGCTGCTTGGTTGCATGCTTGGTAAGTCAAGGGGATTTGCAAACAGCATTTTCACCCATAATCCCTACTGCAAATCAAGATTCAAATTTCAGCAAGAGCAACTAAGCACAAATCTTGGGACGAGGAAAGCCCCTCCAATCTGTCAAAACGCACAGCAGCGTCATTGAAGGCAAAGGTACAAAGAGCTTGTCTGCCCGCGGATTTGCTGTGATCTCTCCTCTGGGCAGTGAGCTTGGAGAGCTCCAATCAAAAGGACCATCTCATTGGAGATGAAACTGGGGTCTCCATGCTACTGGCAATCAGGCCAAAAGAAAGAGAATTCCCCTCTTTGTTGTGGACATGCCACCCAAACTTCCCAGGCTCAATTGACTTGTGCTGGCCCTTTCTTGAATTTCAAGTAGTGGCTGCATGATTCAGCAGAACTCAGCCCCAAACCCTCTATGTCCTACCATCCACCAGGGGATTGGACTGCCCTGTGCTATTCTCATGAAACGTGGGAAGCTGAAGGGTCTAGAAGGCATGACATTGACTACCCGTCATTGACAGCGAATATCGAGAACAACCAAAGGAAAGAGTCTCGTCTAGACTATTCCAGGAGGAGGGGAAAACCCAGGATTTTCCTTGATTCTTTGAAGCTCCTCACAATGAATATGAAGTTGGGGAGATCAGATTTAGATTTATTCTCTAATGCAGCCTGAATATAAATAAAGCAGCACTCTATATGAGTAATGTAGATTTATAGCATCTGCCTGGTTCTATTTTACTAGCTATTGTTTTCTCTTTTGCTGAGGCCCCAAAGGCTGCCTTATATTTTAGGAACAGCACAGAAGAGGCACACAGACTGGAAGAATGATGGCTTCGTTGAGTAATATAGTATTATCTAGTTTACATAAGAAATAAGGGCTGGATGGTTTATTGTTGTACAAGAGAGACTGTCCAAAGGAAATTGGTGGAGCAGACAGATTTCATCCACAGCTTAAATTTACAGGCTAGACTCCTTTCTGCCTTCTGTCCTAGGCACAAGAAAACCCTGTCTAAAAGCCATGATATTGATAGGGACTATGACAGCTTGCTACCTGTTTGATCCTGTTGGCCTCAGTTTCCTCGTCTGTCAAATGAGCTGGAGAAGGAAATGGCAAACCACTGCGGTATCTCTTTCAAGAAAGCCCCAAATAGATTCACCAAGAGTAGGACCCAACTGGAAAATGACTGAACAGCAATAACAAAACTAGGGCAAACCAGTCAGCTTTAATTTTTTAGAAGGAAATCTATTTCTAAGAATCTTACTGGTTAAAAGATGAATCCCAAATGTAAACAAGATGGGAAGTCCAAAGAAGCTCCGGAATGCAAGGCGAGCTCTCAGACTGGGGAGGAAAGCAGTAAAGTGAGCTGTAGCTGAAAAGGCAAGGCTTCCCAAAGGAGGCAGAGTGGCAGAAGGCGGGCTTTAGAATCCAAGGACCTGCTTCCAATCCTACCTTTGTCTCTTATGTGCTCTGAACCTTGGAAAGTCGATTCATTTTGTAGCCTCTTCTGTAAAAAGGCTTTGGTACATTACAGAAGTGGGAATTTTCTTGTATTAAAATGAGATCATTAGAATAGATTAAAGGGTTGCTACCATGCTGGGAGTCACAGACCCCTTTGGCAATCTGGGGAAACCTAGGGAGGATCCCCTCTCAAAATAATTAACGTCTTTTCAGTACATAAAATAATCACTTAAGATTACAAAGGAAACAGATATAGGTTTTAAGAAATTTTTAAAAACTCACTTACAGACCCCAGATCTGCTGTTAGTTGATCTCTACTATCTCTTCTGGCTCTGAAATCTAAGCTCTGGATTTCCTTTCAGAGAGGAGTCAGTCATAGGACATACCATGGAGGAACCAACAAATGATTCTTGGGAGAGCTCACCCATTTTGTTTTGTGTCGTTATTTTTTTGCTACTGAATTATGCCTCCCCCTCCATGGAAAACAATAATGATATATTGCTGACAAAAATAATTAATATATTATAACATATAGTTATATCTAATAGCTCACTATTTACATAGTCTTTTACCACTTACAAAATGTTTTCTTTATAACCCTGTGATGTAAGTAGAAGGGACATTACCCCCATTTTACATATGAGGAAACTGAGGCACAGAGGTTAGGTGAGTTACTCATATGTAAGTAGAAGGAATATTACCCCCATTTCACACATGAGGAAACTGAGGCACAGAGGTTAGGTGAGTTATTCATATGTAAGTAGAAGGGACATTACCCCCATTTTACATATGAGGAAACTGAGGCACAGAGGTTAGGTGAGTTACTCATATGTAAGTAGAAGGGACATTACCCCCATTTTACATATGAGGAAACTGAGGCACAGAAGTTAGGTGACTTACTCAGGATCAAACAGCTAGTGAGTATCAGAGCCAGGGTGTATGGGGTGCTCAGGGAAGAACAGCACCTCTGGTGGGATGGCCAGTGGTCAGTGCACTATGGTGCCACTTGGCTGCCCAGGAGGACCAGCACCTCTGGTGGGGGGAGGGCAGTGACTGTGTGCTATGACACGATCTAGCACCTCCAATGCAAGGGCTTACCTAACCCTTTTCAGGGCTGCTCATCCTCCTTTGGTATCCACCTGCCACCCAGCTTTCACCTTTGGGCTTCAATGACTCTGGAAGAGAGAATGATGAGTTCATGCAACTCTGCTTTCCTTAAATCCAATTCATGCACAAACCAAGACATTCCCCCCCCCCAACCATGATATCATTGACCCTCTTTGAAAACAAAGGGAGAACAATAGATTTATATGTGACATTGTGCCTTTGAAGCCTGTATGACATCACATTAATCAATGCCCATCAATGCCCATCCCTGGACTTCTGTCCTCTTTAGAAGCGCTGTGAATGCCCCTGGCTTACAGAGGAATAATGACATTGCTGACAATAGATGCTAATGTTCCTGTAACAGTCCATGCTTAATTCATCTTGCTGGGACTACAATGAAAAAGGGCTGTTTCCTAAGAGCCAGACTCCTCACTGGTCTCTGCCCAGCCGCCCAGCACGTCAGGCAGTATTTGCCGAGAACAGTGAATAAAATTAGCAGGTCTGTCTAAGCGAGAACATTTCTTTTCAGTACTCCTAGAACAGGAAAAAAACCCATCCAACAGCCTCCCCCACTCAGTCATTTGCCTCTTTTATCTTGGCAGAGCTGAGACGGAAAGAGGATTGTCACGAAAACACATCATCGAAGGTGAGTACTCTTTCTTCTCTTCTCCTGTATTTTGTGAATTAACGATTCAGAAACTATAAGCACTTGACCAATGAAGCCCCAACAAGCTGGAGTGTCTCCCAAATATCCACAGAAGAGAGCTATGATTCTTCCAACTTCTGTGAATTTAAACAAAAGAATAAAAGATCTCTTGGGGAGGCTGCTACTGACAGAATGAAAATGGTACCCAGAGGCAGCCTTACTTTTCTGTAGTCGCCTTCTACCAGCCAAGAATTCAATAAGTTCTGCTTTCTTATCAATAATGCATACTAGAGATCTAGAGTGAGACCTTAGAACTCATCATCTCATTTTACAGATAAAGAAACTGAGGCCCAATGACTCATAAAGTGACTTGTCCAAAGTCCCACAGGCAGCGAGTAGTAGGGTTGGAGTTGGAACTCAGTTGATGTAAATTCCCAGGCAGCCTTCTCTACACCGGAACCATGTGGTCCACTGAATTGTTCTCCATCGACTCATTGGGCCAGCAACACAGCCCGGAAGGCAACACTGGAACTGGAAAAAAATATGTCTCATTTGGAAGCTGGTTGAAATCTCTTCCATGAGGCTTACAAAGAAGTCTTTAACAGAGAGGGCAATTTAGGTAGTTCTTTACAGTCTGCAATGCCTGATTATGACGTTATCTCATTTGCTCCTCATTCCCAACAACCCTGTAAGGTTTAGAAGAAAAAGAAACTTTCAGAAAATTAATTAAGGCCTGTCACTAACTCATTCATTCCACAGAGCAATGAATCTGGGCAGATTCTTGGTATCTCTTAGAGACAAGAAGTCATTTTTTCTTAAAAATTTTAACAGATAAGGATAACATTTCATTACTGAGGGATACAGATAAGGATAACATTTCATTACTGAGGGATACTCCAGAAAAGTTTTCTAGATCTTTTCCTATTAATTTTGGTGGTAACCTACTCTGTTCTTCCTCCTTTCTTTACTTCTTTCCTTTGCTCATAAAAGTGCTAACTTGGTTTATTTTCACTTGTTTTTTTATTCAGTTTGATTCAACAGATCTTTATCTATTAATTACTTGCTCTATGAAGGACATGGGTTCCAGGCTCCTGGAGATATCATGAAAAACAATCCAAAAAAAAAATCCTGAAACTATCCTGGCCTTCAGAGATCTTGCAATATGTGCCTGTATAGGAAAATCTATATACTATGAGGTCCTTTTGAGAAGAGAAAGCACTAAGAACTGTACCACTTCCCTGGGGTACAGCAGATCTCCCTGTAGTCTTTTGTTCTAGACTATTAGTCTCTGCCCCCTTCTCTCCTTCCATCCAGGAATGCACACTCACTAATCATCTATGAAATTCTTTTTCTTCAATGCCATTTCCTGCCTTTTCTTTAAGGAATGCGCTTACTTTAATTCAATGCGATAAACATTGATTAAGAGCTTAGTGTTGGCTCTCAAATATTTCCAGAGTCTGACCTATGTTTTATCTACATGGAAATAACAATACTGTTTATATACTATAATGTACGATTATAGTATATGTTAACTATATGTATATGCATATAAATGTTTACAAAGAGCATTATAAATGTTCTATCATTTAATCCACATAACAGCCCTGGAAGGTAGGTGTTATTATGATCCCCATTTTACAAATGAGGAAACTAAGGCAGACAAAGGTTAAGTGACTTTCCTACATCTCTACAGACAGAATCAAACATCTAGAAAGTGTTTAAGTCTCTATTTGAAGTGCCTAAATCTGGATTTGAACCCAAGCTCTGGTGCTCATATATCCACTGTGCCAATGAGGTTGTTTTATTTTGACTGTCATGATCCCCCTTGATTGGGACTGGACCTGTGAGTTCTCTGGTCTAGGGAAATCCTTTGAGAATTGATTTCTTGACCAACTTAAGACAGAAATCCTTCTGTGAAACTTAGAGCATCAACTAGGGACCCTGAACAGTTATATAAAGTGTCCAGTATATATCAGAATCAAGACTTGAACACAGTTTTTCCTGGCTCTAAAGCTCCCGCTTTAGCTGCCTTTCTATTATTATTACCTGGGACCCAGGCTGTTGATTTATTTGCTGCTGTGGTTTTGCATGGAGGATGCTTTCTCACGACTCGCTAGATGTTGGTAAAGGGACCCTGAGCTCTTCTGTCACTGCCCAACCCATCTCTACAGGCAGGGGATTTTCCCTGACAAAGTCAACTGCTGCCAGAATCAAGGGACATCGTTTGGCTATGGAGGGATCCTCTGGGTGGGCATTCTAGTAAAGTCCTCTATGTTCTTGGTTTCTACAAAGTACAATATGACACTAATGTCTTCCTCAGACCACAGCGGTCAACTTGGTGCTGTAAAGTACTATCACCCAGCTATCTCCCACTGTTAACAACGTCTACACTGATCATCACAGGTGACCTACAGTTGTATCGAGCCAATGTAGAAAGGATTTGAGTTTAAATGAACAGAATAGGAAATGATGACTATCACCACCCTCTTAAGAGGAAAATTAGGGAGTTTTTAAGTTTAAGGAATGATTCAGAATGGAAATCAGTGAGGAAAGCAAAGGGTAAAACTGAAAAGAATAAAAAAGAAATTGAGAAGGATTTATCCTATATACAAAGAGATAAGGCAGGATATTGGATTCCCATTACTTTAATCCTTTCTAACATTTGTGCATAATTTCAATTTTTTGTAAAGTCAATTTTATTCAGACTTATAAAGCTTGTGAGCAATGCCCAGAATCCCTCTCCCCCAAGTGAATTTTCATAGTTGTTCTCTGAGGAGTTAATCTCTCCGGAAGAGTAAACCAGTTTAGCTCAAATGAGCACTGCCCCAGATATGAACATTAACTCAAAACTGAAAACTTCTGAGATCTAAGAACTGGTTTTTAAAAAAAGATTTTCTGGTCTGCAGTTTCAGCCAAGGCTAGGAAATAGAAAGATCCCAGAAATACAAAAAAGATCCTTTTCTAAGAATATTTATGGCCAGACTACAATGAGAAAACCTTTTAGACCCTGAAGTAAGACACAACCACTAGATCTTCAGACACATAAAAGTCTGGAGAATCTTCCAGCTCCAAATCATAATTTTCCATTAGTTCTTCATCTGGAATACCAAAGATCAAAGTCACCATTTTGGTAGATGGTACTTAAAAGCAGAAATGCTGACTGAAGCCCTTATTTTCTTGAAACACACACACACACACACACACACACACACACACACACACACACACACACACACACACACCCCTCAGCTAGGGTGAGGCTTTCTGTTGATTGTCGAGCATCACCAACAATAGCAATAGCCATAGTCTGACATTTCCTGGGCTGATCTTGTAGGAGGAAAGCTTTCATTTCTCTAGTCCTCATATGATGAATTTGGCCTTTACCTTGAATCCTCAGCAGCTTGTCTCAAATTTCCAGCAGCATCTTGTTCGCCATTTTGTTCATTGAGCACTGAATCTTGGGGAGTCTAGTGAGTCTTTTCTCCCCATCTTCTCCCTGTGTGTATATTCATTCCAGTTTCTCTCCTTTTCATTTCTGCTGCTCTGAATTTATCCAGTGAAGAGAAATGGGAATTTCTGGTAGATAGGATGAAGACCTTGAAGGGAAGCCAAATTCACAAATAATCAGCCCTGGATCTCGGGAGGAAAGGAAGAGGGTGACCTTGGCCAAGCAAGATAGTTTATAGAGTACAAAATGAGTTTTGTTTATATATAAATGGGCTTTGAAAACCTCCCATTAAAGGCATCTCACACGGTGAATACAAAATCCTTGTCTTTGTTCCAGATAGGTAAAACATTCTTTGAGACTTTTATGATTTTTAGATTTAGGGTAGAAGAGACCTCAGAAGCCATCAATGTTCATTCTTCAGAGGAAGGAACTAAGTGACGTATGCAGTATCACAAAGATTGGTGGCAAGGGTCTGAAGCAGGATTCAGACAGCTGGTCCAATGTTCTTTAGTGATTCCAATTGAGTGGCCCTGGGATGGCCCAAAGGGTTCACATTAAATATTATTTGGTGGTGCTTTAGTTGTTGTTTAGTCATTTTTTAATTGTGTCTGGCCCATCATGATTTCATTTGGGGTTTTCTTGGCAAAGATACTAGAGTGGTTTGCCATTTCCTTCTCCAGTGCATTTTACAGATGAAGAAACTGAGGCAAATGAGGTTAAGTGGATTTCTAAGTGGACACAAAGCTAGTAAGTGTCTGAAGTCAGATTTGAGCACAGGAAGATGAATCTTCCTGATTCCAGGCATGGTACTCTATCTGCTGTACCACCTAGAAACAGTGCCTTAAGCAGTAAATAATTGTAAAGAATATTATGAGTCATATATTAAGTGATACTAGGAAGGTCATAATATATTTTGTTGTTGTTAAGGGTTTTTAAAACAAAACAAAGCAAAAAATATTGGGAATCACCACTCTCCTCCTCTTCCCTCCCTCCATCCCTCCCTCTCTCTCTCTCTCTCTCTCTCTCTCTCTCTCTCTCTCTCTGTCTCTCTCTCTCTCTCTCTCTCTGTCTCTCTCTCTCCCTCCCTCTCCCTCTCTCCCTCTCCCCCCCCTCGATTGTTCACTTTAGTTCAATGCCACAAAATTCCCAACTGATGCTAAAGATGCTCTAGTTCTTCTTTGCCAAATCTGACTACAGACCTCGTTAGGTGAATGATGTGAGCCCTCTCCCTGACATTATGAAAGGAATATTCTGAAAGTTTGCCTTTTAAATGATATGATGGTGAATCAGTTTCATCAGCAACGGAAGAGAACTCGATGCCATGTCTTACTCTCCATTGGCCCAGTAATTTAATTCCATTTCCCAACAGTGCTGGTCCTTGAGGCAGGAATTCTGGGTTTTGCTTCCTCCTCTCACCCATACTGGCTGCAGGACCTTGGGGAGGATGCTTAATGTCTCTCTGCTGCCCCCAGAAAACTCTTTGAGGATGTAAAGTGTCCATCCTCATTGATAAAGGAAATTTTCCCTATACCAGGGGAATAATAGAGTCATATCCACTCCCCCCACCAAATCCAAGGCATTTTTGCATGATGTTAGGAAGACAACGACCAACCCAGAAAGAAGCATCTTCACAGCCCAGTAACTTACATTCTACTTGAAGGGAGGAGAGAGAGATAAAATGTGGACCAAGAACGTCAAAGTGATGTGATTCAGTCATTTCAAGACAGTCATGATCATAATAGCTAGTGTCTCCACTGCACCCACCATGTACCAGGCAGTGTGCTAAGTGTATTACAAATATGATCTCATTTGATCTTCACAATAGCCCCGGGAGGTAGGTCCGACTCTTCTCTCCATTTTATGGATGAGAAATCTGAAGGAGAAAGAGATGAAGAGACTTGCCTAGGGTCACACAAGCTAGACAATTTGGATTTAACCTCCAGTCTTTCTGCCCTGATTTTAAATTTAAGTTAATTTAAAGATTGTATTTAAACTCCGATGTTTCTGACTCCAAACCCAATGCTCCATCCATGGTGTTACTAGCTTCCCCTTGAGATCTGAGGAGTTCAGAAAAAAGCCTCTTGGGAAAGATACTGTCTGAACCAGAGCTTTGAAGGAAGCGAAGGATTCTAAGACCTGACCCGAAAGCTGGATTTATGGATCCAGAAACACTTAAAGTGTTATCTCTCACTTGATCCCCATGAAAACCCTGACAGGGATAACTTACCCACCACAGTTTGCCCTTGACAAACAACATGCTTGCCCTTCCTTCCTTCTTTTTTTTTGGGGGGGGGGGTGAGATAGCTGATAAAAAGCTTTATTTTTCTTTTTTTAGGATTAATAGTGTAAATATTCCAGACCTAAGCTGGGACACCCAAATTCAAACCAAAAAACTGGATACCTGGGGCCAATGTCTTCCAGAAGGAGGCTTCCTTTGCAAAAGAGTTCATCCCAAACTTCCTTTAAGCAGCAAAGGACTCCCAGTGCTTTGAAATTAAGATTTGGCCTCCCCAAAGTCCTTTGATCTGTAACTTTCTGGGGATGTATATTTTGTGAGCAGTGTTCATTCACCTCCATTATTTCTGACAGCCACTTTTGAGGGGGAATATATAAATCTGCACTAGAAACTTAATGGATATATATATATATATACATATCATTAAAAAGAATAGGGGGAATGTGATCCTATTTAAAAACAAAACACTAGACAGTTCTACCCTAAAACAATGTAGATTATTTAAAGGAAATCTATTCTTTTCAGGATGTGTAGGAGAGCAGATAAATAAAATCACAGTAGAAGTGATCTGTAGCACAGATTTTCTGATAAATTCAAAGGAATTACACTCATTTTGTTTTGAGAAATATTTTAGGAATTTCAAAGAACCCATTGGGAAAATTGGAAATATTCTAGGCATATAAAACATTCAGTGCTCCCATGTAATTAAGTAAACCGATAAGAAAATACAGTTTCTCAAGAAAATGTGGTAAAATCTTTTTCTTTTGGGGTGCTTTGAATCACATTCCACATAATATATTTCAGGAAAATATTAGTTTTAGCAAAATTAATTAATTTCTCTGACTACTCACAGCAAGCAATCACGTAATTAGAACTGGGATATAGCTGTCAGGCCCAGAGGTCTTATTCTCATTTCTCTCACTATTTTTCAAAATTTTCTTATTTATTTCAGACTCTTAATAAATTAGTTGTTTATCTGAAAAACAAGGAGAATAAAAATGGGAGAATATTTTGGAGTTCTACAAGCCATGAACTGCATAGTAGCATGCTAGGTCAAACCCTCAATTCATTTCCCCATAAATTATAATGTTCCCATGTGTCTAAATTAGATTTAATTTTTTCTACATAATTCTGATATTGTGCAACCCTGGGCAAGTCACTTAATTCTGTTTGTCTCGGTTCCCTCATCTGAGAAATGGCAAACCACTGCAATATCTCTGCCAAGAAAATCCCAGATAGGGTCGCAAAGAGTATGATAAGACATAAAAACAATATGCATTCTGTTATTGGGGAAGAGACTTTCCACACTGGGAGTCCCATATGTGAACAATCAACCCTGTTTACCTAATCCAATGTGTCAATAAGCAACTGGGGAAGTAATTTTTGTGCTCAAGAACATTGAAAAGGAGTCCCAGAACCTGTTCCTTACCTCAGGAACCCTAGGAGAGTCACTTACCTCTTTGGAATTCAGGGTCCTCATCTGAAAATTGAAGGGGTTGAACTAGATTAATGTTGAGCTCTCTTCTAGTCCTAAATGCATAATCTGGTGATTTTTTTAACCCTTTGAATTCAAGAAAAAATTTATAAAATTGTTGACTTTAGAGACAGAGCTAGAAGGAACCTCATCTAGTCCAAGGGTGTTGCACTTTGTGTGTGTGGTGGTCTGATGAAGCCTACAGAAGCCTTCTCAGAATCATGTTTTTAAGAGCATAAAATTAAAAACATAGAATCAATTAATCAATCAATACGCATTTATTAAGCACCTACTGTGTATCAGGCACTGTCTTAAGCACTGAATCGGAAAGGAAACCAACTGGATGGAAAGAGTCATTAAAATAATAAAATACAGGCTCCCAAGCTCCAGAGGAAGAACCCAAAACCCAGAAAAATTAAACATAAGGACATATTTTCAGTTTTTTAAGGAGAAAGGTGAAGCAGTCTGTATTCTTCAATCTGTGTCTGGACTCTGACTCTGAGTCTCTGAAGAATGTTAGCTCTAGAAGAGTACTCCATTCAGCAAATGTTTACTGATGTCAGTTCCAAGCACTGATGTCACTGAAGGAGACAAAAATCCTATGAAGGATACCCCAAGGAGTACTTTGGCATTTTCAGTGGTGGCAAAGCAGCTGGTTAAGGTGTCCTTCCATCCATTAGAATGTCAGTGCCTTTGGGCCAAGGTCCATTTTCCCCTTTTTGGAGTATCCACAGCACTTGGCACAGGTGCTTGGCTGGTATCTAATAAGTGCTTATTGAGTTGTTGACTTGTTCAGAATGAACTTAAAGCAATTTCTAATGCCATTGATCCCATGTATGTGTTTCTGTTGCTTCTTCCAGGACTGAAGGGTTCCCTCCAGAGACTGCAGCTTGAATATGTGGATGTTGTCTTTGCCAATCGGCCTGACAGTAACACACCCATGGAAGGTCAGTGATGGCATTATCCAGTTTGAAAGTGATGGAGCAGGGAGGCTAAGGGAACACTTCCTGGATGTAAGACCCTGGGCAAGTCACTTAACTACCACTGTCCATCCCTTATCGCTCCTCTACCTTGGAACCAATACACAGGATTGATTCTAAGATGGCAGAGAAGGGTTAAAAAAAAGTGATTGAGCCTCTTGGCTAGAGGTAGCCTATGGAGCCCACTCAGGAGTGCCCAAGTGGATATAAAGCCATATTTTGCCTCAAAGTCTTGTGGGTTGTCAATATTTACCTTTAGGTCAGAGATTCTCTAAAGGATTTAGGTTATGGATCTTTTAGACAACCATAAGAAGCCTAAGGATCTTTTTCTTAGAATAATGTTTGTTGTCTTTATTTGTCATTGAAGAGGTGTGTAATATCTATTCCCCCTTCCCCAATACTTTGGTTCCTTCTTAATTTCCCCACTAATACAGGAGATGCTCAATTTCAGTTAGAGGTTAGTAAAAATAAAGCTATAATTTTCCCCCATCTACATTCATGAATTCTTTCAAATCTATCCATGGAATTCGGAGGGATGGGAGGACCTCAGGTTAGGAAGCCTCACTTTCAATTAAATGTGCTTTCTTATTCTTAAAAAAGAAGGCAGTAGAAGTGAGTGGAATTCCTTTCCTTTCCCAGATCCATCCCCCTTGACTGTGATTCCATTAAACAAAGAGTCGATTACCAAGAATCTTATTATCTGACCATCTATATGTCAGATTCAATTCTTCCTGCTAACTAACTTCCCTAGTCCCACCTACATTTCTGTGTCTAGCAGTGGGAACCAAGACAATTGACTTAAGCAGAGAGAATCCACCAGGAGACAATTTCTGAGCTCTGATAATACTCCTCAGGGAGTCTCAACAGAATCAAATCTGGGAATTGAAGTTTGATGGGGGAAACGGGGGAAACGAAGAAGAGGCGACCATAGTCCCTTGCCGTTGGGGCAGCAAGAGCAGGCAGCCCATTGAGGCCCCAGCTCTCTCCTGCCAATAACCACAGATCCCCCTATATCCCAGGAGGAAGAATGGGAGGGCTTGGTGTGAGCCCAACTTACCTGCTCCTCATGGTCATTTTGGCTGTTGGTCTTCCAAGGCTGTCATACCATTTCTTTGTCCCTCTATGGCTACTTCAAACAATGGTAAACATTTGAAAAGTTAATCAATTTAATTCAGTTCAATGAGCATTACTGAGTTTGAGGCTCAGAATGGAGAAAAAAAATCCAGTGGTTCTAGAAACATCTCTTCTATCTCTGCATTTGTGGTTCTATTTCCAGGGACTACCACAGTGTTCTGTATAGACTAGATACTTGACAAGTGTGTTTTGGATTGAATTGAAATAGAACTCCAAATGTGCATGTAATAGGCATGATGGTTTTGATGGAGGTAGGAGGGTGCAGCTGATTTTGGGGACTGGGGCTTTTGAATGAAGCATCCCATGTGGCACACACGCAAAAAATCCAATCCTGCCTGGGAGTTTTCTGATTATCTGAATTCTGGATAAGTGGGAGTTTTCTATACATGAGTGCTAAAAGAATGGCATTATATAAAAGTGGAGGGGAGAAGGGATGTCTTCTTTTAGATTAGCTTTTTGTTAGAACAAATCAAAAGGGGTTACCAACTTAATAAAGTCCATCCAGATATCCTGAACATAAAATGTGACAGTGTTCTCAATCTCACATAAAAACTATGGCACCAGAGAGAAACGAGTCAGCAAAACTGGGTCTAGAAGATGTGGCTTTGAGGAACTGTTTGGCTGAAATCACTTTGCCATTTGATGGAGACACTGAATATGTGTTAAGCACCTAGGCTGCACCAATCCCCATCACAAGCTCTACAGGGGCCAGAGAGGTCAATAAGAGCCAGCCTCTGTCCTGGAGAAGCTCATCCTCTAGGAAGGAGAAATAAGACAAATGTATAAAGAAGCGAAGCAGGCAGTGAGAACTGTTTTTTTAATGGTACACAGTCCTATATAGAGGAAGGACAGAGAACATCACTAGGAGAAGGGAAGATCAGGGAAGTCATCTTGGAGGAGGTGCCATTTAAATTGAGGGTTTTGGTGAACATCAATGGAAGAGGGAAGCTGGGGCAACACTGGGGCTGAATGAGGGGAACAATGAGCAGCCAGTGTGCCTCTGGAATAACCCATTATCAGAGATTTAATACAAGTGAATTCAACAAGAATACATTAAGCACTTGCTATTTACCAGGCATTGTGCTAAGCACACACACACACACACACACACACCCTGCCCTCAATGGGCTTACACTCTATTTTCCCAGTTATGTTCACAAATGCAGGAGAACTTGCCCATTTGTAGGGAAACATTTTTGAGATCCCTTCAAATAGGGAAATCATCTGCGACCAATCTGTGCCAATACCTGGGGAGAAAAGCCCTCAATTAGGGACCAAAATCAAAGGTGTTAATTCTAGGTCATTATAGACAGACTCCTTCAGAGTCATCCATCCACAGGAGGTACAAAGAGTGGGCAAGAGGCATTAGTGCCTCTGGACTGGGTGTCCAAGGCACTGGTGGGCTCAGCATCCTTCCTAGTCTACAAAATGGGACATTATAAAACCCCAAGTGTTTCCTACCTGTTTCCTGTACCTAATGCCACTGAACCCTGGCAAAATCAACACTGGCATCACGGAGTATCATTTTTGCATCATGATTCCCACCAAGGATGCCAAGAACAACATGCAATGGTGATTCACTAGGAGTTAGACTGGTCCAACAATACGGCACACCATGTCCCAGAAGCCAGGAGTCACTGTCCTGCGCAGAAGCAGGTGATGGAATGTCACACGGTCTAAAGAACAGTCCCACCAACCCAGTGGCTGATGGTGATTATGGCACTTTGTTTATGTGGGAGAGAGATTAGCCATGTTCATCCTCGAGCAATTATTCTTGCTGGGCATTTTCCAGCCTGAGCCTCATTCTGTCCTTGGGAGAAAAACACTAGTGTCCTTCGCTTTCAGGAACTGATGACTCTGCTGAGTCTTAAGGCATATGCTTGTTCCTTCTTGGATCCCAAGGAGATTCCAGAATTTGGAACTAGTCTCTGGAAACATGTTCTCCTATTCAGCTCTTTCTACGTCAGTAGTGATGACTCTGTTCTCTCTCTCCCAGAGCAAGGTCAGCTCTATCTCCCCCCTTCATTTTCTCTGGGTCCCCCCGAGGAGTTGGAGTAGAACTTCTTGAAAGCTATTGGCTCAAGTCTCCCATCCCTCCACTATTAGCTGCCAGTGGCTAGCATCCAAGTTCCATTTTACCAATGAACACCAGTTAGCTTTTGCAAAAGGATATTTATTTCAAAAATGGAAGTGCCAGCATTTCCCTCCCAGCACCCAGGGGGGCACGCTGGACCGCATACTCCCTTGTCTTAGTGGAAATTAGGCTCCAATGACAGTTTCCATACAGTACTGGTTCCTCCAGGTTTGGGTCCAAATGTTGTGACATGGCTGGGAGAGCTGCTGGTTTAGGTCCCCATGGGTGAGTTCAAAAGACCCTTCCTCCTTCCTGGACACAGATGCCCAGCTGAAAAGGCCAGTATTGACTCGTGTGCCAGGTTTTGGGGGGGAGGGGCTTGCTCACCTAAGCTTTCAAAGCTCACAAGGTCATTGGCATCTCCCTCACCGAGAGCATAAGAGCAAAAACTGTGGCAAAAACCTAGTGGCTGTATTTTCAGGCTGTCAGCCTCAGACCAGGAGAGCCTGGCACCTCTCTTCTAATACCATCACCTGTCCTCTCTCCATGGGATGCTGCCAGGGAGGAAGAAGACAAATGAAGGGAAGGGACCAGTTCCAGCGAACTAATGCCTTTAAATGTATCCCAGTTCCTGCTATGCAATTACTGCCCATCAAAGACACTCCTCCCCACCACATGGTTAGTGGACCAGAACCAGTTACAGAATCTGCACCTGCTCCAAAGTCCACGTGGGGATTGCAGTAGCCTGACACTCCAGGAAAGCTCCCAAGAAGTAGGCTCATCTGGGGGCAGCTAGGTAGCCAGGGGATTGAGAAGCAGGTCTAGAGTTGGGGTTCAAATCTGGCCTCAGACACCTCCTAGATGGGCAAGTCACTTCACCCTAATTGCTCAGCCCTTACAGTTCTTCTGCCTTGGAAACAAGGCCCAGTGCTGATTGGAAAGGGTGTAAAAAAAGTAAGTTCTTTCATTAGGTGAAAAAGACTGATGGGGGTGGGGGAAACAGGGAGCAAAGGCAGCAGGTATTCAGAGATGGGGCACTAATTTCTGCCTCGTAAAATGGGGATGGTGTCTCCATACCCTGCCTAAATCCTAAAGAAGCTCCAAAGATGAATTTGGATCATATTAGAATGCAGGCTCATTGGGGGCAGGTTGCATTTCACTTGGGGTTCTTTGTGCCAGTGTGTAGTTTAGTGCCTCAGTCCGTCATTGTCGAATTGACGGTTTACCGACTGCGAAGCATTTTGAGTCACTTCCACGAAGGTGTTTTAGATATACAAAGTATAGCGATTCCAGGAGATCTTTTCAGAGGTGAATTTTCAGGAGCTCCCACGCATTGCTCATCAGAGCCTAGCTAGAGGCCAGTGACCAGGGGAACATTTTTCTACCACTCCGGCAGGATGCTTTCTCCAGCTTGCTCCTTCCTTCTTCTGTCCTTTCCTTTGGTGCTATTGAATAAACTCCGGAATTCCCTGAAGGATCCATGCCTTCATGATTTATCAGTAGGAGAAGCTCTCCCTATGAATACGCCTTCCATTGAAGCTGATTTCACACATCTGTGGCAGTAAGGAAGTTGGGGGGAGCCTCACAGACATAGAGGTTAAGGGATTGCTCCGAAGGGTCTTATGGCTGATAAGTAGCAGAGAGAGGTTTTGAAATCAGGTTTTCCTGAACCCCAAACATCTCTCTAACCATTATTGCAATAGTATACAAACTTTTTTATCACAGACCTCTAGCCAAAAAACAATTGAGCGTGAACCCCCAATATGTGTGAATTTTTAGAATTTGCTAAGGTGAAGGAGTAATAAGGCCAGTCTTGGCTTTTAGAAAAAGCTCTTTGAGGGACAGCTAGGTGACTCAGTGAAGAGTGAGGGCTGGAAACAGGTGGTCATGAGTTCATATTTGATCTTGGACACTTCCTAGCTAGGTGACCCTGGGCAAGTCACTTAACCCATATTGCCTAGCCCTTACCACTCCTCTGCCTTGCAACCAACTCCTAGTATCGATTCTGACAGAAAAAAAGGTTTTTGTCTTGTTTTTTTCTTAAGGAAAGTCACTTTGGGAGCTGTGTGGAAGGCAAAAAAGGAGAGAGAGCCAACTGGAAGAGTTAGGGGGATCAATGAGAGAGGGTTGACATGAGAGAAGAGGTGGGGTGGGTTAAAGACAAATGAAAGTACAAAAAACACCTGATTTATATGTGAAGTAAGAGCATGAATCTGGCTGACCAGAAAGATGGCCCATGACAGGAAGAGGGGTGGATTTGGTGGAGGTCAGAGATGGCTATGGAAGACACAGAGAAATCTGTGCAGATGATGGCGCATCCATGACTGCTCACCCAATGGGATCACTCTGCTCTACCCAACACCGAAAGGGGAGAGGCAGAGCTCCTGTTCACATTCCTGGGAATCACACCATGCCTCTTGGGAGTCCCTTTCCCACCCTGGGGACCACTGTATTACACCATTCTGACCCTGCAGACAAGTACAGTTCAGCAGAAAAGTAACTGCTCAGATGAACTCTGTGCCAAACCCCTCAGGGGAGAGAAGAGGGGGATGCTTCATTTGGACTCTGGTGCTGTGGAGCACAGGCAGGATTTTTTTTTATTGTCCTGACAACCCATGGGAGAGTGCTTACTTTTTCCCTTCCCTTCTTGTTTGTTTGTTTGTTTGGGGTTTTATTTTTTTGTTTTTTTTGGTTCACCCAGTAGTAAGTAGCTTTTCTATTACAGCATCTGCTGCACCATCTGTCTACGTTACATTCTCTGGCATCTATAGAATATTTTATGACTCCCTTGAAACATCAACCCAAGACCTTCTCCTCCTTTTCAACTTTCTACTCCTTATTCTCCTCCTCCATGCCCTTCTTTGCCTCCTCCTCCTCTCTCTCTTCCTTCCTCTTCTAACCCTCTTCTGCCTTTTTTCTCTTCCTCCTTCTCTTTGTCCTTCTCTTCCTTCTCTTCCCCCTTCCCGTCCTCTCTATCCTCTACCACCTCCTCCTCCCTCCCTTCCTCCATCCATTTTTTCCTTCTTCCTTCCTTCCTTCCTTCCTTCCTTCCTTCCTTCCTTCCTTCCTTCCTTCCTTCCTTCCTTCCTTCCTTCCTTCCTTCCTTCCTTCCTTCCTTCCTTCCTTCCTTCCTTCCTTCCTTCCTTCCTTCCTTCCTTCTTTCTTTTTTTCTCTTGTTCCCAATAACAATACAAGACCTTTTCTCTCCGCCTTAACTAACTAGCTATTGAAAACCAGACCCATAAGCCATAACCAATGTGGTCCCCATCAGAGGAAAGGAGAGGATAGCTAGCATTTCTTCCATGTTCAAAGATCTTGATCTACATCATCTCCATTCTTCAGATATGTATACCTTTACTGCTCAATGGCCTCAACAGAGCATTGTTATTAAATACACACACATGTGCATCAATAACTGTTTTGTAGAGAAGTTTGTGAGCATTAAAAATACTGCTCAATTTCCCCAATTCCATTCAATTAGATTCAATAAACCTTTAGTAAGCATACTATTCTAGGTATTATGTTAGATGTTTAGGATTTAAAGACAATAATGAGAATCATTCGTGCCCTCAAGGGACTTATATTCTTCTTTCAAATTCTTCCTTTTTAATTCCAGGTCCAAGTCATCATCCATCTGCTGTGTCACTCAAAGATTTACACACTGACAGACCAGTTCTGTGGGCTGTATGTCTTCTTCAGGTCCTTTGACCTTCTTAGGGGTAGGAACTGGATTCATTCATAGCCTCCCATCCTTGTGACATGACTGGTGTACCCCCTGTACTGCTCATTCATCATCTTCATGATGTCTTTCAGGTTTTCCCTAAAATGCAAACTTATTCAGGCCCCATGATGTGTCTTTCCATTGATCTTTGGGTTACTTATAATGTTTATTCCTATGAGATTATAGTGTTCTGTGATTCATAGCCATATGGTATATCACGTGGAAGATTATTGTAATTGAAGAGGTGGATTTTGTAGCAGAGAGAAGTCTGACATCACTGAAACCACTGTACAGTTTTCTGGATGTGATCCAGTTCAACACCCTACTCCTACTCGGTTCTGAGTTAATTAATTATTCATCTATAGCATTTATATATATTTACATATATTGGTACAAGCAAATATACACACATAATACTTTGGATAGATATTGAATATTTGCATATACGTGTGTCTATTGAAGGACTAGCTCAATGGGTATCCATTGAGCTGCATGTTATCATCTGAACAATATATATTTTTTATCCACTTTGTTTTTCCTGTATGGATATTTAATGGATAGAACATATTATACTTGAAGTTTGGAGGAAATGAGTTCCATTTCTGCCTTAGATATCAATAGCTATGTGATCCTAGGCAAGTCACTTCACCTCTGTCAGTTTTAGTTTCCTGGTCTGTAAAACGAGAATAATAATAGAACTTACCTCCAAGAGTTGTTGTGAGGATCAAATGAAATGATAGCTCAGCTGCCACATAAATTTATCTATTATTATTGTTGTTGTTATTAGTGATTATTAATGAGAAGGCTTTATAATATTCCAAGGCTCAATGCAAATAGACAGTGTCATTTGGGAACAGAAGCATTAGGGACATTGTCGATGATAGAGAATTCTTTTACTTGGACTCAGGCTAAGACATCTTCCCTGACAATGTTGAACACCTTGGGCATATTTGGGGTGCTCCATTTTACTCCACACTCTTGACCTCACATAGAAGATACTGAACCTGGTTATCTCCCAAGATGCATCTGTCATGAAATCCTGAGTAATTTGAGTATGTGCTTCAGAAACGCCTTATTTGAGGAATGCCTTCTAGGCAACATCTTGTTCCACTAAGCCATATGCTTGATCTCAGACATATGTGTTAGAGTAGACATCCCTTCCATATCTTGGGGATTAGAAGTGCAGTATCCCTGAGATCTAGAAAAGCATGTAAAGGTTGTTTTTTTTTTACTTTTGTGTTCTCTTTGCAAATTCTTCTTACTTATTTTAACTTTAAAAAAGAAACTGTATTTGCAGTATTAAAAGATAAAATGTATTGCTATTGTGTAATATTATCCATATATCTTATGCATTTCTGAGTTTCCAAATTCTCTTCTATGCCACATGCTGGCCTTTGTATGTCATTTGTGGTTTCTGCAAAACTCCCAAGAAATTCTCATTTAATTTCTGGTGCTGATCCATGACATATTTGGAATCATGTTGGGGAAAGTCACAGTGTGGAAGGGATATCTGTCCTTAGCAAAGACTATTCTTGGACTTTGTTTCTATATAAGCCAAATGTGTTTTCCAGGGAAGAAACCAGGACCTGGGACCGTGATTATCCCAAGCGATTAAGCCACAAAAGAATCAATGAAAAACTAGCCAGGTAAAATACAAAGAGGGCCAGATCCTTGCTTAAGATATTGAATAAAGCAAGTCATGTTTTCCGAGCCTAAGATTTCATGACGCAACCCTAGGATATGGTTTCCAGTCATTCAGGTCTGGACTTACTGCCTTTATTTTTGATGTCTTTCCTAGGAGGTGGAAGAATTACAGGACCAAGACTTTCCCTTGAATTCTCAAACTTCTATTGTTTGTCAAAATATTTGGAAATCTCACTTTGATATTTTTCCACTTGAAAATTGACTTGGGTTTCCTCATAATGTCCCCCTTTGCTTTCTGACATCCACGACTATTTGTTCTCTACTCTGTAACTGGCCTTATTCTGATTTTCCTTCACGTTTCTGATACAATTCGGTGTTTGTCAGGATGACTTAAAAGGACCCAGATTGCCCAGCTGTCCCCAAGCTCTTCTCATCTGCCACAAGCATAGCTGCCTGACACTAGTTCCTTCTCCAGAAGTGGGATGGATAAATAAGCGGGCTGAGTTGAACAGAGCAGGTGATTTGTAACAGTTGTTATTACCCCAGAGTATTTCTATGAGATTAAAATTATCTGAAGCTTTTCATTTATGACCCCAGCAGTATGGCTCCCCAGAGCTCCTCCTGTCTATCAGACCTGTTTAGCCTCTTGGCTTAGGAAGCTGCGACAGCTGAGTTTTAAAGAAATTAATTTGGAGAAAATGACTTCTGTCTCTAAGGACAAACCCTAAACTGTACTAAGCTTATGACCAACCTCCCCCCTCCCCACCCCGCATGCAAATGTCCCTAAATTAATTCCTTCTCTCCTAGCAGGAATGTGACAGAGATTTGGATAAGCCAACATCTGTTGCTTTGACTGAGCTCATTCTGATTCTGTTCTTCTCAACAATTCATTCGATGCTCTCTTATTGAATCTCCTCCCTAATGATGAATCTCATCTTTTTCCAAAGAAAGTGTAGCAGGAGGTGTGGACACTGGAGACTCTTCCAAAATTCCCTTCAACTCTTTAACATCTCATTTTTCTGCCTGTCTCTCCTTTTCTCCCATTTGGAGTATATTCTTATACTCCAATATACAAAGGTTTGAGGATTGTGTGGGTGTGAAGAATTCCAGGTGTAGGGACTCCCTTCACTAGTACAGAGTGTCCCTCAGCTTATCAGGGATTTAAGAGATAAATCCTATTGAGTGGTCTGAGGCTCAGAGAGATTTTCTCAAGGTCACACAGCTAGAAAGTATCTGTGGTATGAATGGAATTCATGTTTTCATGTCTTTATTTACCATGCCATTCTATATCCATCCATCCATCCGTCTATCTATCTATCTATCTATCTATCTATCTATCCATCTCTCCCTCCATCTCCTTCTCTCTCTATATATATATATAGATATATCATCCATCAATCTTCCATCCATCCATCCATCTATCCATCTCTCTTCCTCCCTCTCTCTCTCTATATATATATCATCCATCAATCTTCCATCCATCTATCCATCCATCCATCCATCCATCCATCCATCCATCCATCTATCCATCTCTCTTCCTCCCTCCCTCTCTCTCTCTCTATATATATATATGTATATATATATATGTATGTATGTATATATAGTTAAAATTTTTATGTTGTACTTGAATATTTAAATTGGTGGTCACCAGGGATTTAATTTATTTATTTTTTAAACCCTTACCTTCCGTCTTGGAGTCAATACTGTGTATTGGCTCCAAGGCAGAAGAGTGGTAAGGGCTAGGCAATGGGGGTCAAGTGACTTGCCCAGGGTCACACAGCTGGGAAGTGGCTGAGGCCAGATTTGAACCTAGGACCTCCCGTCTCTAGGGCTGACTCTTAATCCACTGAGCTACCCAGCTGCCCCCCAGGGATTTAATTTATAAATCCCCAAATGAATTATTCAAGTAAATGGAATTTATGCTATTTTATTTTTACAATAGAGGGAAGATATTGTGTGTGTGTGTGTGTGTGTGTGTGTGTGTGTGAGAGAGAGAGAGAGAGAGAGAGAGAGAGAGAGAGAGCACTCTGCCTTCCTCTGAGCCAGGTAGAAATTCTCAGGCCCTAGTCAGGGGAAAGGAGCCTCAAGATGATGGGCCTTTCTCAGAGGTTCACACCTCCAGAAAGACAAGAAAACTAAGTTAGCCTTTCACTCACCACGTTGACCTTCTAAAAGGAAAGTAGTCTGAGGTCTCCTACACAAGCTCCTCCAGGTGTCCAATTCCACAGCCAAGTGTCTTCATTCTAAGTCTGAGTGTTTATCTTCCAGTCTCTCCTCCAAGTGACTCTTCTTCACTCCAAGCCCAAGTGACTGAATCTTGACTCCAGTCCAACTCTGAGTGACTTAATCTTGATTGATCTATGTGTGCCTCTTTTTCCTCTATTTAAACACCTTTTTCTCTTGTGTTACCTCCCCTAAATTTTTTATGTCCATCAATCACAGCAGAAGCTCCTCTCCAGGACTGCCCATTCAATGTATGAAATGGGTTACACACCTTTTGTAGTTAGTACCACCTTTTTGTGGTTAGTTAACACCTTTGTAGTTAGCTAACACCTTTTTGTAGTTAAAATGGGTAGATCTACTTTAAATACTGAGTTAACACTTTGGGGATTAAAATCTAAAAATAGAAAGGGGATTATAATTTAATTTTCACAATAAAGGAAGAGCTAAGTACCTTCATTGTTACAATCAGGGGAGAGTCAAATCCAATCTTCACAATGTCATCCATCAATCTTCCATCCATCTATCCATCCATCCATCCATCTCTCTTCCTCTCTCCCTCTCTCTCTCATATATATGTATATGTATATATATATACATATATATAATATTTATGTAGCAAAAGAATCTGGAAGACCTAGGTTCCAGTCCTGCCTCTGACACTGACTGACCTGAACCTTATGGAGCTCACTTAAACTCTTAGTCCCCCAGGCAACTCTGTAGGACAGTAAGTAGCAAGGCAGGTGCAGATTCACATTCCTGGAAGGAGTTTCTACACTGGGGAGTTCTCTATGCCAAAGAAATCACAATCAGACTCCCTCTCTTTCAATTTGGGGGGACTCCCCAAAACAATTCTATTTCTATAGGTACATTTTAGAAGCTATACAATGTGATAGATAAGAGTGCTGGGCTTGGAGTCAAGGACTCAAAAGTTCAAGTTCTGACCCTTGCTCACTGTGGGGCCCTGGTTAAATCACCTAAATGCTCTGGGTATCTGTACCAAGATGGACTTGGAAGTCTCTCCCAGCTCCAAATTCATGATGCTGTGATCTAACCAGTCTCTACTAAGATCTTCTCCTGACCTCAGCTTTCTTCATGCTGTGGAAGTGACTGAGTTTAAAAAAAAAACATAACAGGGAATACAAGATCCAGAAGATTCAACCTGGCTGGAAAGACTCGACCAACATGGCTGAGAATCAACTGCATGTCTGTTGTATCCTATCCCAGTGTCAGCCAGAATGAATGGTCCCATTAACTTAGAGAGGTTCATCACCAGTGTGGTTGCAGGTGGACAGATAAGTCACAGCAACTCTTTTTTTTAACCCTTACCTTTTGTCTTAGAATTGATACTAAGAATTGGTTCCAAGGCAGAAGAGTTTCAAGGGCTAGACAATTGAGGTTAAGTGTCTTGCCCAGGGTCACATAGCTAGGAAGTGTCTGAGATTAGATTTGAACCCAGGACCTCTAGTCTCCAGGTCTATCTATCCACTGAGCCACTTAGTTGTCACAGCAAGTCTTGAAGGATTGTCTACTACCACCCATCTGTTTTCTTAGAGAGGGCATTGTACAGTTCTCTAAGACCAAAACTTATAGAGAGGCTTGGATCCCTGTTTGTGCATGAAGCTCATTTATAAGGAAGAGTTATCATACTGATTTAATCACAGGCCATTGGCATGTACACACACATACACATACATGTCTATGAACATTTATGTATGTGTGTGTTTTGTAGCTAATAGAAGTTTAGACTTGGAGGGGGGGTAACACTAGAGTTTGAATCCTGCCTCAGACTAGTTCTCAGTCTCAGTTTCCTCATCTGTAAAATGGGGGAAAACAGATCACCTTCGCCATAGATTGAGGGAGTACCTACTTCCCATGGTTGTTTAAAGGATCAAATGCAATAATATATATACATATATATTTTAAAAGCACTTTGTATACCTCAACATACCACCTAAATATTAACATAATATTAGTTAGCATTTATACAGCATTGCACCATTGGCAAAGCACTTTAACAAATATTGTCTCCTCATTGGATCCTCTCAACAACCCTGAGAGAGAGGTAGGTGTTATTATATTCCAGATTTTACAACTGAAGACACTGAGGCAGACAGCGGTTGTGTCTTGCCCAGGGTCCCAACAGCTAATAAGTATCAGAGGTTAGATCTGAACTCGTGTCTTCCTGAACTCCAATCCCTGCTCTCAATCCTCTAATCACTTCTCTTCCTCATGTCTGGGACAATGTTGATGCTGATGACGATGACAACAATGATGATGATGATGATGATATGACTTGCCCAGAGTCTCACAAGTAGAAATACTCAGAGGAAGGAGGCAAACCCAGTTTTTCTGATTCCAAACATGTCCAAACATTCCAGTAACATGACATCATCAAAGTGAAGGAAACTGAGTGACCCAATATCCTTGGGCTTGAGAGCATATCTGCTTCCCTTCTCTCTCCCCCAGGGCGGCTCCCTTCCCCCTTTCTTCTTCCTCTTCACATCTTTACAGCATCAAAAAGAAGCAAAAGGGTGTGGGAATGCCAGCCCTATCATTAGCAAGATACCAAAGTGGAAACAAGAGGCAAGAAGGCGCCTTTGGGCTCCGTCTGCCTGACATGCCCTCTCCTTCCATTGTTCCTTCCCAGCGCAGTGGCTGCTCACACTTGCCAGGGAAAAAGTGCCTAGAAAAACAATCTCAAGTTGTTTTTCCTGAAGAACGCAAGCTTGGAATTCAGGGTTAAATCTAGGGTTCCGTTTAGCTAACGCTGGGATGAGGGCTTGGGCACACCACAGTGGGCACGTAAAAAGGCAGAGCTGATTAGTATTCCAAGGCTGTGGGTTTCTGACTCATCTGAACTTCCATCGGTGCTGTCATCTCCCTGAAGGATCTGGGGACTGTGTGACAAGATGAACTTGGCGTTCCAAGAGGATGAGGCAACCTCCAGGGAATTCGTATTCTGTACGTGCCACACAGAGCACCTCCTCGATAGCATGGCGGGGGTGACTGAGACAGTGACAGGACCCAGAAGCAGAGATCTGGGGACTGCAATGTGAGCGAGGATGTGTAGGGGACCCTTCCATGGCTTTGTCCAGCTCTGTGCCTTTGCTGTCGTATTTAGAAACCCCAAAACGTTGCCATAAAGATTGGACGAGAATTTATTTCTCCTGCCGAAGTTGCTCTATCCCTCATCTCTTACCCAACATATCTGCCACTACTGATAGCCATGGGAGTTGGGTTCAAGTTATACACTTTCTATTCTTCTCTCCTGAATGAAATAACAAGAGTAAATATATATTATGTATATAATATATATACTCTTGCTATTTTGTATATATGTATATTTTTGTATGCACATATGTACACATATATAAAAGAGTATATATTATATATAATATACACATAGATATATACACTAGGGCTTTTATACACATATTTTATAGACATATTATATATCACTTTTATACATATACATTAATTACATTTATGCCTTTAAATGGATAGATATGTAGACAGACAACTATTCAGTCACCCTCTGATTATTAACATCAAACATTATATAATAATAGCAATAATGGCTAATATTCATATAGAACTTTCAGGTTTGCAAAACAGTTTACTTACTTTGTCATAATTGATCCTCACAACAACCCTGTGAGGATGATTTTTATTATTTCTCTCATTTTACAGATGAGAAAACTGAGGCAGAGAAAAACAAAGTATTTGTTCAGGATCACACAGCTAGCAAAGATTAGAACTAGAGTGACAGAATACAGCTCCGAAGCCATTTAGCTGCCTAGGGAAGCATATACTCTCCAAAGGCAAGCTCCTAAAAACCTGAAATATAAAAATGTCCGTTTTCTACAAATTACCAATTCTTCCTTCATTGCCACATCTAATGGCCCAATCTCCAAACTTCTTTGCAGCAGCTTTTCACAATATCAACCTCCCTCTCCTCTTTAGTTTTCCCTTCTCTCAAGGGTTTTGTGACACGGCTCTCTCCAATTCCCCTTCTCCTTCTCCACCACTCCTCAGTCTCCTTCACTGTGTCTCTATTGAAGTCGTATCTGTTAACTGGGGGAGGGGGTGTCCCTCAACTCTCTGTCCTGGGCCCTCTGCTCTTCTTCCTCCTCTTTGCTATTTTTTATGATCTCATCAGCTCCCATGGATTCATCTATCATCTCTGTAAAGATAATTTTCAGATCTATTTCTTTAGCCACAACCTCTCTCCTGACCTCCAGTCTCATATATTCAATTGCCAGGAGACAGTTGCCCAATAGGGCATCCCAAACTAGATGTCTTGTAGACATCTCAAGCTTGGTATGTCCAAAATAGAACTCATTATCTTTTCCCTCAGACCCTCTCTTCTTCTGATTTCCTCTATTAATGTCAAGGGCACTACCATCTTCCTAGGCATCTGGTCTCCCAGCCTCACTGGTAATCTCATTCTCTCTCCATCCTCTTCTTTCCTCTGACCCCACAGGCCCTCCGGCACAGGCCCTCTTCACCTCATACATATACTATAAAAGCCTTCTGATTGAACTTCCAACCTCCAACCTCTCCCCATCCATCCTCCACTCAGCTGTCAAAATGATCCGCCTAAAACTCAAACCTGGCCATCTCCTTCCTTGATAAATTCCATGGACTCCTCATGACCTCCAGGATCAAATGTAAAATCCTCTATTGGGCTTTTCATGCTCTTCCTAACCCTCTTGCATTTCTTACTCCCCCTCCAAGTAATGCTCATTGCTGCCTTCTTGCCATTCCTCACACACGGCATTCCTCTGGAATTTTCGCTGGCTTTCTTCCAAAAGTTTCGAAGAGGCCATCTGAGCCCAGATGTCACAAGAATTAGCCACAAGTGGAAAAGGCTATTTCAGGTTGTACAGGATTTCTTCTTGTTGATAGGAAGATTAGGAATAATGTAATAGGAATACCTTCTTTTGGGTAGTCTAGACTGGTTGTTGTCCTTCGTACTCAAAGAGAACCAAAATGGCATCAGTGTGTCAGGAGCAATGTACAATGTATCCTACTGTGGCTGATCAGATCAATATGAGCTTGGAAGAGTTTATCACAGGTCAGGCACAAATGGCTAAAGTCCTTTCTAACTCCAAAAGTCTGTGATTCTGAGTTGGAGATATTCCATGATTCATAGCCATAGAATATCACTAAGGGAGCACTGCATTAGAAAGACAGGTCTTTGTTTTGAGGAGAAGTCAAGGCAGTTAAACACATTGAGGAATTTCCTGCAACCACCTAACCTACTTTTTCTTCCTGTTCAGTTCTGGGTCTTCTGCTGCTCATTGCCCATCTCCAGTATCTGTCCAAGGTATGAGGGCCAATCAGTCAATCAACATTTAAGCATCTGCTATGAGCCAGGCACTGTGCTGAGTGCTCAACCAGCTCTAGGAATTATTTATCCAACGATGTTTCATAGTCTGGACAGTCAAAATCCTTTAGCCATTTGGTTCCTCCAGGTGGATGGATAGCTAGGTTTGTCTCTTGAGGGATGACTGGTCTCCCTGAAGAGCTTTCAATGTACTTACCTGGGACTTGTCACATACCCCTAAGGGGAACATCTGGAGAACCTGCCCCTGTGGTGAATGCCTCTAGTGATCAGGTATCCCTGCTTCTTGCCTAGCTGGATATTTTAGTCAGAGGGATACTGAGCAATGTCATCACTTCTGTTGGACTTCCTTTGTTATTAATGTATGTGAAGGTGGCACACTTTGGAGGAAGGTTTTCATGGCACCATGTTGAATGTTCAAATGGCCTAGAGTCAACTCATGCTTGTAGAACTGTAAATGGAAATAAGTAAAACTTGACACAAGTGACAAGGAGGGGCCTGGATCCCCTCAGGGGAAAGATTCAGTATCATAAAGAGGAAACTGAATCCTCTTCTCTCCCAAACAGAACCAAGATATCAAAGAGCTCTAGCTGTTCTAGTCTTGGAACCGTATGAATTGCTCATCTCATGTGGGTATAGAAATGGATTTGCTATAGAAAATCTAATTAGGCCTATTTCTTTCTGCTCTGATGCCCTCTGCCAAGGGGCTTGCTTCCTTTATCAATTCAAGAGAAGATATAGATGGTCCCACTACCAAGAAAGCTAATAATCTGAGCAGCCCCCATAAATGAGCAGCATAAATGAGTGAGCAGACATCCCCCAGGTTTACTAAGCTTCCCTGAAGGCTTAATCATTAGGATGTTTATACAAGTCCCAAACTGGTGGCCAAAGCTCCAGCCTAGATTTATTAAGCCCTTACTGTATGTAATTCACTGTGCTTAGGAGAGGAGGGATTGTAGAAAAATAAACATGACGTGGTCATTGTTCTCAATCTAATGATGACAACGTGGAAGGATTAGTTCATAATAATGATGATGATGATGATAATGATTATGGTCAGCATTTGTATAGCACTTACTATGTGTTAAGCACTGTGCTAAGCACATTATAGTTTTTATCTCATTTAATCCTAACAATAATTCTGGGAGGTAAATCCTATGATTGGCTCCATTTTATAGATGAAGAAACTGAGGCAATGGAAATTAAATGATTTGCCCGGGGTTCCACAGCTAGTATCTGAGGTCAGATTTGAACACAGGTCTTTCTGACTCCAGGCCCAGCATTCTATTCACTGTGCCAATAAGCTACATAAATAATTGAGATACTAGGGAGAATTAGAGATCCATGCAAAATGCAGAGACAGAGAGAGAGAGACAGACAGACAGAGACAGAGAGACAAAGAGACAGAGAGAGAGACAGAGAGAGAGAGAAAGAGACAGAGACAGAGAGAGAATTGTTTTCTGGAGGGAAGGAAGGGATCAGATCTGGGAAGGCTTCCTCAAGTAGGCAGGATCTGAAGGAAACTTAAGGAGAAAAAAGAGGAAACTCTATAGAGGAGAAAAGAGACCATCCCAGACATGGAAGACAGTATAAGAAAGAGGCTGAGATAAAAGAAGTCAGAGCAAGAATGGGATGCTGGAGAGCAATAGGAATACTACAATAAATGAATATTTTTTTTCATTTGCAAACCACAAAAAACAATCCACAACAGACCAAATAGAGGCTAACTACCAAAGGAAGATAGATTCTAAGGCTGGATGAATATTTGGAACCAGAATAAATAAGATCTTAAATGTCAGAGTCAAGAGCTTAGCTTTTAGTTGGTAGGAAAAGAGGCCCCCAATACCCCAGATAATTGTTGTTGACATGGTTGGAACTTAATAAATATCTGCTATGTTGTGTGGTGTAGTATGGTAGGGTGTCAGTAAAACCCAGATTTTTCCCCTTGCCCATCACCAACAAACACCTTCCCCAGGAAGAATTGGGGTATTTTAAAAAGCATGACTAAGTGCTCCAGATTGTGAGTTCTACAAAGTTTTCTTTCTCAGGTGTTTTATTCCATCTGACTAGAGACCTAAATTTGTGTACTTTTATAAATGCTCTGCATACATTCTGCAAATGTTGAGGTCTCCAGTTAAGGGTATGTCTCTTTAAGGAGTGATTTGCCCTTTGGCCTCTAAACTAGCCCTCCAAGAGCTAAGTTTTTAATTAAGTTTCATGATACTAAATTCTTTTTCCATTGCTGAATTAGAGGCCCTCAAATTAACTTACTTTGCCATCATAAAAATAAGATGCTCATTGTGGTTTTATAGGAGCTAAAGTGCTTTGCAGACAATAACTTATCTCTCCAAATGTCTCCGGGCTCTAACTGGGAGGCAGCCACCTGATAGTTTATTATAACTCCTCATTTTGTAAATGTTGAAAAATGAGCACAATGATGAGATAACTTGACCACAATCATAATAAATGAGTAATTTTTCTCATTTGCAAACCACTAAAATTTTTTGTTATGATTACAGACCAAATAGAGGCTAATTACCAAAGGAAGATAGATTCTAAGGCTGGATGAATATTTGGAACCAGAATAAATAAGATCTTAAATGTCAGAGTCAAGAGCTTAGCTTTTAGTTGGTAGGAAAAGAGGCCCCCAATACCCCAGATAATTGTTGTTGACATGGTTGGAACTTAATAAATATCTGCTATGTTGTGTGGTGTAGTATGGTAGGGTGTCAGTAAAACCCAGATTTTTCCCCTTGCCCATCACCAACAAACACCTTCCCCAGGAAGAATTGGGGTATTTTAAAAAGCATGACTAAGTGCTCCAGATTGTGAGTTCTACAAAGTTTTCTTTCTCAGGTGTTTTATTCCATCTGACTAGAGACCTAAATTTGTGTACTTTTATAAATGCTCTGCATACATTCTGCAAATGTTGAGGTCTCCAGTTAAGGGTATGTCTCTTTAAGGAGTGATTTGCCCTTTGGCCTCTAAACTAGCCCTCCAAGAGCTAAGTTTTTAATTAAGTTTCATGATACTAAATTCTTTTTCCATTGCTGAATTAGAGGCCCTCAAATTAACTTACTTTGCCATCATAAAAATAAGATGCTCATTGTGGTTTTATAGGAGCTAAAGTGCTTTGCAGACAATAACTTATCTCTCCAAATGTCTCCGGGCTCTAACTGGGAGGCAGCCACCTGATAGTTTATTATAACTCCTCATTTTGTAAATGTTGAAAAATGAGCACAATGATGAGATAACTTGACCACAATCATAATAAATGAGTAATTTTTCTCATTTGCAAACCACTAAAATTTTTTGTTATGATTACAGACCAAATAGAGGCTAATTACCAAAGGAAGATAGATTCTTAATCTTAAAATTCAACATAATAATTCCTGCATTAGAGTTCTATTAGTTGTATTGTGGAGAGTAATAAGTAAGAAGCTTTGTCATAATTACAGCTACATTATCAGTATGTGAAAATATTGAGGAAATTGCGTTGCCATGGGAGAAGGTGAAGGTAAAAGATGTGAGCTAAAGAAGGAAAGAGGAGAAAAATGAATTGTGTGATTGGACCTGAGAAGAGGAAATTTAGGAAAATCTAAAGAGGAATAGATGGCGGTACGGCTGGTATTCAGAGTATGGAAGATGACATCTTTTACTTCTGTGCTTCATTGGAGAGTCTTGTTTGTTACAAGTTGTAGTCTGGCCTCACCCGCCATATATACACACCATTTGGGTGGTTTTCTTCTTGTTTTCCTTCATTTTTTCCCTCTTTCTTACCCCTTCCACTTCCCCAAGAAAGCAGACAATATAACATAGGTTGTACGTATGTCATATAACACATATTTCCCTGTTAGTCATGTTGTGAAACAAGATGCTTTTTTTTACACTAGAACAAAAATTCATGAAGGAAATAAAGTGAAGAATGGCATGTTGGAATCTGCATTCAGACTCTATCTGCTCCTTCTTTGATAGTGGAAAGCCTTTTTCCTCAGGAGTCCCTTGGAGCCATCCTAGATCCCTGTCTTGTTGATAATAGTTGTCATTCACAGTTGATCATCATACATTATTCTTGTAACTGTGTACAACGTTCTCCTGGTTTGGTCTGCTTCACTTTGCATCACTTCATATGTATTTCCAGGTTTGGGGGGGATCATCTTTTATGTCATTTCTTATGACACAACAGTATTCCATTACAATCATATACCATTGTCTGTTCAGCCATTCCCCAATTGACAGACACCTCTTCAGTTTCCAGTTCTTTGCTACCACAAAAAGAGCTGCTGTAAATACTTTTGAACCTATAGTTTATTTTTCATTTTGCCTTGGTCACTTTGAGGAAATAAACATAATTGTGGCATTACTAAGTCAAAAGATGTGTACAATTTTATAACTCTATGAGGACAATTCCAGATTATTCCCCAAAATAGTGGGTGTTCATTTTTATTTATTTTAAGCTCTGGGATTTCATGTTTTACTGCCATACAGACATACCTACAACATGTTTGTATTAACAAGATCAACATTTGCTTTCATGGGCAATTTGGGATCATTAAAAATCTTTGCAACTCCAGGAGACAATCCAGCCTTCCCTCTCCTTCCTGTTCAACTCAACTTTGGATCCAACTGATTCATTGGTGTCCCAGATTTACATATTGATGACCAAGTTCTATAGGCTGTTTATCCAATGCATGTCATAATATGAACTATAGGTATACTTCATCCACTTGGTCTTTCCTGTGTGGATGGTTAGCCCATAGTCCTTTGAGTAGGGATCTAGATCTCTTCCAGGAAGCTCTGTAATGCTTTGAGGCTTGACATAAACAACATAATGTCATTTGCAAATAGGAGCACTTGGTAGACCTCACCAATGACAGAACCCATCTCAACATGGATTCTGTGTTAGATTTTTCCATAACAATGGTTAATATATTTGACTGGTACACATCTCTTTTATATATCACCTGATGTTTGTGGTCAGAGGGTACTAAAACAGAATAATTTGTATTATCTTTCAAGAAGTCTTAAGAGATTTTAATGTAAAAGTCAGAGATGCTTTGTTTTAAAGGAGCCAGCAGGGTTAGACTTAGTTATTCTCCAAAAATAAATTAGGTAACACTTATAAAAAAAGTATTTAGCACAGTGTCTGACACATAGTAAACAATATATAAATGCTCGTTCCCTTTCTCTTCCCTTCTTGGTAAGCAACAAATAAGCACAATGAAATTTTTTATTTTCTATATTTTTCAGTTCATTGCAAAAAAAAATTAATCTAGCTTTCAAAACTCTGTTTTCCTGTACTGATCCTCACATCAACTATGCCCTTTATGTATAGATGACCCTTGTAAGACTTCATATAGATTAGAGAGTAGTCTTCTAGATCATAGTCAGGGGTGTTCTCACAGTTTTTTGGGGGGGGATCATTAATAAGGTTCAAGTTTCTTTGCCTTTGTTATCTTCCCTTCTTTCAGATAACTTTGATATCAGGACTTTAATGTCGTCATAATTGTGTCATATCCTATACAGATAGGGAGCCCAGATCTCTTCTATATACACTTGGTCTAATACAGCTGCTTTTCCCATTTGGGTTCCCTTGGCACTATTTCTACCTCAACCTTAAACATATCTGAAACTATGTTGTTATGGTTTAATCATGGTCGTTCTGCTATTCTTCATGGATGAAAAAGTTGGTTACGATGATTCGTAACAAACTATTTTGTTTTCTGTTCCTCTTTCCACTTACATCCTTAAGTGTCTTTTGGACAAGTATCCTCATTTGGATACTTTGCTACACTTTCTTTAAACTGGTTTCACCCTCCATCAAGCTTCTTTACACTTTATAAAATGACACAGTTCATAACCATCCATCATGCTTCTTCATAAGAGATCACACAGAAGCATCTCAGGAGGATAAGAACAAAGAGGGCATAAGGAAGTGAAGGATTTAAAAGAGGGGAGCTATAGAGGAGAAGGTTTTTGGTAGGGAGAAAATTGGTAAGGGGAAGTAGTCAAACAAGGTAGAGGTTGGTGAGAGAAGGCTAAGAAAGTTAGGTGTACTCAAGGTGCTCATAAGGTGTTAATGAGTTGAGAAGCATAGGTTCAACTATGGAAACTGACAATTGGAATGGAGCCCCTCTTCTCTCCAAAAGAAGTTCCCTATGCTAATTCTCCAACACCAAGACTAGAGAGAAAGAAAAGAACTGAGGCTCTCATTTTAGTAAGTACTGAGAGCAAATATTTGCATTAAAGTGTGAAGTACTTTCATTTTGGCTATAACCAAGGGACTGATATTTGTACACAAAGTGCCCAATGGAGGAAAGATTCATGGGCATTTGAAAAATGGAGGATTGACTTCAATGTGAAAGAAAATGGGAGGGGAAAGGAAAGGCAGGATACAAAAGGGCAAGTAACAACCCTGATCTAAGTCAGGAGGATACAGGGTGGAATCATGTCCTCCCACAAAAAAATAAAATGAAGAAGAAAGAGAAGAGAGAAGAAGAGGAAGAGGAGTAGGGGAGGGGAGGAGAAGTAGGAAGAGGAGGAGGAGAAAGAGGAGGAAGAAGGAGAAGGAGGAGGAGAGAAAGAAAGGAAGAAAGAAAAAGAAAGAAAGAAAGAAAGAAAGAAAGAAAGAAAGAAAGAAAGAAAGAAAGAAAGAAAGAAAGAAAGAAAGAAAGAAAGAAAGAAAGAAAGAAAGAAAGAAAGAAAGAAAGAGAGAGAGAGAAGAGAGAGAGAGAAAGAAAGAAAGAAAGAAAGAAAGAAAGAAAGAAAGAAAGAAAGAAAGAAAGAAAGAAAGAAAGAAAGAAAGAAAGAAAGAAAGAAAGAAAGGAAGGAAGGAAGGAAGGAAGGAAGGAAGGTAGGTAGGAAGATAAAAGCCTCCTTCTCATCAGGAGATAACTAGGTATTCTGTAGAGGACAAAGTTGTTTGTCCTCAAAAGAATGATGGAAGGTAAGAGATCATCCAGAAAGGGAATAAAGGTAGTGATGCCTCTCTACAAAAGCAGTACTGACACTACTTGTAAATCCAAAACAATAGTACAGAGGTCTCCTGTCTCCCTGGAATGTCTATCGAGGACATGACAGATCCTTCCAAGACTTACAGAGACACATGATTACCACCCACCTCTGGTGATGCATGTGTGCACAAAGTATATTCCCATAAGCATCCTAGAAATCTTCCCGAAGTCTTGGGTAAGAAACTGAAATCCATTGGGGTACAAGTAGATATTCCAGTACAGCTTTCTATCAAAAGAAGGCAAGGGATTTGTAAGAAAGAGGAAGATTTGGGGATTAAACAGCTGGGTTAAAAGACAATGTCTGAGAATACAATTTGGATTTCTGTATCACAGTATTAAAAACATGAATTACAGGGTCCTGACCAAGGATAGTCAGGCTGATAACTAACAAAGGCTAGAAAGAATGGAGTCTTGCAAAGCTAATCAAAGAGGTTTTAAAAACTGAAAAGGCAGAACAGTTAGGAGGCCTGGAGACAGGAGGTTCTATGACCCCTATAGGGATTTTCTTGGCAACGATATTGGAGTGGTATGCCATTTCCTTTTCCAGTTAATTTGACAGTTGAGGAAGCTGAGGCCAACAGGGTTAAGTGACTTGCCCAGAGTCACACAGCTAATAACTATCTGAGGCCAGATTTGAACTCAGGAAGATGAGTCTTCCTGACTCCATGCCCATGTACTCTGTCCACTGCACAACCAGCTGCCCTGTTCTATGAATATTATTATTAGGAGCAGAAGTGATTGTGTTAATGAACTGTACTACAGAGGAAATGGAACAAAAAAGAAGAAATAAATGAAGAGATCAGGAAACAGCCTGGCACAGGAGCATGACATAGAAGTGAGGGGGACCTTCAATTATCCAGACAACTATTGGAGTTCTCTCTGCCAAAATACAGTAGCTAGTTATTTCTTAACATGCTTTAATTATAATCTCCTCTTTCCAAAGGTAGAGAAGCAATCAAGATAAATTCTATTTTGGATTTGATTCACACCCAAAAGGAAGAGTTCATTTCTAGAGTGGAAATTATGAGAAGTTTGGGGAGAAGTAATCATTCCATCATGAATTTGGCTAGCAAAATAGAGGATCACCAGGAATAATCTGATCTGTTTCCTGGATTCAGCAGAGTTCAGCTCAGGGGTTCAGAGAAAGGATTGGTAGGATTCCATGGATTAAAATTCTAAATTAGACATCAGGGCTGGAGGAATAGAGAGAATTGAATAATAAAATTCTGAATCTACAAAGAAAAGCAGTTATGATGAGTCTGAAAGGGGAGATTTTTTTTTCAGGGGAGGAGCAAGTAGGGACACACAAAGAACTCATCAATATTTTAATAGGAATACTGAAAATTGGAAGCAAGAACAGGTCGAGAGTGGGCAGCCCTCTAAGAAGAGTATCAAGAGTGCTGATGTTCAGAATGAATGAGAAAATCTAGGGGTAACAACAGGGGAGTTTGGGGTATAGCAAAGAATCAGAGGAGGAAAGGAGATAGGACCCCTACTTAATGCATATGGAACGATGATAATTAATAGAAGTGAGAAGATAGAACTACTCAACTCCCCAACTCCAGTTTTTCTTTTGTCTTTTTCTGTCAGGGACCCAGACACAGTGAGGAAAAGCAGCTTCCTCAATGTATAAGGTCACCACTTTCCTAGAGCAGCAGAGTCACTATCCTAATGCATAAAAGTCCATTATCATTTTCCTTTAGATATTCATAGGGTACTTTGAACAGAATGGTCATTGCATCAGGACTCCATCCATAAAGGGACATCCAAACTTCCATCGGTCAGCAATCATGAGTCAACCTTTGAGCTCCTACACTCTCCAAGTTGGAGCCCACTCTCTCCAGGGAATTCGTGTGTGCAATGAGTGCATCAAAGACTTTTCGGGGCAGTGGGTTTGCGCCAGTAATAGCTTCTTTCTATGTACCCCTTTCTAAAAGTTAATTAAGTATGGCTGGCTGGAAATCAGTGAGAAGCACTCCACGGGGGGATTCGTGGGCTATGGCATTTTTTGAAAACCATTGAAGGTTACCCTTGAGAGAAGAAGTCCCTATTGTGCCACTCGATTTGAGTAAAAGCTGGGGGAAATGGATGAGGAGAAGAGGGTTCTTTAACTTGTTGGGGATGAAATAGTGGAATTTTTTTCAAGTATGGAGGTTCCTTACAAATCTGATGTTCTCTGATTAAAAAAAAAAAAGATTTGTGTTTTTATTCTAAGATTCTAGGATTCTATGACTTGGAGATTCTATGATTTTGTGCCCCTATTGGGAAATTCTCTTCTACTTATGGAATTTCAGCTGATAGTCATTGCTCAAAAGGCACATATGACTCTTGCAATGGTCAAAGTGTCCAGTCATGTATATAGGGAGCCAGAGGCTCTGGAGCCTGATGGGGTGGAGGACTTAGCTATTATCTAGTCCTCCTTTGTTTTGGTTGAGGTTTTAAGCCAAACATTACATAGCTCCTAATTAGGTAAAATTTAAAGGTATTTCTCTTATAACACACTTGTAAGGTGGATTGTCCATTGGAAAGGGGGCTGGATTTGGAGTCAGAAGACCTGGGTTCAAATCCCAGCTCTACCATACTCCCATGTGTGATATTCCCTTCCCTTCTCTTCACATGTCAAAGGAGAGTGGTGGGCTACAGCACTAGTGGAAACTCAGAGATAAGTGAATCCCTATGGGCCATTCATTGACTTAGAATACCACAAAATAATATCGTTGCTGTTGTACTGTATTTTGATGTATTTTGTTAAACATTTCCCAATTCCATTTTAATCTGATTCAGGAAGCACTTGAGAGTTTTGCAGGCTAGTTCACCTCTAGGATATATGATCTCTAAGGTCCCTTCCAGTTCAAAATCTAAGATCCCATGGCCCTCGTTTTCTATAGAAAGACATCAAGACCCAGAGAATTGAACGGATTTTCCTGGGGTCTCTGTGGTAGTGTATACTAGAGTCAGGGCTCAGATATAAGTTCCCTGATTTCAAAATCCAAGGTTCTTTCCACTCCCCCCCCCCCCCCGAAGCTCTGACTTCATACCGACTATAAGCCAACAACACAATGGAAAGTCTTGGCTCAGTCTTCCCCATCAGAGAAATCCAATGACTCACCACCTGTGCTTTCTCGGCACTGGTGCATTGCAGGCTTTGTTGAGCTTCTCATACTTCAAAGACTTTGTTTTTTTAAAATGGAGACAAGAATAGAGGTGGTGAGCACCTGAGCAGTGTTGAGAGAGAAGCAGAGATTCAGGAGAGGGAAAAGCAGCATTAGGAAGCAGCATGGAGTCAATGACTAAGTCAGCTCAGAGAAGGGAAGACACTTACCCAAGGTCAGTCACACAGTTAGTTAATGTTTGAACCAAGACTTGAAATGAATTTCCTGCCTCCCAAAGGAACACTCAGTAAAGTCAAAGATGCTGTTTCCTTTTCAGCAGACCCCAGGTAGGTCCAGGCTTGAATTTCACAAATGTGCCATCAGCCAGTGGAGACCACCGAAGCACTTCCCTTTCTGGTTCACAATTTCCTTGCATGTAAACTAAGAGAGCTTGACTAGGTCATCACTGTAGCCCCTTGTAGCTTCAATGTACTAAGAACCAGCAGGAGTTGGGACCAGTTGTGTCTTCACCAACCCAACAAGATGAATGGTTTCTCCTTCATGGACAGGGCGGTTGCCTCTTCTCCCCTGTATCGGTTGGCCTCGGAGAACTGTGAAGGTCTTTAGAACGTTAAGATTCTGGGAACTCTGTGACTTTGTCTGAGATGGCTAATGAGGCAGGACTGATTTTCTTTTAACTGGGACTGCTATGATCAGAGATATGCTTTGTGAAGGTAAATTTGTCAGGAGTAAATAGGATGGAGTTGAAGGAGAAAGACTAGAGACTACAATGAGAATAGAGGCAAGAAGTAATGCGGGTCTTAACCCAGAGGACAGCAATAGAAGCAAAGAAGAGTGGTTGGATTCTGCAGACATTTTGGAAATAAAATGGACAAGATTTCACAATGGATTGGGGATGGGAAGCTAGGACGAAGGAGGAATCTGAGATGACCCCAAACACTTACGTTTGAATGGCTGGGAAGATGTCTGCCTTAAGAAATAAGAAAATCAAAAGCATGAGTAGCTATGTGGTGTAGTGTACAGAGTTCTGGGCCTGTGGTTAGGAAGACCTGGGTTCAAATCCTACCTCAGATATTTATTTTATTTTTTTTTAAAAACCCTTACCTTCCATCTTGGAGTCAATACTGTGTATTGGCTCCAAGGCAGAAGAGTGGTAAGGGCTAGGCAATGGGGGTCAAGTGACTTGCCCAGGGTCACACAGCTGGGAAGTGTCTGAGGTCAGATTTGAACCTAGGACCTCCCGTCTCTAGGCCTAGCTCTCAACACACTGAGCTACCCAGCTGCCCCCTACCTCAGATATTTATTAACTTGATTGATCCTGGGTAAGTCATTTAACCTCTGTTTCCTCATATGTAAAATGAACATAATAATAATACTTGCCTCCTAAAGTTGTTGGAAAGACAAACTGAGATATTTATAAATTATTTTGCAAACCTTAATGTCCTGGCCATTATTATTATTATTTGGTGGCAACAGAGACATGGGGAATGTGGCTGATTGCCTTTTGGTATATATTGAGTTTAAAGCATCCAGGTAGGACACACAGATAGAAATGTGGGACTGGATTCTAAGAGAGAGACAAGAGCCAGAGGTAGAGGTTTGTGCAGTATCAACAGACAGGTAATAGCTGAAGCTGTGGGAGTTGAAAAGATTGCCAGAGGAAAGTATACATAGGCAGAGAAAAGACAATCAGGGGCAGAACCTGGGCAAATGCCTAAATGGGGAGCTAGAGGAGAAATGGAGAGAAAGGGGGATCAGATCATGCCAGGACTGTCTCAAGAGCCAAAAGAGGAGAGAAAGTCAACAAAAAGGAGGTGGGCAACCATGTCAGGGGCTCCAGAGAGCCCAAGGATGCTGAAAACTGAGGGGAAACAGATTCATCTTGTCTAACAATAATAAATACTAAATACTAAAGACCCTTCTGAGGCCATCCATTAGGAAACTTTCCTATTACCTGGCCTACCTGAAGACTGAAAACATAAAGAAAATAGTAACAGTCATTTGAGGCTTATGGGGTCCCCAATACTTCATTATGAAGCAAGTAAGAAATCCAGCAATGGGGGCAGCTGGGTAGCTCAGTGGATTGAGAGTCAGGCCTAGAGATGGGAGGTCCTGGGTTCAAATCTGGCCTCAGACACTTCCTAGATGTGTGACCCTGGGCAAGTCACTTAACCCCCATTGCCTAGCCCTTACCACTCTTCTGCCTTAGAACTAATATCCAGTATTGATTCTAAGATGGAAAGTAAGATTTAAAAAAAAAGAAAGAAATTCAGCAACAAGTATTTATTAATATACCCACTTTTTGAAAAGTATGGGAGATATGAAGTCAAAAATCAAACAACTCTTGTCCTTGAGAAGCTAACATTATATTGAGGAATACCAGAAGCACACAAGCCATGTATATGTATATGTGCATGCCAAATGTATATAATTATTGTACATCCATAAAATATATACCAAGTAAATGCAAGATAACTGTAGCTAAGAGGCTCACACAGCTGAGAACAAAAGGAGCGAATCTCATAGGGTTTTTACAAGGCTGTGATATGGTGGCTGCTCTTATTCCCACTATACAGATGAGGAAACTGAGGCTAGAATGATCAAATCAGATAATATATTCAAGTACATTATCAACTTGAAAGTACTACGGAAATGCTACTAGTTAGTATTTCCGTCGTCATGGTTGCCAAGGGTCTAGTGTCTGAGGCAGACCTGAATCTTCCTGACTCTAGGTCCAGGGCTGCCTCCACATGGCCCCACTTCCTTCACACATCCCCTGGGGAATGAGTTCAGAGGCAGGAAGGATTTAGAGTAGGTGGACATGTTAAGATCTGGTAGAAACACTTGTTTCTTATGAAAGTAAGTGTTGCAGAGAAGAGCTAAGATCCCTTGCATTTGGGGAGTGGACGAGTCAAAGCCCCCCAGAGCTTGGAGGAGCCTGAAATAGCAGGGTCTAACTCCCTCCTCTTACAGATCAGATTCTGGGGAGACTGAGCCCTCGACAGTCCCCGTCTCCAAGTTGCAGCAGAGAGAGAACATACGTGATTATATGTACAATAGACAACGGAATGGGTCAAAGAGCCATTTCAGGACCTTTTCCAGCCTGCAGAATCTGGAGACACTCTTAGAGGACTGTGGGTTAAAGCTCGCTCGGGCTGTGGGGTTTTCTTTTAGCAAGGCTGCCCTCTTGTGTCCTCCATGATGAAAGCACACGTGTAATAATCCTTGACTTGGACCATCGCCAAATAAAGCCAGGCAATGGGCTGTGAAATGTTCAAAGGAAAACACATTCCTCGCAGGGTCACAGGACTTCAGAGCTGAAAGAGACTTCAGCAGCGTGCTACTCGTCCCATGAATACCAGAAAGGGATCCCCACCCCAGTGGCACTATTAGGACAGCCCTTTACGGTTGGGAAAGCACTTTACATGGATCATCTCATTTGATCCTCACCAAAACCCTTTGAAGAAGAAGGTGCCATTATTATTCCCGAAACAGAGACTTAGAAAGAGGGGTCAGAGGACTTGCCCAAGGTCACACACAGGCAGGATCTAACTCAAGCCTTCCCAGGTCCACTATCCTCTGCCACCTTGCTGAAGTTTTCCAGTGACTAGCCTCCCAAGGCAGCTTATTCCACACTGGATATTCCTTCAATTCTCACTGATGGGCATCTTGAGGTTCTAAAGGACAGCACTTCTATTCTCAGAGAAGTAAAGAGCTGAACACTGGATTTGAGAAAGGAGGCCTGGCTACATGACCTTGACCAAGTCACTTCTCTGAAGCTCAAGTGTTCCCTTTATAAGCTGAGGGATAGTGAGCTCAATGGCCTCTAAGGTCCCAGTCTCAAACTCCATGTTCCTGGTCCCAGTTTAGAGAATCAATGGGGTAATGTATTGAGAGATGGCAGCCAGGTAATGGAGCAGGCTGAGCTGTTGGGTTCAGGTCTTCAGAAAGCATGTTTCCTGAGGCAGCGAGGGGTCACAGTGGCTAGAGCACTGACCTCAGAGTCAGGGAGAACTGAACTCAAATCTGGCTTCAGTCATTTATTAGTTGTGTGATCTGGACAAGTCACTGAATCTGGGTCTTAGTTTCTTCATCTCTAAAATGGATCTACTCAGCATCTACTTCACAGGACTGTTGTGAGGGTCAAATGAGAGATTTGCAAAGTGCTTGGTAAACCTCAAAGTCCTGCTATAAAAATTAGCTGTTATTATGATCCTCATGATCCTTAGTCCCAGCGAGGGGAAATGATAGTCTAAGCTCACACAGCTAATTAATAGCAGAGCTAAATAAGAAACCAGCTCAGAGAACCCTAGAGCAATAGCTAGAGTCTTCGGAGGTCATTTAGTCCATTCCACTCATTTTACAAAGGAGAAAAGAAACTCAGGATGATTCCGCATCTTGCCTAAGGTCACACAGGTTGTAAAGCCTGAGAAGAGAGATTTGAACCCATGCCATCTGCCTTCCAGACTTCAATGTTCTTTCCATTCCACCATGCTTTTGACCTCCTGGCCCACTGAAGAGCATCCACTTCCCTGTATCTCACTCTGCACAAAGCCTCTTTTTACAGGAGCTCCCCCTTCCCTCATCTGTAACCAGAGACTTTGAAATAGGGGGACTCAGATTGCCGTGCGGCACGTTAGAAGCCCTTCTTCTGAAAGTAAAGGCTACTAAGAGAAACATCATGATGTGGAGCAGAGTTCTGACTGGTAACAAGAGGCGCGCATTCAAATCTTGGCTCTGATAGTCTGAGCTGTATGACCACGAACACTACTTTGAGGGATCTCAGTTTCCCTTCAGGGCAATTAGAATCAAACACTGCCTCATGCTCATGATCTAGGTAACGTGGGGCAATAGACCACACTTCCCTGGGACTCAGTTTCCTTATCTGTAAGATGGGAGAAGGGCTAGACTAGATGGGTCTCCAAAGTCCCTTCCAGCTCCAGACTCAAGATTCTATGAACTCAGCCAGCAATAAAATTTGAATCCAAGGCTTCCAGACTCCCTGACTGGCCCTCTAGTTCTCATGCTAAAGTGTTTCTTGCTGTATACCTAGTAGGGATGTAATCAATTCAATTTACTTCTATTTAAAGCCTCAGTGTTGTTGATGAATTGAATTTCCAACCCGTGACAGTTCCCTAGTAGCCTGAGATCATGGGAACACGCTTTGTCTGACCCACTTTGAGACAGAACTCAAACCCCCTTTGTGTCTTGTGGCCAAACTCAAAGTGAGACTCCCCAGGGCCTCAGCTGCATACGGTATGCTGGTTGTCTTGTGCTTAGCTCAGCTAAAGAATCTGAGGAAGCCAGCTCACTCTCCTGCCCTGGGAAACCTGGACCACGTCCATCACACCATTCCCAGTGAAATCAATGACTAGGAGGAAGCTTTAGAACAAAGTTTGGTTCAGGGGAAACCAGAGCAGCACCCGCCATCCCATGCAGAGTGGGATGGAGAGCAGAACTCTCAACACATGGGCTGTTCCTTCCGAGTATCTGACATCTCGGTTTAGCTGGACAGCTCACACATTGGATAGCCCCAGGATGGTGGAAACCAAAGAGGTGGCTTCTGCCATCCATGCAATTATGCTTTGAAGAATAAATTCAGCAGTCTTGGACCTCAGTTTCCTCTTCTGTAAAGGGAGGGAATTGGTCTAGGATGACTTCGAAGTTCCCTTCCATTTCCAAATACTGATCCTAAATTCCTTCCTCTCTAGAGGGCCGATTACTAATTGGATTTCCTGCCCTTTAACCATGTACCTAGGGCTTGTGGAAGGTTCCTGTCTGAACTGTGAACACATGTTTGAGTAACCTTTACTAAATTTCCAATAAAGATGAGCACCATTCAGGATTAGGGATTTAAAATAGAATTTTAAACTTTTCCCTCAAGAAGGCTCTCAGGATCCAGCGTTAAGTGGAACCTTAGAAATCATCTCCTTCAGTCCCCTCATTGTGTAGATGAGGAAACCAAGGTCCTGAGAGAAAATGTCATTTGCTCATGAGCACGAAGCAGAAAAGGCAGGTTTAGAACCCAGGTCCTTTGACCAGAAAGCTGGTTTCATCCCCATACACCAAGCTTCTTTTTAGATTGTCTCCTTCTCACCCAAAACTGCTGTCACCAATAGAATGAGTTAATTTAGAGTATATCTATGGGATCAGATTGTTCAGTTGGTTTTCTGTCATGCCTGACTCTTTGTGACCCCATTTGGGGTTTTCTTGGCAAAGATTCTGGAGTATTTGTCATTTGGTTCTCCAGTTCATCTCATAGTTGAGAAACTGAGACAAATAGGGTGAAGTGACTTGTCCAAGGTCACAAACCTAGAAGATGTCTGAGGCCAGATTTGAATTCAAGGAGATGATTCTTCCTGATTCCAGACCTGGTGCTCTATCCCCTGCACCAGCTAGCTGCCCATTTGGGATCAGACAATCATGGAATCTTAGAGCAGGAAGAGTCCTCAGGGAACACAGAGAGCTCCAGACTAGGGGTGGATCTTGGCTCTGTTGTTTATCAACTGGTGACTTTGACCAAGTCATTCAACATCCCAAGTCCCTGCTCTATCCTTAACCCCAGTTATATGATGTGAGCAAGTGAAAGAATCTCTCTGGAGGCGGAATAATCATACCCCCGAAGTCCCTTTTTTAACAGAGCTGTTGTAAGGAAAGCACAATATAACTCTACGAAGTCCTGTCTTCAATTGGATTCTATTCAACAAGCACTTATTAGCCCACTGCTATATATGTCAGGTCTACTGATAAGACGCAGGGAGACGGAGGCAAAAAATGAAGTAATTCTCATCCTTAAGGGGCTTTCATTCTACTGGGGGAGAAATAACATACACACAGGTGAGTACATACAGAATAAACACAAGTCATTTTAGATGGGACCAACTGGAGGGCACCAGAGGGGTCCAGGACAGGCCTCCTGTTGGAGGCACTAACTAAGCTAGACTTGAAAGTTAGGCATAGTTTATTACTACTTGCTATCACCATCATCCCGTCTTAACAAATGTGGGCCTCAGTTTCTCCATCAAGGTGCTTCCATCTCAAAATACTCTACTCCTGGGTGCCTCCAAATATTGCTTCATATTAGGTTGTCTTCAAGCCATCAAATACTTTTTTCATTAAACTTTTGTTATTACAAGATCTTAGATTTAGAACAGGAAGGGCCAGTGGCAATGGGGAAAGAAAGAAAAAAAGAAGCCATGACACTGTGACACTTTGAGAAGAATAAAATCTCACAATGTGTTTAATCTTCCGTAGAAATTGTGCGAGCGATGACCCACGTGATTAACCAGGGGATGGCCATGTACTGGGGCACGTCAAGATGGAGTGCGATGGAGATCATGGTAACGACTTCTTCTTTCAAAGAGCCATTAAGTGTCTTCTTTTAACAGCTGTCACCTATGCAAATCACCTACTCCACTCTCCATGTGAATTTGAAAATAACTTGTGGCCTCCCAGGGAGGAATTCCTTCCACATTAGAGGAAAATCCATTCCATCTAAGACATAGTAAGTAGAGAGTAAGAGAGAGTTACGACAAAGTAAGTAATCCCTTGCCTGAAGCATACAGAGGTTCAAGATCATCCAGCAAGCACCAAAGGATCTAGGTCTTAGGACACCGAGGCCAGCACTCTGCCCATTAGAATCCACTGACACCAGAATCAGGTTGGGGGGAAGAGAAGCAGGACAGAGAATGTTTAAAGGCTCAAAATGACAATGTCTCAAGCAGCAAAAAAGAAAAGCTCTTAAAGCGAACCTTATCATACAGGACATAATACAAGAAGGCAGTCCTGAGCCACACAGGAAACCCAGCCAGTCTATTAGAGCTAAATGGCAATCACAAGAACCATGCAATGATCCTTGATTCTTGTTAGCAAAAGGCTAATGGGAATAGCAAAGGTCAAGGGATTATGGATGAGAGGTTATGAGTTTCTTAAAAATAAACATAGATGGTATTAAATAACCACCAGGCTGATGAAAAAGATATTATAGCATGGAAGAAAAAAGATGATGTAACTACTTCTAGGCAGTGCTGTGCTTGTGATCTCTGAAAGAAAGGGAGGATTAGATCTTACAGATTTTAGGGAAAACCATAAATGTTGCTTGTCTGGTCTTGACTAAATTAAAAATTAGATAGCAAGCTGTGACAGCTTGTCTAAGCTCTTTGTTCAATCAAATATGGAAGCTAGACCCCACAGTAGACCCACCTTGCCGATGATAGAGAGTAGCCTTAACTTCTCTATCCCTATCAAAAAATATTTCCTAAGAATTGCCAATGGCCACAGGATTTCTGTTTGCAAAGATTTGTTACCCAGAAAGCGCTCTCTCTCTCTGTCTCTCTCTCTCTCTCTCTCTCTCTCTCTCTCTCTCTCTGTCTCTCTCTCTCTGTCTCTCTCTCTGTGTCTCTCTCTTTCTCTCTTGCTCTCTCTCTCTTTCTCTGTCTCTCTGTCTCTCTCTCTTTCTCTCTCTCTTTCTCTCTCTCTCTTTCTCTGTCTCTCTCTCTCTGTCTCTCTGTCTCTCTCTCTCTGTCTCTCTCTCTGTCTCTCTCTCTGTCTCTCTGTCTCTCTCTCTCTGTCTCTCTCTGTCTCTCTGTCTCTCTCTCTCTTCTCTGTCTCTCTGTCTCTCTCTCTTTCTCTCTCTCTCTTTTTCTCTCTCTCTTTCTCTGTCTCTCTCTCTCTGTCTCTCTGTCTCTCTCTCTCTGTCTCTCTTTGTCTGTCTCTCTCTCTCTGTCTCTCTCTCTCTTTCTCTCTCTCTCTCTTTCTCTGTCTCTCTGTCTTTCTCTCTTTCTCTCTCTCTGTCTGTCTCTCTGTCTCTCTCTGTGTATCTCTCTGTCTGTCTCTCTCTCTCACACACACCCTCTCTCTCTTTCTTTCTCTCTCACACACATTCTCTCTCTCCTTTTCTCTTCCCCCCTCACACACACTCTCTCCCTCTCTCACACACTTTCTCCCTCTCCCTCTCTCTTCCCCCTCTCTCTTTCTCTTTCATCACTCTGCTTCTCTCTCTATCAAACACACACACTCTTCCTCTCTCTCTCTGTCTCCGTCTCTCCATCTCTCTCCCCTCTCTCCCCTCCCTCTCCCCCTATCTCTTTCCCTATTTGTCTGACTTTCTGTGTCTCCTGTCTCTGTCTGTCTGTAACAGACACATAAACAGGCTCACCTACTTGTACAGTGTACTTATTCACACTCCACACAATACCGTAGTAGAGGTATCCATCTCATTTATATAATTAAGAGACTCAGTGACTTGCCCAGGGTGACACCACACATGCGTGTCACAGGTGGGGCTAGAACAAGTCCGTCTGACTCCAAGGCAGGCCCTCTGCACTTGGCACCCTTCAGACACGGTTCGTAATTGCTGTGAGTTGATGGGCAAGCTTATGGAGCAGCCTAGCTGCAATGACCAAAAATAGAAGTTCTGTTGAATGCTTCATAGAGTCTCTGATTACTTTGGTGGAATCCTGGAGAGTCTCATTTTCCTGAGTCAGACAAAAGTCCCCAAAGACAAGTACAATGATTCTTTTTGGTTAGGTCCATGCAGTGTCTTCTTGTTTATGGCCCAGTGTGCCTAGCTCAGCTAATGCTTCGTACAGTGGAAAGAGTCCTGGGGCAACAGTCAGAGGACCTGGGTTCAAATCCTAGTGTCTGCTCTTTATGACCTGTGTTATTGGCTGAGGTCAAGCTTTTTGACCTTTGTGGGTTTCAGCTACTTATTGGAAATTGAAAGATTTGGACCAGGTGGCCTTGAAGGCCCCTTCCAATTCTAAAGCTGTGATCCTTTCCCCCTCTGTATGATATCTTCTGCTGGTCTGCAAATACCTCTGATGTTCTGGAACAATTACTGATAACCCTTCACACTCCTACAGACTGACAACAAACAAAATCTCACAAATTCTTAGGAACACACACACACACATAGTCTTAAAAAAAATAGGGTTTGGGGGCCATTTAATCAATTTGACACATGATATAAGTTGTTACAAGTTACCAAATTATTAACAACTTGATAAACACAAAGAAACATCTAAATATTTTAACAATGTGTCACAATGAAGAGTTTAATGTATGGCCAGTTCCCTCTAACCATCCACTGAGATTGGTGGCTAGAAACAGAGTCCTGCCATTCATTAAGTTCTGTCAATGTGGCAATCAAAACCTCCTCTCAAACATTCTCTTCAAAATGTTGCATCTCAAGGTTAATTCTCCGAGCAAATGCTTCTTCACTCTCTTAAAGAAGTCATCTCACGGGGGCAGCTGGGTAGCTCAGTGGATTGAGAGCCAGTCCTAGAGACGGGAGGTCCTAGGTTCAAATCTGGCTTGAGCCACTTCCCAGCTGTGTGACCCTGGGCAAGTCACTTGACCCCCATTGCCTAGCCCTTACCACTCTTCTGCCTTGGAGCCAATACACAGTATTGACTCCAGGACAGAAGGTAAGGGTTTAAAAAAAAAATAAAAAGCATCTCACGAAGGAAGGCTCTCAGCTGAAATTCCCTTTCTCAGCCCTCTCTCTGTCCAGTCTCCCTCCACTCTGACCGGAAAATATCTGGATGAGGATTCGAATGACTCTCCAAAGATTCTATTCCCCACTTCAGGATACAGTAACAATATCCAGGGTCTCTGCGGAAGGGTTGTTGAAGCTGAGATTTGCACATTCATTTTACAACCATCATTACTGACAGTTTGAGTGCCAGCACATAGTATCCCACACAAGACTGGATACAACAATGGCTGAAAAGTAACTAAGCCATGGTGTTGTTCCTTGTGGCAAGGTCATGGCTGAAGAGGAAGTACATCTATTCATTTTTGTTGTTGTTGTTGTTGTTGGACTGCCCTTTTAAAATGGATTACACCATTCAAATCTGACCTCAGACACTTCCCAGCTGGGTGACCCTGGGCAAGTCACTTGACCCCCATTGCCTAGCCCTTACCACTCTTCTGCCTTGGAACCACACAGTATTGATTCTAAAACAGAAGGTGAGGATTTATATGTATTTAAAAATTTTTAAATAAATAAATAAGATGGATTACACCAGTCAGTCCCCCTTGACTCTCTTTACCCATATGCTACTATTTTTGTCAAGGAAACCCCTTCTTTGGAATTTTCCTAAACTGAACCTGAGACTTTCAAAAACATGGTACAATAGGAAAAGGACGGGCTCTGGAGGTGAAGGGCTTGGTTTCAAATCTTGGGTGACTTTTGCTACCTGTTTTATACCAGGCAAGTTACTCGAAAAGTCTTTCCTTCCCTCAGACTTCAGTTTCTTAAAATGTAAAATGAGAGAGTTGGACAAAATGACTGCTTAAATATCCTTTCTACTTCTCGATGAATAATTCCAGGAGCTTTGGGCTCTTAGGAGTTTATATCTGAAAAACACCTGTCAAAAAAGCACTTTTATTGAGAATTATTCATAGTTGACTTTTGTGGGATTCATAGTCACACGGGTCCCAGGAGTTGGTAAAAGCCATACCTGAATAAATAAATAAATAAAAAAGTGGCTGGGAGGAAAAACAGGAGACAAGTCAGGTTATATGAAAGAGGTGGTTCTACCTAAATTTACATATGGGAATCACTAGCGATGGAGCATCGCTTTTCAGTTTTCATCGCTGAGAAAGCAAAGGAGTTGTTACAAATGGGACTTCTCATTGTGAAGTCGAGGATTTGGTTCCTGCCACGTGGAATGTTACATGGTGTGTCCACTTTATGAGCATTTCATGTACTATAAACCCTGGAAGGAACTTCGAGATGGTCTAGTTCCTGCCCTTCTTTAAAGAAAAGGAAACAGGGCAAAGAAGTGAATTCATTTGCTCAGGCCATACAGCTAGTTTGTAGAAGAGAGGGGGTTAGAACTTACCTAGACTTACTCTATCAGAAATTAGAACTCTTCGTCTTGATTACAGGGAGGCTTTAAGTAAGCCTGATCATCTGCAGGGAGTAAAGGAAATGTCTTATGTAGTGCTTTGTCGGCCAAAGAAATCATGGGCCTAATCAAAACAAATAAAGCTAAGCAGAGTTTCTATCAAGAAGCTGGAAGTTCAGAGAATAGGTGTTTGCAAGTATTGAACCAAACACCTGTGACCATCCTAATTATATTCCACGGTTATCTACTCATTAGTACCTTAATTAAAGCAGGATCTCTAAAGAACTTTATTAGGCAATACCCAGATATCTCGATTCCTGTGTCTATAATGAAACTTTCTTTTCTTTAAGTATCCTATCTTCTTATTCTATATTCCATAATTTTACTTCACTATTTCCATTTTCCATGAGCACAGATTAATGACATTTTTGTTTTTCAATATCCTTTCCTCTTTAATTTTCAGTTCTAAATTCTCTCTCTCTTCCCCTCTCCCAATCCTGAGATGGTAAACAATCCAATGTAGGTTATACATGTGAAATCATGTAAAGATTTTCCATTTTAGAAAGTGAATAATATTATATTTCAGTCTGCATTCAGACTCCATCAGTCCTTTCTCTGGCGGAAGATGGCAGTTGTCATTATGAGTCCTTTGGGATTGTTTTGGATCACTGCATGGCTGAGAGTAGCTAAGTTTTCACAGTTGGTCATTGGGCAGTATTGCTGTTACTGTATACAATGTTTTCCTGGTTCTGCTCACTTCACTCTGGATCAATTCATGCAAGTATTTTCAAGTTTTTTCTGAAATCCTCTTACTCATCATTTTTAATATCATTGATTTGGTTTCTAACCATTTGTTTACCTTCAATGATGGATAAGGAAACAAGAGACTATAAATTTTCCCATGATTCAATTGTGTTACTATTATCATAGGATCATAGAGTTAAATATGGAAAGGACATTAAAAGTCAACTAATCCAAGGGTTCTTAAACTTTTTGTGTGTCATTGACCCCACTGCCAATCTAGTGAAGCCAATGAATCTGGCTTCAGAATAAAAAATTTAATGCATAAAATAAAATTCTTATAAATATAAAGAAAAGCAATTATATTAAAATTCAGGAATCAATGGAAATTAAAAAACAAATTCATAGACCTGAGGTTAAAAACCTCTGATCTAATTCAATCTCCTCACTTCACAGATGAAGAAACTGAGACCCAAGAGAGGGAAATAAATGCCTTGTCCATCGTGAATATATATGATAATGGTGCCATCGGACCCGACTTCTCCTTTTTCTTCTTCTTTTTGTAGGAAGCCTATTCTGTAGCAAGACAGTTCAACATGATTCCACCAGTATGTGAACAAGCTGAGTACCATCTTTTCCAAAGAGAGAAGGTTGAGGTACAATTGCCGGAACTATACCACAAGATAGGTAATGTATAAAATAATGGAGCTCATTCATTCTCTTACCCAAGAAGAGGGTCAGTGATGAAAGATTCATACTCTGGGAAAGATATATATACTCTTTGTACATAAAATTCACCAAGATCATTTCATAATTGTTCTTAATCAACCATGAAGGTTCCAAGATCCATCCACATGGATCAAGGAATTCCAAAGGGAAAAAATAAGGCACTATCTTGTCTGCAGGGATATTTGTGATGGAAACAAATCAGCCTAGAAGGAACACGGAACACAATTCCTTTCATGCAAAAAACATTTCATCAATATTTGTTGAATGAGTGGCTGAGCTCATTCTAAAAGTTATGTGATACAGGCTTAAGTTTGTACTCATTATAGGTTAGAGCATGAGTAAACCCAACGTGTCTAGAAGTAAGCTTTTGTGTGAACTGAAGCAATTTTCAAAGAGCAAAGCATACATGGCTTTTGTATCCGAAAAATTTATAAACTTAATCATCCAGAAAATGGTATCTCACTCTCCCCCCCCCCCGACTAATCCCTAGGGTGGGTTAGAAGCCCTCAGTTCCTTAAACACTTGGGTCAAAGACCACCTCCTATGTGAGCCCTTGTGTAATCTCTCGAGCTTTTAGTTCTGTCCTCCACAATCGGTGGGTTTCTTTTATATTTACTTAAACATGTACCTGTTATCTCCTTTGACAGAACATAAGCTTCTTGAGGACAGATACTTTCATTTTTGTCCTTCTCTCCCCAGTTCACATTAAAGTGCTTAGCACATAGCAGTCGCTTGATACATGCTTGATTGATAAATTGACTTCTTGAGAGAGTGCTAAATAAATAATGGACTGATTAGAAGATAGAGGCTTTCCTAAGCATGAGATTTCCAACAAAACAATATAAGATCCTCTAATGGGATATGATCTTAACTACTTCATTAAAAAACAAAACAACCCTAACTTTCTGTTTTAGAATTAATACTAAGTATTGGTTCACAAGCAAAGAGCGATAAGGTCTTGGCAATTGGGTTTAAGGACTTACCCAGAGGAAGTGTCAGAAGTCACATTTGAACCCAGGACCTCCCATCTCTAGGCCTGGCTCTCTATCCACTGAGCCACCTAACTTCCCCATAACTGCTTCATTTTTAATTGATTCCCCACAAACATAAGACAGTGCCTGGTACATAGCAGGATTTACTAACTGCTTAAATGATTGATTAAAGTCAATAAAATTTGAAATCCCTTTCAGGGATCTAAGAATCATATAGATTCAATTAGCAAACAGATTTCAAATATTTTAGAAACAATGAAGGGAATTTCTATAAAGGCATGAAGTCACCTTAAAAGTATATATATATAAATATATATATATATATATATATTATTATTATTAAAACCCTTACCTTCCATCTTGGAGTCAATACTGTGTATTGGCTCCAAGGCAGAAGAGTGGTAAGGGCAAGGCAATGGGGTCAAGTGACTTGCCCAGGGTCACATAGCTGGGAAGGGTCTGAGGCTGGATTTGAACCTAGGACATCCCCTTTCTAGGCTTGGCTCTCCATCCACTGAGCTACCCAGCTTCCCCCTTAAAAGTATAATTTTAATGAAAGATATTTTCTGGTGTTAAAGAGATCCGCCATAATGAAAATAAACTATCACACATACTTCTTGATTTTAAAAAAGGTCCATTTAGAAGGCTGCACTGGTTATTAACATAAGTTCCATTTGCATTTATGTTTCCTCTAGGGGTTGGGGCAATGACCTGGTCTCCCCTCGCCTGTGGGATCATCTCAGGGAAATATGGCAACGGCGTGCCTGAAAGCTCCAGAGCATCACTCAAGGTATTTCCTTTGATTTCTATGAGGGAAAAAAAAGCTTCTCTTCCAGAGAGGAGATGATCCAATGGTGGATCACAATGGCTTTGCAGGTAGACCTTGCTTGACATACAAGTTCAGGTGGAGCTTTTGAGTCAGCTAACACTTTTCCCTGGACCTCATTACTATCTGAGCGAAGATAATGAGGAGATCTTCTACAGAAGCCTTCTCCAGCCCTTTCCACCATTTGTACCACCACCAGCCCAACTCAGGCAAGTTACAACCCAAAATATAGCCTTGGAGTCCAAATGGGCCTTAAAGGACACCTATTTAGTTCTGGCCCAAAGCAAAGATACCATCAACAATACCCCCAACACAAAAATCATCCAAACTTTGCCTAAACACCTATGTTATCTTATTATTCAAGGCAGTATATTCTGTTTCTGGCAAGCTCTAATTATTAGGAAGGTTTTCTATGTTTTGTGCAAGTAGGGGTGGCCACATCTGGACATAGATTGGGTTAACAACATTTCTTTGAGGAATAAGAAGGGGAACCAGGTTACTACTAAAAAGCAAGTCTAATTGGGCTAGACAGAAGCGTTGATTTTGGCGACCACTGTATGTTTATGGACCTTGAATCCACAACCCCTTTATTAAGAGGTAATTATGTAATAGCCTTCATCCCAGGTCCTTTGGAAGCATGATTAGCTATTCCATGGAGATCAGAGTTCTTACAACTTACAAAGCTATCTTTATAGTGTTGGTGTTATATTTGCCCATGATTCTGCTCACTTCTCTCTGCATCAGTTCATACTACCCATGATTCTTTGAAATCTTCTCTTTTGTCATTTCTTATCCATTACATTTATTTAATAACATTTTTTAGTTATTCCTCAACTGATATCCCACCCATGACTGGAGATGGGAAGTCCTGGGTTCAAATCTAGCCTCAGATGCTGCCTGGCTATGTCATCCTGGGCAAATCTAACTTACTAGCTCTTACCACTTTTTTGCCTTGGAAGCAAAACTTAGTTTTGATTCTAAGACAGAAGGTAAGGGTTCAAAAAATAGTTTATGTCAATTTGGAAAACTTTGAAAGGGGGAGAGCAACAATGTTTGGCCCTGCTCCATTTAATTATTTTTTAAATTAATGGCTCCATTTAATTATTTTTTAAATTAATGGCTGCATAAGGACATCTATGGCATCTTGGTCAAGTTTATAGAAGACACAAGAGGTAGAATAGAAGATAACAGAAGCAGAATTCAAAAAGATCTTAACAGGCAAGATGTTATACTGAATCTAATAAGACAAAATTTAGCAGGTATAAATGTAAAGACTTGCACTTGGGTTCAAAAACTCAAAGGAAAATGTAGCTAGAAATTCACCTGAATAAGATCTGAAGAATTTTAGTGGACAAGTTCAGTATTCATGAACAGTGTAATGTAGAAGCCAAAGGAAGGGGAATGACATTTAGTAAGCACCTACTGTATACCATAAAGTGTGCTGAGCACTTTACAAATACCTCATTTGATCCTCACAACAATACATTTTACAGTTGAGGAAGCTGAGACGAAGGCTTTGACTTGCCCAGGGTTACATGCCCAATAAATGCCCAAAGCTGGATTTGACCTGTCTTCCTTACTCCTGGCTCACTGATCCATCCGTTGTGCCACCTATTTAATGTAATTTTAGGCTACCTTAAGAGACATGACTTATGAGAATAAGGAGGTGGTATATTCTACCCTGTTTCAATTAGTCTTGGAACATAGCATTCAATTCTGCCCTACTTTAGGAAGGACAATGATAGGCTGGTAACAGGCTAGAGAAGGATAACCAGGATGGCAAAGGACCTCAAGTCCATGCCAAAGGAGGACTGGTTGAGAAATTGGGGAAGAAAATATACAAGAGCACATCAGTGCTATTCCTCAGTAATTTGAAGGGCTATCAACACAGAAGAGGCATTAGGCTTTTGTTAAAAAAAATAATAATAACTCCCCAAAACTAAACCAGGAACAATGGGTGAAAGTTGCAAAAAGGAACATTGGGGATTGAAGTCAGAAAAGAAAAGAAAAACTTACTAACAGCTAGAACTGGCCCACAATGGAATGGGTTGTCTTGGGCTCTCCCTTCACTGGAAGTCTACAAGCAAAGGCTGGTGGCCAGGTGTGTCCTTAAGGAGATTCTGATTCTGGTATTAGACTAGATGCCCACTGAGGTCCTTCCATCTCTAAAATGCTGTAAATCTAGGAGTTAAGCATATCCTGTGAATTATGGTAAGGATTTGTGCCTAATGACATGAAGAGTCACCGTATTAGTTTATTTTTTGTTTTTATTTTTTTTAAACCCTTACCTTCCATCTTAGAGTCAATATTTGTACATTGGTTCCAAGACAGAAGAGTGGTTGGGCAATGGGGGTAAAGTGATTTGCCCAGGGTCACACAGCTAGGAAGAGTCTGAGGCCAGATTTGAACACAGGACCAGACCTCCCATCTCTAGGCCTGGCTCTCTATGCACTGAGCTACCCAGCTGCCCCCCACAAAGGTATTAATTTAAAATGTGGCCATACATAAAGAACATCTTTAAAAACTAGCCCACCAAAGGGCATCCTCACAGGAAGCCTAGATCTGGAACTTTCTTCCCCTTTCCATTGAAATTGTTTCATGAAGTGCACAAGCCAAGTCACAGTCTCCAGTTATTTAAAGTGGGATAATGATGTGCTTTCCTTAATCAGGATGTATTCAAAGATATGTGATTTACTTTCTTGTCTGCCTGCAAAACGCAAGCAATTAGGCTGTCCATCCTGCCTCTCACACTTCGAGAATTGGCTCCATTCTCCACGGGGGTAGGCAAATGTTTTCTAAAGTAAGTCTATCCACGGTTCCAAGATGTTTTTCCTGTCTTGGTATTCTTGGGCAAATTATCCCAGATCTAGAAAGCAAGCATTAGCTTCAAAAAAAGTACTTTAAATTGTTCTAAACAAAGTAGCAATGCAGATTGGCATAATAAAGAGTTTTTGCCTCAAAACTAGAAAGTCTTGGATTCAAGTTTTCACCTCTGACATAGACTGACCCTGATCAGGTGACATCTTCTCAGTGATCTGAACCACTATAAAACTCAGTTGAAGAGATCTACATTGGTAGAGAGTCTTCTCACTTGCGATTTCCCCATACTAATTTAATCACAGATTCAGTTCCTATTTCTCTTCCCTGAATAAACTAAGAACAAGTTAATTAATTAAAGCTCAAAGCATCTTTAATGAAGATGCCCAGTGGCATAGACATCATGGTGCTTGAGAACCCAAGAAACCACAGTACCACCAAAACTGTCTGTCCTCCCAGCATCCTTCAGAGATAAGGAGGGGCAACTATTATTGGAGATGGAGAAACTGAGGCACAGAAAGGATTAAGCAACAAATCATGGCAAAGATATTCAGGGGTGCAGCTGCATTGAGAACTTTGGTGTCCTGGCTCCTGGTTTATTTATCTACCCAAGGCATTAGCCCACTTTTGCTGAGGGAAACGGGAAGACGATTTGTGGAGCTCAAACTATGACTGAGAAAAGCCATTCAGCATTCGAAAGGTTTTGGCACAAAAAAGAGTGAGACACCCACACAAGTGTTTCAGGTTAGTGGAGTCCAAAAACAACGCACAAATTACTTTTGTTGTTGACTTTTATAAAGTAGATCTAATGACCACTGCTGTCTCCTTGGCAATAGACAGGAGGGAAGCTCCATGGCTGAGGAAGTAGATGATCGAAATATGGGTTTGTAGAGAGCTCTTCAGGGGAATTTCCAGGCTTCACAAACAATTGACTCAAGCATCCTCTGAAACAGCATGTGGGCACATTTAGGAGAACTGCTCATGATCAACAATTCAATCAGGAGCAAGAAACAAAAATTAAAAAGATGTAGTCCCTGGGCATGGGAGCGGGGAGATGGTAAACGATAAAAGCAAGGTGGCTGTTACTCAAAGAAATAAAACCAGAGTTGGCCAATAATGGCTACAGCAAAACCTACCTTTGGGCATCTTGAGGCAGCTCAGGTGATCCACCTGGAGAGAGCCCCGAACTGTGTGCTGATAAAGAGATTCACCTTGTACTGCACATGTGAGCCCAAGGCTTTTTTTAGTACAAACAGATGTCCTGGAACCATAAAATCAGGCTAATGCACCGGGGCCAAACAAAGCAATCAGACTGCTATCAAAGTAATGGCGGAATGGAATTTATTGATCTACCCCTACTGGGTAGAAGTATTGCCAAAATGGCAACAGTCCCAGAAGCATCTGCTATATTACACAGTTATGCAGGACTGAAAGGGGACCCAAGGAAGGGTGCAAATTGAGCCACATCAAGATAAGGTCCATTGTCCACTCATCAAGCAGGGGTTCAAAGATACTAGGTGGCCTCTTTAAGCCACCTAGAATCTCCCTGGATGTCAAGTTAAATGGGAGTATTCTTAGATTCTGTATTCACCAAGAGATTTCTCTCTCTGCAGAAGCAAAATTGCAGAGTCTATATCAAGAAGCTCTAGGTTTCAATCTCTTCTCTGATAGGTGCCAGCTTTGGCCCTAGGACAAGTTGTCGAACTCAGAAGAACTGAGCTTCTTCATTTCCAGGGTCAGGAGAATAATCCATAGCACTCCTTTTTAATGAAGTTCACTCTTTCCAAAGCTGCGAATGGTCTCTTTTTTTTTTTTAAACCCTTACCTTCCATCTTGGAGTCAATACTGTGTATTGGTTCCAAAGCAGAAGAAGAGTACAGGTTAGGCCACAGGGATTAAGTGACTTGCCCAGGGTCACATAAGCTGGGAAGTGTCTGAGGCCAGATTTGAACCCAGGACCTCCCATCTCTGGGCCTGGCTCTCAATCCACTGAGCCACCCAGCTGCCCCTGCAAATGGTCTCTTAAATGCCAAATTGAACAGGTCTTTCTCAATCTGGATGTTTCTTTGTCCTGTCTGCAACATCTGATGCTCTTGATGATCTTCTTCTCCTGGATTTTCTCTCCTCTCTGGGCTTTCCTGACACTACTCTGATTTTCCTATGTGCCTCTGAGCACACTTTCTTTGTCTCCTTTTCTGGGGCGCCACCAATCCTGTGTTCTATGAGGATCTATCATAGGCATGCTTCACTTTTGCTTTGACCCTCTCACTTGATTCTCTCACCAACTCCCATGAATTCAATCTGGGCAAACAATTCCTGATCTATATATTTGACCCTGACCTGTCTTCTGAGCTACAGTTATATATCACCAGCTGCCTTTTGGACACCTCAAAATGGATGTCCTAGAGTCATCTCAACCTCAACACATCTAAAACAGAACTCCTCTTCCAGGAGATACAACCACAACAAAGTCTAAGATAAGGATAATAAAGTGTATGTGTGTGTGTGTGAGACAGACAGATAGACAAACAGAGAGTGGGGAGGGAGAAAGGAAGAGGGGGAAAGGAGAGAGAGAAAGGGGGAGAGAGAGGGAGAGGGAGAGAGATGCTCACTGACCCTTTGTTTTAAGAAGTAGCTTGGGGTTGTTGAAAGGATGGGTAATTAACTCAGAACCTGGTTCCTTATTGATCTCACTTTATGTCAAAGATATATGAACTGGATCAGCTCTTTGGGTTGCCCCCTCCCCAGCTGCATATATCATAGGCTAGACAATAGTCATTCTTCATCCATTTACGTGTTCCTTGGGGATAGTAGATAGGTGAAACTATTTAGAGTGATGATGTATCTCATTTAGAAGTCTCTGCCATGTTCTGGGGCTTGACACAACCAGCATAATGTCATCCACAAATGGAGGCATCTGAAAGACCTCACCATCAGTAAACAAACATTTATTAAATACTTACTATATGTCAGGCGCTGTGCTAATCTTAAAGGGACTCCCCCCTCTCCCATTTGGACACTGAACTGGACACTCTTCTTCAATAACACCCATCTCCCTATTTGTTGTCTCTCTTAATATTAATAATCAGAGAGGGCAGCTAGGTAGTTCAATGGATAGAGCCAGGCCTAGAAATGAGAGTTTTTGGCTTCAAATGTGCTCTCAGGCACTTCCTAGCTATGTGACCCTGGCCAAGTCATTTAACCCCCATTGCCTAGCCCTTACCATTCTTCTGCCGTGGAACCAATCCACAGTCTTGGTTTTAAGGTGGAAGGTGAGGGGTTAAAATAATAACAATAACAATAATAATCAGAGGGCTATTGAACAAAGTTGCCATTGTTGTTAAACTTTCAAGGAATCTTGACATAAAGATGGCGGTCAAGCTGTCACCAACATTTACTGAGTGCCCATTATATTCCAGGGACTGTGCTGAACTCTGAAGATACAAAGAATGGTAAAGGACAGTCCCTGCTCTCAAGGAGCTCACAGTCTAATGGGAGAGCAAATAACTGTACAAACAAGCTGTAGATGGGATAAAAGGGAGATGATCCCAGAGGGAACTTAACTAGCATTAAGACGGATTGGGACAGGCTTCTTTTAGAAGATATACTTTTAGTCTAGACTTGATAATGAGGAAGGAGGAAAGCATTTCAGGCATGGGGCCAGCCAGCAAAAAGGCGGATGAAAAGGAGATGAGGGATGGCAAGGAGTCCATCAAGGTCTCAGAGCATGTAGAGGGGAGGAGGGTGTAAGAAGACTGGAAAGCAGGAAGAGCCCAGATTCTGAAGCCCTTTAAAAGCCAAACAGAGGGTTGTACATTTGATCCTGGAGGTAATAAAAAGCCCCTGGAGTTTATTGAATTGGGGAGTGGTACAGACAGACCTGAGATTTAGAAAGGTCAGTTTGACAGCTGAATGGAGAATGGACCAACCAGAAGGTTATTGAGCTAATGTAGGCTCAAGGTAACAAGAGTCTGCACTGGGATGATGGCAGTGTCAGAGGAGGGAAAGGGGTATGTATGGGACGGGGGAAAGATGTTTTAAAGGTAGAATTGACTGGACTTGGCAATTGACTGGATGGAGAGTGAGGAAAGTAAGCAAGTCCCCTAGATTGTGAGCCTGCATGCCTGGGAGGGAGGCTGGTGGTATTCTTGATAGCAATGGGGAAAAGGTTTTAGACATGTTGACTTTAGATGTCTGCAGTGCAGGAGTCTAAGATGTCAAGGGAACACTGGAGATCTTTGAGAATCATCTGGTCAAAGATGAGAGTGAAATCATGGAAGACATTCTGGTGGAAGAGAGCCTTTAAGGAAGCATTTTACCACCAATCAGATACTTTCTTAAGATCAATAAGCAATAGGTAGTAGGAAGCTTCATTGTCTACACCTGTCAGCCAATTGGGTGACCCACTTTAGAATATCCTCTGGAGATTTCTTCTTGTTCCCTTCTCAAGCCTTAAAGGATTCCCCCATTGGTCTGTACATTATTCTCCAAGATGTCATACACATATGCCAAGAGGCATATGAGTGGAGTTCATGGGAACTTGCCCAGCCCTTGTCATGACCTTAAACATTTCTCTGAAACAAAGGCTTATATTTTTGGTTTAACAACAACATTCTTTTGAGAGGGTTGCGTGTGAGTCATGGCATGCCAATGAAGAATTCAAGTTGAGGGTCGCCCAAAGGGCAATGAAGAGGCGTAAGCACGCTACAAAGCAGGGCACATGAAGAACGACACCAGAGAAGGGGCCAAAGGGCTGTCATCAGGAAGCTGTAGGACCAGAGAAAATGAAAGCAACTCTGGCATGTGATTGGTGAATAGTCAGCTCATCCTGCCTGGATCTGGAGATGGCCAGGCATCTCCATGCCTTGCCCAGTCTGTGCCCTCCCCCAACTTTCCAACTCTAGCTTTGAGATCTGTGATCTAATCTACCCTGCCATTCCTGAAAAGGAAAAGCCAACCAAACAGCTGATGATGCCAATCAGAATTCCCTTTGGACACATCATTCCCCCATGTTGTCTTTCCCATTGGCATATGAGCTTCTTGAGGGCCAGGCTTGTCTTATTTGTTCATATTAGGTCCCCATCACTTACTGTAAGGCCTTGTTCCAGGGAAAAACAATAAATGCTTTTACATTCATTCATTCATTCATTGATGGGTCAGTTAGGGACATCAAGGGATGTCCCATGTGCTCCAATGATGCCCACGTAATGTTAAGAGAACAAAGATAGACAGATGTACAACATCAGAGGAAGAACCACCTAAGAGAGCGCATGGATCTATCAATGCATCCAATTGCGAACTGAAATGACAAATTCTGTAGATCTTTATTCTAACAGTTCCAGGACTTCTGCCACGGACGGTTCACTTTTATGTCACATTTGGAGGCTTTAGGTCCCTGGAAAATGTCCACAAGAAGCTTCCACCTAATTTGGGTGGAGGCTGGTTTTCCTATTAAGAACAGTAATGAGCCACAGGGGACATACTCCAGCAGCCAGTAGCATTTCTGGGAATGCTGCCTCAGAAGGTCAGACTGGCAATTTTTACTACTGATGGTGGCACACCCTGGAATCATTGGGATTGAATGTAACCCCTAAAGAGCTTCAGGGCTTAGACTGGTAACCCCTAGGGATAGGGCAGGGGGGTGGTCAAGGTCTTCTAGAAGATTCTGCTCAAAGGATTGTTGACTCTCCCAGACTGTCCACAAGTCTGGGAGAAGGGAGAAGGTGAATAAAACTGGAATAACTTGTTTTTATTTTTTTGTTTCTCTTTCTGAAAATATTTACTGTCAGCAAAATTCTCTCTCTCTGTCTCTGTCTCTGTCTCTGTCTCTATCTCTTTGTCTCTGTCTCTGTCTCTATCTCTGTCTCTGTCTGTCTGTCTGTCTCTCTCCCTCCCTCCCTCTCTCTGTCTCTCTGTCTCTGTCTCTCTGTCTCTGTCTCTGTCTCTGTCTCTGTCTCTGTCTCTCTCTCTCTCTCTCTCTCTCTCTCTCTCTCTCACACACACACACACACACACACACACACAAGCCATGGTGTCCATTTGTAACTATCCCTGGGGAGGCGTCATTTGGTTATGAAAAATATTTTGTGAAAAGATGTAATCCATTAAAATAGAGTGTCTGGGATCTGGCCACAGCTGGGTACGAGGCTGTTTATTTCCTCAGGGAAGCTAAGGGTCGGTGGTATCTATGACTTGACAAATGCTTTCTCCAAAGAAATTCAGAGCCTAGGGTCACTTGGGACTGGTATAGTGACACAATTTTTAATAGTTTCATTAAAAAAAGAAAAGAGTTACAGATTCTGGTATCTCCTTCTTGCTTTGCTGCTCTTACCATGGGTAAAAGATTCCATTGTTAACTACTTCATGGCAAAAGATAACATTTGGAAAAGTAAAACATTAAAAAACTTCTTCATGGAGCCATCTAGGTAGCTCAGTGGAGAGACAACCAGGCCTGGAGATAGGAGGTCCTAGCTTCAAATCTGGCTTCAAATACTTTCTAGGTGGGTGACTCTGGGCAAGTCATTTAACCTCAATTACCTAGTTTTCATTCCTCTTCTGCCTTGGAACCAATACTTATCAATTCTAAGACCGAAAGTAAAGTGTTGTTTGTTTTTTTAACCAGATACTTCTTAGTATCTGGGAGACCTTGGACAAGTCACTTTACCCCCTCCCCATTGCCTAGCTTCTGCCTTAGAATCAATATAGACTTACTATTGATTCTAAGATGGAGGTAAGGGTTTAAAAGAAATAAGGCTTTTCCATGAAACAGATGGAAGATTTAGTACTGGAAGACCCTTAGAGATCACCTGATCCAACATTATCGTTTTGGAGAAAAGAAAACTAAAAGCCAAAAAAGACATGAATGGAGTTCTTGTCCAAGGGCAGCAGGGGTCGAAAGCTAGAGGATCTGGCATGCTCCCTGGGCTGCCTCTCTCGGGGACCCGATCTTGACGAAGGAGAGCAAAGCTCCACACTGACCAGCCCCTTCTCCTGCCTTAATGAGCATTTTCTTATCCTGACGTCTTTTACTAGGGTTCGGCAATTCCATAAGAGCTTTTACAGGTCTGGCGAGATAAAGCTGCATCCATTTTTACTACTGCACCCTTTTGTTTGTTTCCGAGTGTTAATTCTTCTTTGCTACAGAACTAAGCATGCCAGATTTTGAAAATCATCTGGCTTCTATTTAAGACAATGAAAATCTTTTGAAAATACAAGTGGAGGAGCTTAAAATTGCCATTTTGGAATTTTAGGGATCACAGTCAGTCATTCAGGAGAGAGCCAGAAGGCTGGCTTCCCTCCTTCTTCCAGAAAATAGGACTTGACGATCCAAGGGTAGGAGTCAAGGTGATCTATTAGAAGGTAAATTCTATCGTGCTGCTCTGAGTTCAGGTTTATGTAGCCTAAAATAATATCCTCTTCCTGGTGCCTTCTGCCTCCTTCCCTATCAATCAATCACCACTGTGGAAAAAGAAGAATATTGCACGGGACTAGGTGCCACCTTTTCACATCTCTTCTTTGTTTTATTGGTTGCTGTGGACAAAGACTGTGTCATCCAGTGACCAGCTGAGAATGAGTCTCCCTGCATGAGCCGACAGCAGGCTCAGTCTGTTCCTAGACTGACTCTCAAGCCCTTTCCAGGCTGGTTGAACCTGCTATGGCTTCTGCTGTCCATGATGGAAACCATCAAGAGCCCAGGGTCAGCCGCCCCCAGAGAAAGAGCTGGTGGAGTCTGAATCTAGACCAAAGCAAACTTTTCTCACTTTATGTTTGCTCAAGTTTCCTTTCACAAAGGAACTAATGTGAGGAGACGTTTTATGTGATTGCACAGGAAAATATGTATCAGATCCGTACTATCTTGGGGGGGGGGAGGGAGGGAGGGAGGCAGGGGGAGAAATTGAGCCTCGAGATCCTTTTAAACTGTTGGAAACTGTTTTTACATGTAATTGGGGGGGAAATTAAATTAAACTAAAGTTTACCAAAAGAACCCATAGTCCTCTCCATGACCCAGTGAGGCCCTGGTGCTGGACCTTGTGGTGGCCATCCCATTTGGGGCAGCTGTGTTCGGCATGTGAGACGATTCTGGGGTGGATGGAGAGACATCCACTGGGATCCGAGCTGACCACCAAATACCTGGGTAATGGTAACCTTTGCTCTCTTCTGCCCTCAGTGCTACCAGTGGCTGAAGGAAAAAATCGTAAGTGAAGAAGGAAGAAAACAGCAAAACAAGCTAAAGGACCTTACTCCGATAGCCGAGCGCCTGGGCTGCACCCTCCCTCAGCTGGCAGTTGGTGAGGACTCTGGTCTGGGAGGAGACGGGCTTTAATGGGCTTTGGGCAGGCTCCAATTAATAGTCTTGAGAGAGAATTCTCCAGAAGTCCAAAGCATTTTCTCCATTCCTAGATGTTTCCGTCCTTATTCATTCATTCAGTGAGGTCTCATTTCTATGGGATCTAAGTCCTCAGGGCACAAAGATGAAAATAATGAAATTGTTTCTGCCTTTGAGTTACATTAAATATAACACATTCAGGTGCATGTACACACATGCATATGTATAGAAAGAAGTGGTAAAAATCTGACAGGAGCAACAAGGTGGTTCAGTGAATAGAGAACCAGGCCTGGAGTCAGGAGGACCCAGATTCAAATTTGACCTTAGACACTGCCTAGCTGTGTGACCCTGAGCAAGTCACTTAGTTCCAATTGCCTAGCCTTCACCCTCCTGTTTTAGAATCTATATTAAGACAAAAGGTAAGGGGGGAAAGAAAGAAAGAAAGAAAGAAAGAAAGAAAGAAAGAAAGAAAGAAAGAAAGAAAGAAAGAAAGAAAGAAAGAAAGAAAGAAAGAAAGAAAGAAAGAAAGAAAGAAAGAAAGAAAGAAAGAAAGAAAGAAAGAAAGAAAGAAAGAAAGAAAGAAAGAAAGAAAGAAAGAAAGAAAGAGAGGAAGAAAGAGAGGAAGAAAGAGAGGAAGGGAGGAAGAAAGAGAGGAAGGGAGGAAGAGAGGAAGGGAGGGAGGGAGGGAGGAAGGAAGGAAGGAAGGAAGGAAGGAAGGAAGGAAGGAAGGAAGGAAGGAAGGAAGGAAGGAAGGAAGGAAGGAAGGAAGGAAGGAAGGAAGGAAGGAAGGAAGGAAGAGGAGGAGGAAAAGAAAAGAAAGATCAATTTGTCAGAATGCCCTAGCACAGTGATGGTGAACCTTTTAGAGACTGAGTACTGGGTCCCACCCCCACCCCAGACCAAGTGCTATGTCTTCCCCACCAGAGACTGAGTGCTGTGCCCCTCCTCCCAGAGTGCCAGGCCCCCCTTGTTCCCCTTTACCCCACACAGATATGGAGAAAGCACTCCCACTGGGTAGAAGGCTGGTTGAAGTGAGGAATGTCCTCAGCAAGGTAGAGAAAGAAGGGGAGGGGAGTGGCCGGAGCACTCTGCTCCCTTTCAGCTCTGCTGCCTGTCAGCTGCCACCTTACCCTCTGTGTGTTCTCAGGGGGTTGCTAGGCAGAGGGGTGGGTGATGTGAAAAAATGTCCTCAGGCATAGTGGAGAGGGGGAAAGGAGCAGCTCCACTCAAGTCCCTTTGCCTTGCTAGTAAAGAACTGGTGGGGAGAGGGAGGCCAAGTGCCCACGGAGAGGGCTCTGTGTGCCATCTTTGGCACCTGTACCATAGGTTTGCCCTCAGTGCCCTAGCACACCAAAGCTGTTCTAAGAGGAGAATGGATATAATCTTAGATTTCTTGAAGCATCACAGGAAACTCTCAGATGACTTGTCATCAATAAGTGGAAGAAGAAATGAAAAAAATCACCTCCATCTGATGGGCTCCAAAGTGACCTTACCAGGAAATAGGATGACCAGGATTTAGAATCTAAGCTGTCCCTACAACTTCCTCCCATTGTTGTAAAACTCTGTGCTTTCCCCTAGTCTCACTTCACCTAGCCCACCTACACTGTCATCCATTCAGAACACTAGAAGTTTGCCCCTAAATATCTTCTAAAATGAGTTGCTCCAATGGAAGCCATCTTAGTACAAAAATCATGGAAAATGAACTTGAGAAACAACACCATGTTGAACAAATAAAACCAGAGGGATGGCCAAGAAAGGTTCTGAGAAAAAGAGATTTTTTGAAAGTGAGTTTTGAAGGAAGTAATGGACCTAGTTGGATGGGGAGATTGGGGTTAGGGGGAGAGATAAGATCAAGAACAGATGACTGAGATTTTAATAGCAGCTTTGCTTTCAATACATTGTCTTCTTTGAGTCTTACCATCACCCTGTGAAGTAGAGTCTACAGCTCTTATTATCTCCATTTTATGGATGAACATACTGAGACTGAGAAAGGTTGAGTGATGGTTACTGATAATAATCCAGCCCCAAAGTTCTAAACAGATTTTAACCTCAGTCTTCCAAGTCTAGAACCTTAGCCACAACTACACACTGTTCCTTACGTAGGTTGGATATGCCAGGGAGAATGCTAGGAAATCTCAGTGGCAGAAAAGAACCAAGATTTGCATTGAGTAATTCCCTTAAGATAATAAGCCTAGAGATTAGAAAGAGATGAAATTGGAAATGTAAATGAGAAAGTTTGGAATGCAGCAGCAAAAGGGAATGAAATGGACTTGGTGGTTCATTGTGGGTGCATGAGATTGGGAAAACCATTGACTGTATTTGAGTAAGCCTCTGCCGGCTCTGGTACATAAAGGATTACTTAGGGGGAGGCCTTTTGCTCTCCCCTACAATTCTGCCTGACTAATTTCCAGCCATCCTTCAAGGAGCAGTTCAAACACTCCATCTTCCATGGAGCCTTCCCTATTACAACAAAGAATGAACACAGTTTTGCCACTCTCACTGAAAGTGTACATCATTCTTTGTAATATAATCTGTGTGCATATCTTATCTTCCCTAGTAGCCCATAAGTTCCTTGAAGACAGTGACCAAATACTGCACATCTTTCTCTTTCCCGTAGTCACTCAAATATGAATGCTAAGCTCCCAGGAAATATCAGTTGTATAATAATGACTTCAAACTGGAGAAAAGAAGAATAATTAGAATGTTGAGCTTGCTACCATTGCCCTTGTGCAAGAGGATGAGCTACTACACCAGATTGGTTGTACTAAAAATAGACAGGAGTGGGTTCTAGAACCCTTTCTGGGAAAATCAGCAGCTCTTGGTGATAAATTGGTTAGAAAGGAGCTAAATAAGAAGATAAATATCAAAAATAAAGATTTGTTTTAAGGTAGTATTTTTTTTTGGTCCACCCTTTCCTTCCAGCTCCAAATCTATGATCCTAATTTTAACATGAGACAGTGTGTTATAGAAGCCCAAAATATTCATATTATCCCAACCTAATTGGAAAGGAATTTGGACCTTTGCCCCCAAAGTCACTAAACTACACATATTTTTTGACCCAGAAATACTTTCACTCTGCCTATATCCCCCCCCCAAATAGATCAAAGAAAGAGGGGCAAAACCCTTTAAAAAACATTTAGAGTAGCTCTTTATGTAGTGGCAAAAAATTGGAATAAGTGGGAAATGACTGTATAAATTATAGTATATGAATGTAATGGAAAACTATTGTGCCATAAAAAATGTTGAAAGAGACAGTTTCAGAAAAACCTAGGAAGCCTTGTATAAACTGATGCAGAGTTAAGTGAGCAGAACCAGGAGGATACTTTATATAACACCATTGCTAAGATAAGCAACTTTGAAACACTTAAGATCTCTGACCAATGTAATGACTAACCATGATTCCAAAGGACTGGTGATGATTTCCATGACTCACTTCTTGATATCAAGGCAGAAAATGAGACACATTTTTAAACATGGATAGTGTGAGAATCTGTTTTGCTTGATTTGTTATGCTTATTTGTTGCCAAAGTTTTTTTTATTATTTTATATTGAGGGTGTGAAAGAGAAAGAAAAAATGAATTCTTGCTCACTGAAAGATAAATTATAAAAATTTAAAAACCTTAATATCACATTTTCTAAGGAGCATGTAGAAAAGGTGGGAATGGCACTAAAGGAACAACAAAGAAAGGAAGCATAGATAAAGGAGAGATATCTGTGCCAAAGGTGATATACTTGCGGCAACACTGATGAACAATTATCCAAGTTGTCTGGATATAAAGAAACCAAAAGCATAAAAAAAATCTCAGGCCTTATTAATGCCCCCCCAAAAGTGACCCAAGATAAAATATGAACTATTGACTTATGTGTTGATCTTCTTTTCTGTATAATATCTTATGAGTCATTTATTTGTGAATAGAAATTATCCTTGATGCTCTCCATTAATAAAAACAAGAAGGCTTTTGAAAGCCATGTTCAATAATGGACCACATCTTTTATCATCTGATTAAGTGAAAGATAAAGAGAAGATTGTAGCTTGTAGATCTCCTTGGGCTGATGGTTGATTACCAAAAAGTATTTCATTAGGCAGAACAAAGCACTCCTTTGACAGCAAGACGTCTCCCCTCCATATGTAAAATCATTCAGGATTCCTTATAGTAACAGAAATGGCCCTAGTCAGTGGTTCTCTGCTAATAATCAAGTGAAACATAAAACATGAGGAAGCATGTAAGCCAATGACGTATTCACCTCTGGCATAGAGAAGACCCAGCAGAGTCTAGGCTGAGGAGGCATTTCCTATGAGTGGTGAAGTCCTCTTGAAGCTTTTGTTTTCACAAGACATCATGCTGATTGCCTCAAGCCCTAAGCTGTGGCAGATCCTCCTGATAGAGACCTGAACCTGCTCCAAAGAGTTTGGTCTGTCCATCTAACAAGAAGGACCAAGCAGATGAGAAATGTCAGCTCCCCAGACTTGCATCTGGGCAGATACCCCATAGAACTTGTTCAACAGTATGTCCATATGGAACAGATAATGCAGGTAGACAGCAGTCTGGGCCCAGAGTTGAAAAGGAAGAGAATAGGCTGGATTGCTTGGGGAAATTACTAAACTCTTTTATCAACCTCAAGCTTCCCATGAAGACAAAGGGCCAGCTCTTCAATGCTGACACTTTATTACTGTTGATCTCTGGTGGTGAGACCTGATGGATGGCAATAGAAAAGCTTAGGGTGAATGTGAATAGACCCCCACACATCCCTGATGAGGAACTCTAAAGAAAAACAGATGGGAAGACCATCTTCAAGGACTCCTAGGACAGGAAGAAAAGACAACCTTTTCTTCAATATGGCAAGAGCCAAGGATGAGGAGGAAAACCAGTACACTAACCTAGTACCTTTTATAGCATCAGGAGAACCTGGAAAAGGTGTCTAATAGGTTGGGCAGATTTTAGGAGATTTTGGTGAAGGATTCTGGGAAAATGGGCAGGCATGTATAATATGAATCACTGGGAGGGGGAGCCCTGAATCAGTGAGATCAGAAATCTTTTTGAATAACATTTGGGTATTTGGAGACAGAGAAAAGAGAAAGAGTATCAGTTTCTTCATCTGCAAAATCAGCTAGTTTCTGTCTAAATTGACTTCCTGTTTTAGCATTTTATGTTCTATTTTATGTTGTTGCTTTTGCTTTATAACAATTTTATTTTCAATTTAACAGTAAACATGACAACATACAAAGAACAAGAAGTTTTTATGAGAAACAATGAACTTGTTGGCTATAGTTTTTTTTTTCTTGTAGATAGGAGCTAGAAAACTATATTTAAGAATATCTTCTCTCTTTCGGTCTGGAATGGCATTAACATAGAATATGCCCATTGAGACTTTTTAACAGTCAAGAAGAGTGATGAGGTTCAGGAGGGAGAAGCTGGAAGAGGATTTTGCTCACATCTCTCTAGACAGCTGGCTGGTCTCCCTTTCAGTGTTTGGAGAACCTAGTAGTCTTTATTGATACTGAAATAATCTTAGATCTTCTTAATATCCCTCCTTAAAATAAACCAAGAATATCAATAACTACTAACCTACACGTCTGTTCTTCCAACTGCATAAAATCTTTATGAGAAGCTCTCTATCTGATAGAGAGAAATCAGTAGGGAAAAGAAAGTGTAAAAAGACTTATTTAAGTCAGTAATTGTGTTGATTGCGATCTACAATCCTTTAGATTGAACTTTGAAAGTGTGGAAAAGCTTTTTATGCCTAGAGAGGGAAGTCTGGCGGCCTAAGCATTTACTGAATGCCTTACAGTCTTCATGGATAAAATCATTCTTCTTATCCATAACCTTCTCTTTCTATAAGCCAATTCTATCTCCTACCTCCACTCCAAAAGCTCAGAGGATGCAGATATTTTTCCATCCTCCTAATTTCTTTTCATCCTTCAATGAACAAGTTTCCACCACAAAATCATGAGGGCATTAAGAGGGAAATTAATTGGGGTCATATTGACTTTGATCCACTGTGGTGCCCAGAGGTAAACCACAGTTCCAGAAGGAAATGAGCCATTTAAATAAACATCCCTGTCCCCTGTCACCCTGCTGTCCACACCTGCACACAGAGGGTTTATGCAAGTCCTGGGATGTGACAAGCACCTTCTGTGGCTGTTTACATGACAGTCTGCATCCCTACCAACTTCCATGGTGACATTCCACTTGATAATTATCACAAATCGTCTGCAGGTGTGGTTACCCATGGATTTGGGCAATTCTGCCGAACAGATCCATCCATTGGCAGGGCAACAAGGGAGGAGTCTGCCCTACTGCCGCAGAGTAGACCAGATGGTTTCTTGGAATTAATGATCTCGAAGAGAGCAGAAGTTCTTAACTTGGAGAGGTCCATGAATTTGGGTTGGAAAATCCATGCAGCCCTTATTTTCATCAACTTATAACTGAAATTCATGCATCTATTCTTAGGAAATACATGAAATGATATTGTATAGAGAAATCCTGGGATGTTAGAGTTGGAAAGGACCTCAGAGGCCATCTAATGCTCCCTCTTCCTTTTACAGATGAGGAAAATAAGGTTCAAAGACAGGAAAGGATTTGTCTAAGGGGTGACAAAGTACGTATCTGAGCAAAGATTTAAACCGAAGTCTTTTCCCAGCAGCTGCTCTGTTCTACTCCAAGAACATTCTGATTTTTGTAGGATAAGTTCATCACCAGAAATCTCATCATCATGGAGCTTTCTGCTGCTTTGGATCTCACCATATCCTCAATACCTTCAGTTGCCTCTCTGACCGGGGGACTCTTAAAGCCTCCCTCCTGAGAGGGATCAGAATTTCCCAGCCAACTTCATTTCCCACCAGCATCACTGTTTGGTTTCCACTTTCTAAACATCATACTATCACTTCCCCACCCCTGGCCTATTGAGGGCCTCCCTGTTTCCTTTTCAACATCCTTGTATAAATGGTCTTCCTCCATCAGGGTGTAAGCTCCTCAAAAACAGGAACTGTCTTTCTTTTTCTGATTTGGATCCCTAGCCCTTTAGCCCAGGGACTGGCACCTAATAGACATTTAGTAAATATTTATTGACTATTGGTCAATTTAACTGAGGCTCTTCAAATTTAACAGGAAAGAAGTAGTCACTTGAGTCAAGATACTTATCTGTTGTGTCATGGTAAATCAATTGATTGTTATGAGTTTTGGGTTCTCTACTCATAAAATGAGGGGCTAAAATAGCTGTAATACTCACCTCACTGGGTGGTTGTGACACTCCCAAGAAATAGCATATAAAATACTAGGCAAGCCTAAAAGTTTGAAAGAAATGTCAGCTATCATCATCATCACCATCATCATCAAAGAGTCCCTATTAAAATGGAATACAAGGAATACAAAAGCAAAAGTCAGCCAGTCCTCACTAAGCTTTCCATGTAATAAAGGGCGACCACACACATAGGAGTTTTGGACAGGGAAGAGGGCTTTGCTCTGGGAAGTCACAAAGACAGTAAGTAAAAACCAGAGGATGGTTAATCATCTTGCCACTTCTGGAAGTAATTGTAATGTTGATTTTATTATGGTTCTCAGATCAAAAGATGGAAAACGACTTGTCTGAGGCCTCTATTGAGCAGAAAATTCAAAAACTCCAGTGTGAAAAGATTTATGATCATGGAGGACTCTGTATGGCTGAAATCAATGGGGTTTCACTAATCAGGATACTGTCACATGGCAGGAGTCCCATTGCTCCCATGGAATACAAGTTGGTCTGTCTACCCCAGAGTTGCACTTTGTAAATAAAATCTTATATTAGTAATAATAAAGGTTAACACTTTTATGGTTCTTTAAAGTTTGAAAATCACTTTACTTAGGTTATTACTCTGATAATTTTCAGAAGACATGATTGATTCTTCTTTTTCCCCAGCATGGTGCCTGCGGAATGAGGGAGTAAGCTCTGTTCTCCTGGGGTGTTCCAATCCTGAGCAACTTATAGAAAACCTCGGTGCCATTCAGGTAAGAAGAACCATTACCAAAGAATTCCGTCAAGTCTGATTTCCTGTGCTATGATGGAGTTCCTTGGAGTCTCTCCTTTGCCTCGAAGAATGATAACCTTTGAGTTGCCAGAAAGCCTCAAACTTCAAGAATATGATGAGTCTAGTTTGGAAACAATTATAATATTAAGCCATAATCTTTGCCAATAAACAACTCTGGGACATTAGCCAATGAATCATTAGCAAGTCTGGCAGACTCTGATTCCTTCAAGGAGACAGTAGAGGAATCCTGGACATACAGCATAAAAAGTGCAGTGTTGTTCCAATTTAAATACATGACTTTCTGTTGTTTCCTGCACTTCACAGCTGAGAATGAATAAGTGAAAAGATATTTACTAAGTTCCTATTATGTGCTAAGTTAACAGGGACATAAAATTAATCAAGACAATCCCTGCCTTCAAGGAACTGAGATTTGAAAGGGAGGGAAAGACAACATAGAGGGAGGAATGTTTTGGTCAAGGAGGTCAGAGATGATGAATAGGTATGGGCTATGTATACATGTCCTTTCCCAGAAAGATTGGGTTGGATTGGATTATTGTTCCCATAGATAAAGGTGGAAAACCAAGGCATTTGTTGGAGAGAGAAAATGTGAGGAATGGGGTAAAGAGAGGAAGAGAGAGGTATGCTGATGAAAGTATGACATTAGGATGGCCAGGGGAAAACAATGTAAAGGGTCTGGTACTTTGTGCCAGCAAATATTTAACAATAGTGTGCCCTCTCCCCCCCCCCCCTCTCTCTCTCTCACACACACACACACACACACACACACACACACACACACACACACAAATTGTGTTTTACATACTTTTCAGTATATGTTAACATTTTCTCCATCACTCTCTTAAGTTTAGATAGGTAGAAACAAGACCTCTAAGAGATCTCTACATGAAGATCCCTGAGCTACATATGGACAGCTTTAAAACATGACATTATTTATGTTCCATTATATTTTTCTTTGTACTGTTAATTGTTTCCCAATTACATTTGAATCCCGGCTGGGCTACAAGGTAGTGTTGTGGGCGACATGAAGCTAAGGGAGTGATCCCTCTGTTCTAGACAGTCAACAAAACAAAATATATGAAGTCCTGATTTGTAGCATTTGCTGATTTCCAAGTTGTAAATGTTGACACTGAAAATTTAGCAATTGGCTTGGAAAGTGTCTTGGATCACTGGCTTGATCAGAGCTGCTCAGTCTTTCACAGTTGATCACCATGACAATACTGCTGTTATGGGGTATACACCAGCTCTAGGGCACACTAGAAATTGTGAAACCTTCATAATTCCAGGGTTGAGAATGTGAAAACAAAGTGTGTATCTGTCTTCCCTCAAGACTTGGATGAACTGTTGCAAAGTAAAGTGAGCAGGACCAGGAGAACACCATCCACAATAACAGCAATATTGTCATGATGATCAACTGTGAAAGACTGAGCAACTGATCAAGACAGAGATCCAAGACAGTTTCCAGGGACCCATGATGAAAAGTGTCATTCAGCTCCAGGGAGAGAACGATGGAGTCTGAAGGAAACTTGAAGCATAATTTTTTTAAACCTTCCCCTTCCATCTTAGAATCTGTACTGTGTATTGGTTCCAAGGCAGAAGAACAGTACGGGCTAGGCCATGGGGGTTAAGTGACTTGTTAAGTCACACAGCTGGGAAATATCTGAGGCCAGATTTAAACCCGGGACTTCCCATCTCTAGGTCTGGCTCTCAATCCACTGAGCCAGGTACCTGCTCCCTGAAGAATAAAAAAGGAGTAGGAGGAAGAGGAAAAGCAGAAGAGGAAGAGAAAGAATGAAGCAGAGGAGGAGGAAAGAAGCATGAGGTAGAGGAAGAGGAAGAAGAAGACAAGGAACCATTTTGAAGTACCTTTCAGTTTGCAAAGTTCTGGATATTGTTGTACTAATATGACTGTAGTCAAATTGTGTGGCTGAAGCCAAGGGTTGTAATAAAAAATGTTTATCCATTAGCACAGCTCCCTTTATAGAAGGAAACTATTTCAGAGAAGAATCACATCTTTGTGCCTTGGCCTGAGGAGTAACTGGAAAGGATGGAGAGAGGAAACCATGAGCGCCTCCTCGTCCTAGATGAAGACCTGCCTGGGGTCAGGTACCAGGAGCTTTGCCAGGCCTGTTAAATCGATATATTTTTCAAATCTTCCTCCACACTCTCCATTCCAATCTGCATCCTGTTTGAGAATTTAAGACTAACTACTAAAGTATTGACTTAAGACCGTGGGTCCTACTAATAGCTATGGAGATGTAGGGGCCCAACAGCTTGGTGAGTGTAGCCCATGTTACCTTTCTGCCAAGAGAAATCCTCCTGAGGATGAAGCCTGCTGAGTGGTTCAGAACTCTGCTGCTGGTTCTATGAACAAAAGAGAAGCTATATCTTAAAGGGCTCAGAGACTCTAACAGCTGGAATTCTGAAAATGGTGGGGCTGGATTGACAGCTTTGCTTCATTCCTGCCCTGGGAGAGTTGAGACTCTTGTGAGTACATGCATGGACATAGAGATGGGAAGGAAATGATATATTGGAAAATTGGAAGAAAGCAGTGGCAATGAGATTTGGGGGGCAGCAATCTGAGAGACAGAGAAAAAGAGACAGGAGAGGAGAGAGAGAATAGGGGGTGATGAGATAGATAGAGAGAAAGAGAGAGAGAGAGAGAGAAAGAGAGAATGAAAGAGAGAGAAAGGAGAGGGAGAGAAAGAGAGTGAAAGAGAGAAGGGGAGAGAGAATGAAAGAGAGAGAGAGAGAGTGAGAGAAAGAGAGAATGAAAGAGAGAGAAAGGAGAGGGAGAGAAAGAGAGTGAAAGAGAGAGGGGGAGAAAGAATGAGAGAGAGAGAGAGAGAGAGAGAGAGAGAGAGAGAGAGAGAGAGAGAGAGAGAGAGAGAGAGAGATTAGAGAGATTAGGTATTTTCAGCAGACATTTTGTGTAGACTCAAACTGAGATGAAGGAGGTAAAGCCTGGACACTTTCTCCAAATCCCTAAGGAAGATCATTGTTGGAATGGTCTAGAGAAGGGTTTAATTTTTCTGTATTCCTCCCAACTTCTCCCTGATGACTGCAGATTTTACTATAAGATTTTCCATTATTTAAGTCATCCCTATTTTCTTATTATTTTGCTACTGTCTTTAAAACTATGATATAAAATTATTGAAATTTGTCAGTTATTAATAACTGGATTTTATATGTAATCAATTATAAATATGTAGTTTGTCAGTTATTAACTTGTGAATGGGAGAGTTACAACAGAGTGGGCTGTCCCATCTGTCTAAAATAGCTCGGGTTACTTTATCCTAGCCTGGAGCTCTGTGTTATAATTGAGGATGTTATCCTTTATGAATTTGATAAATAACTTTTGATAATCTTCCAAAAATGAGAATTTAAACTGAATGCAGAGTTTGTCTTCTTGTCTTGAGATTCACATCTCAAAGTAGGTAGTGAAATATTATAATAGGATGGAAGGGTTTTAGGGAAGAAACAGAGGGAACATATAATCTCTCTGGACCTGGATGAAGGAGGCTGGAGCAGCTTGAGAAACCATCATTCAAATTACAGTAGCCACAATAATCTGGTGAGGGGGATGAGCCAGCACTGGAGTTATCTCACCTTCTGACCTCCTAATGGGCTCTTCTTGGACGTCCAAATGGAATATGGGCAGAGCTGAAGAGTGGCCCTACCTGGTAAGACCAGAAAAGCACAGTCTGGGGGAAATGGCTGGACCCCCAAATTCCAAAGGTGGAGGCCAATGGAAGGAGCTCCATCTGCTGGTTATATATAAAATAGATGTTCCCCTTTACCTAAGTAGTTAAAAACTTGCTTTGTTTTCATTAGGTATCATATCATTTCGGATGAGACATTAAGTCAAGATTAAAATTGTGATTTTAGTTTTCACTTATAAAATTGCATAGGCAGTTATATCTTTGTGGCAACTCACAACTTCACCGGTAGTAGACTGGATAGTTCTTATAACTCCTTCCAGCAAATTCTTTCACAAACGAAGGAAAGTCAGAACCATGAATTAAGCTTAGCTGAAGATATTATGATAGTCTGTAGTTGCTACTACAGTAAGGCTCTCCAGAGAAGAACCGATTTAGTCAGGAATGGATTTCGGGCCAAATACCCTCTTTGCTCTCTATAGAACTGGTTACTTTGACCCTTCAGACATCTTGGATTGCCCATAGAATTAATCTCTCTGAAGGTCTAGATCGTGACCTCTTGACAACTTTCTCAACCATCTTGTTGCATAGCTACAAGCCCCCAAATGATGTGACCCAGCAATGGGGCTGGTTACTCTTTGAGCAGAGATATAACCCCAAAATAGGTCTGCCTTCTCCCTTTAAAGTCCTCTTCTTTTTCGTATCTATCTTTATATTTCTCCTCCTCCATCACAACGGAGACTCCATGAAGGTGACAGTTTGGGGCGGGTTTCCTTTGTATCCCCAGGGCTTAGCAGGATGCCCCGGGCATGGCACCAGATCAGTGCTTCCTAACTGGGCCTGCCAGAGCTCTGTGGTCTGCTGGCATTTGTCCTGAGAATTAAGAAGCATCACTTCACCATGAAATGGCATTATAGGATGTTAGGAGAACGCTATCAACGTGTAAGAGTAGGAAGAGAGGACAAATGACGCTCATTTTTGACTATCCAGTTCAATTAAATACAATAAGAAACTAAAAAGTCCCTCTCTGTGGCACACACTGCTAGTCAGTGATGGCACAGGGGACAGTGTTGGACTTATAATTATTAACATAATTTGGAAGATCCGAATTCAAATCTTACCTCATACAATGCTACCCTGGGCAAATCTCTGCACCATCCTTTGTCTGCCTCAGTTTCTTCACCTTTAAAATAGAGATAACCGTAGCACCCACTACCCAGGGCTGTTGAGAATCCAATGAGACACCATAAAGGGCAACAGAAATGTTTGCTATGATGATTGCCATTTCGACCATGCCATTATTATTATGCCAAGACAAAAGCCACCTAATCTCCTAACAAGCTCTCCTCAAAGGAAGGCTTCTATTTCCCTTGAGAACTCTCCATCCACCACGTTTTCCTTTTCTCCCCATCCCAGGTTCTCCCAAAGATGACTTCGCATGTGGTGAATGAGATCGACAACATCCTGCGGAACAAGCCCTACAGCAAAAAGGATTATCGCTCCTAATCCATTGCATGAGCCCATGGAAGTGCATGGTTAAACGAGGGGCTTGTCCGCAGGTCCGAACTGTACCAACATCCAGTCATCCGAGTCCCTTAGCAGCCTCTAGCGTTCCCGGATCCTCCGCGGTGTCTGCTGTTGCTACCGCGTGCGCCGACATCCGAAAGCACATCGAAGACTTCACCACCGACAATAGCGATTCTATTTTCTTATCTATGACTAAAGCGTCGATCCCTGCGTTGTTGCTCTGTGTACCTCATGCTTATGCAATGAAAAGTAGATGGAATATATCCATATATTAAAAAAGATTTATAACCTTCAGGTCTTCGGTAACATAAAGAAGGCTGTACAGATCTATTTTTTCAAATGAACAAAACCCACAGATGCGATTGTGAGAACTTAAAACGGACGGATGACTCGGCTAGAAAGGCTTGGTGAGGCTTAGGAAGCAGGCATCATTTCGGGTCTCTTTTTTTCTAAAATCAAGTTTTCTTTCACTTGGTCATTAACAGAGCTGTTCGTTATTGTTTATCCAGGGGGACCTGGGCACATCCTGGCACAGAGTCCCCCCAGCATGGAAACTCCCTCCCCCGAGGCGGATTGGCAATGTATGCATAATATAGTCCTAGCGGGTTCCCTGGGGCACAGAGAGATGAAGTGACATCTTGGCCACACAGCAAGGATGTGTCTCAGGCAGGACTTGAACTCAGGTCTTTCCAATTCCAAAGGCAGCCTCTCACTTGTCTGTGTTACCTTTCCTTTTGCAGTTTTATCCGTTGCGGTTTCTCTGCCTTTGTCAGTGTTCAGTAATGTTGTGTTCTTACAGATTAAATGAAGAGTTGTGAAGAGGATGGATCCCGTCAGAACTCCCCGGAGATGTTAGGGTGACTTTAGAAAGGGAGATGAGTGAGCCCTCTATGGAATCTTAGTTCTGAATAAATCATAAGCCAATGTATGTATCCGCAACAAAATATTCACTGTTGTCTCTAGTTGATTCAAAGCTCTTCATACATTTGACTGCTTGTAGGTTTAGCTTCTGGAAGCTTCACTAGTTGAGCTTTTAAGACATACACGTGCTCAGTTGCAATTTAATATTATATAATACCCAGAAAAAGCAAATGTTCGACCCTAAAAGGAACAACCTAACGCTTAGTATTGGGGAGAGATGTCCCACGAAGCAGGTCCTGCCTTTCCTGGAGGTGCTGGGTCACCTAGGCAGTAGCCCCTGGTCAGTGTGGAACCAATCCCTCACTGACCCAACCGAGAAATAAGGGAAACCTTCCTTCCTGGCAACTCCAACCCCAACAGGCTCATTAAGCCGTAGCATGCATGAGAAGCAGCATGGGCTAAAATCAAACCTGTCTGGTCAGGCACTGGTCAAGCTTGGACTTGAGCTGTGATGCACCCTGTGGCTGAACGAACCCCTTTATTGTTCCGTCATCCCCCTAATGGAAATGCTGGGGGCTCCCCCCATCCCTCAGAGGAGAGAAAGCCTGTCTTTGGGTTGGGGATCCAGAAATGATCCCATCACTGGGAAGAAGTACAACATTTCAGCCTTCATTTTCTCAGCAATGGGACCGTGTCACTTTTATATGAACCCAAAGAACACGGGATGGTAGAATTAATCTAGACTTATATTTACTTTCTTTACAGAGATGAGAGGTTCACTGCTGAATCTGAAAGGGTGAACGTGGGGCACCAGTCATTTTTCTTTGATGATCACGAACCTGTAACTATTTCACAGAGATCATTTTGTTCCCCATTCCTGTCCTCATCCACCCTGAGTGTCAGATTCATGATGGAAAAAAAAAACAAACCACCTTTAAGATTCATTTTGTATTCCAGCTGACAGTCTACCATGTGTATACATCAGATGTGGTGCCATGTGTCAGGAACTGCAATCTATTTACTGTACATTTGCTTGGAGATAATAAAAGTATTTTGTGCATCTTATCTTCGAACTAGAAAGTTTATTATTCAATGTTTTGCAAAGCAACATTTTGGTAACATCACAAAATAGGAAACAATTTATTGAATGGGATGTGTTATTGCTGTCAAGTCCAGATGGGAAGATGGGCGACAAGTAGAAAAAGGGGAGGCATACAACCATGCTATATATATTGCCTTAGATTATGGACCACCATAATGAGTCAGTCTATAAACACTCTGCACTTTGAATCAAGAGATATGAGTTCAGCTCTCCATGGGACCTCATTGACTAGGAGGATGCTAAGAGAGAGTCCTGGGGGAAGAGTCAGAAAGGCAAGTTCAAATTCTACTTTAGACACTTAGATGTGTAATCTAGGGCAAGCCACTTAATTTCTCATGACCTCCTCCCTTAAAAAGAAGGTGTTAAACTCAATGACCTGTACAATTCATTTCAGCTCTAACTCTATAGTCTTATTCTTCTAATTAGAACAAAAACCAGGGTTAGACAACCAGGCTTTTGTCCCAAGATGCCAAATTTTAAGGGTATTAATAGTATTAATAGTCCTTCCACAACATAGAAATAACAGAGTCCAGTGACTGGTTAGTAATGAGTAGCAAGAATAACAGTAAGGATTCCTTCCTTCCTTCCTTCCTTCCTTCCTTCCTTCCTTCCTTCCTTCCTTCCTTCCTTCCTTCCTTCCTTCCTTCCTTCCTTCCTTCCTTCCTTCCTTTCTTCCTTCTTTCCTTACTCCTTTCCATCTTTTCTTCCTTTTTTCTTCCTCCTTTCCTTCCTTCCTTTTTTCTTCCTTCCCTTTCTTTCCTTATTCCTTTCTTTTCTTCCTTTTTTCCTTCCTCCTTTCCTTCCTTCCTTTCTTTCTTCCTTCCCTTTCTTTCCTTCCTCCTTTCTTTTCCTCCTTTTTTCCTTCCTCCTTACCTTCCTTTCCTCCTTCCTTCCCTCCTTCTTTCCTTTTTCTTCCTCCTTTCCTTCCTCCTTTCCTTCCTTCCCTTCCTCTCCCCCTTCCTCCTTTTCTCCCTCCCTCTCTTCCTTCCTCCCTTGCTTCCTTCCTTCTTTCCTTCCTTCCTCCCTTTCCTTCCTTTTTGGGAAAAAAGTAACAGTGAGAATAGAAAGCTATACATGAAATACAAAGCTTCCAGACAAAGGGTTAGGACAGGCTCCCCACTCCCTTGTGCAGCAGCTTATGCCATGACCTCTTTCTCCATTCCCCTGCCCCTTGAAACAGTTCCTTCTTAAATAAGAAAATCTAGCCCAAGTCCCTCATTTAATTTTTTTTTAAACCCTTACCTTCCGTCTTGGACTCAATACTGTGTATTGGCTCCAAGGCAGAAGAGTGGTAAGGGCTAGGCAATGGGGGTCAAGTGACTTGCCCAGGGTCACACAGCTAGGAAGTGGCTGAGGCCGGATTTGAACCTAGGACCTCCCATCTCTAGGCCTGGTTCTCAATCCACTGAGCTACCCAGCTGCCCCCTTAAGTCCCTCATTTAAGAGATGAGAAAGTAAATTCATAAAGCTTAAGTCAAAGGCATGGGACCTTGATCAGCTGGGGTTAGGGTTCTGCTAATTCTTCAAACAAGAACCAGAGGAGTTCTTAAGAGTATGGAGTTTCCAAGTGAAAGGAGCTTGGAGAGACTGTGCATGAATAAGAAAGCCTTCACTAGCTCCTGGACCTTCAGACAGAAGGCAAAGCTGTTACTGAATAGTACTTGGGACATCCATAGGAGCTGCCTCCCACCCCCAAAATCCTGTACATTAATTCAAGGGCTCTCAGCCATGTTTGTGTCATGGATCTCCTTGGTGGGCTGGTCAGAATAATGTTTTTGCCAAGAGTGGGAGGAAATACTAAATTTCAGTTATAGATTAGTAAAAAAAAAAAAGATACAATCCTTTTTTCAACTAAATTCCCAGCTTCCTTGCTGTGGACCCCAGACGTCAAAGCCCCACTAATTGCATGGGATTATGTGCCACGCTTGGGAAAGATCTCCAGTAACCTTTTCTTTTTTAAAGGATGAACACTGTGTTCTTGGAAGCAAAATGAGCAGTCACGGATCTCAAACTCACAGCCAAGATGGCAAGAAGAGAAGAGACGGACAAGGCGTCCCAGGGCTTATCCTCCCTTCCTCGGCTCCCTCCAACAAGAGCGAGTGCCAAGGTGTGGCCCAAGGAGGCCTCGGTGCCGGTGCCCCTATTGTGCCCACGTCACAGGGGAAAGGCAGAGCTGGGGCCCTTGGTCTTCCTTTGTTCATAAATAACTGCCATCCTCCTCTGGCCTTTTGATCGGCCACCTCAAAAGCTGGAAATGCAATGAAGCGCGCCTCAAATGAGGCGGCAGATTTAACCCCCGACCCTAAAGGAGAGCTTTAAGGAGGTCCGAGATTTGGGTGTGGAGAGAGCGGAAGTTTCAGGGAGCGCCCCTCGGTCCAGGGGCTGTCCTTGAGGCGGATGGCCCTCCCTGGCGGTCCGTGACCCTCTGCTCTAGACCGCTACGCCCCGGCGATTGTGCCCAGGCTCGTTCCCCCTCGAGCTCTCCAGAACTGGTGAGCAGACCAGAATCACGAAGCCCAGAAGGGACCTCGGAGGCCATTTGGCCCATCTCCATTTTACAGGGAGTGCAGTGACTTAGCCAAACTGGGATTCCAGCCCCGACTCCAAGCCCACCCTTCCCTGCCCCAGTCCCTTCCTCTCTTCGCCACCCCGTTGCCCCCAGAGCCATCAGTAAAACTCTGAAAAGCAGGGGATCTCCTCCCTCCAGGACTATGCTGACCCAAGACCCCAGGCCCCAGGAGCTCCCCCAAGTCAGCTCTGCAGCCAAGAAGCCGCCTCAAGGTGGAGACTGAGCCCAGACACCAGGACAAACGGTTCAAATTCCTCTGGAAATGGAACCTCTGCTGGCTGCCAGGGACTATCTCCAGCCTCAGAGATGTGTTTGGGGAGCAGCCAGGTAGCACAAGGCAGAGGGCACAGGGCTTGGGGGTCTGGAAGACCTGAGTTCAAATCCTTTCTCAGACTCCAACGTTGTGACCCTTTCAAGTTCTTGCCCCCCCCCCCCCCCCCAGTTTTCTCCGTGGTAAAATGGGAATAAGTGCACCAAAGAATCAAATAAAATAAGCCTTGAGGGGCTGGATAACTGAGCTAGTGTTCCATGGTAGTGGGAAGGGAGGAAGCATCTGGGGGGCTTGTCAAGAGCTTTCAGTCCCAGAGGAGGCAAGAACGAAGGCGCTGCAGAGGAGGAGGAGGAGGAGGAGGAGGAGGAGGAGGAGGAGGAGGAGGAGGAAGAGGAGGAAGGGATCTTCACCTCTGCCTCCCAGACTCCCCTATAATGCAGAGCCCAGCGAAAAAACTGTGCTTGGAGGAAGGGGAGGGATGGGGCGAACCAGGGACACTCAAGCTGCGACTGGAGTACGTAGATCCAATTTTTAAAACGCTTAAAAGCGGGATCTAAGGGAAATCTAAGGGAAACTTCTATCGGAACCAATAAGGTGTCACTCTTTTCAGTGAAGAGGGAAATGATGGAAACATATAATGGGGGGGGGGGGGAGCATTTTATTTACAGGATTTCACTGGACTCGCATAACCACCTTTTGAGGTAAATGCCCCCCCCTTCCCCATTTTACAGCTGGGGAAACCGAGGCAAAATCGATGGCACGCCTCACCCAGAGGACTGGGCTACGGTGCCAGAGGCAGAATTTTACCCTAAGTCTTCTGATTTCACTCTAACCACTCCACTAGGCCATAAAGACGGGTCATCCCTGGTACGAAGCACAAAGAGGATAAAACATACCGGGCCGACCCAGAGCGGAATGCCTCATTCTTATAAAAGGTGTCCTGGAAGAAACAGGGACGTCCTATGGGAAGGACTTGGAAACGCTCTTCTGAGGGGTTAGCGAACAGAAAACGTCCCCCCTCCCCCCTTCCAAGCTATTCAGTCACTTTCAGTAGAAACTAACGCGGCCCAACCCCCCCCCCCCTCTCCGCTGCCAATGGAGGCTCCGGCGGCCCACTGCACTCCCTGGCGACATCTTCCTTTGCCGCGGAGCAGCTGCCATCTAGTGGCCGTCCTGTACTGCGCTGTGGGACTCCAGCATGGAGCTGATGCCCAGGAGCAGCTCTGCCCATCTGCAGCCCAGCCGGTCCCACCACAGCTCGTCGCTGTCAGCATGGCGGCTTCACCTTCAGCTAGCAGGCTTTGCTGCGCCGGCCTGGCCCAGCTGGGCCCAGGAATACTCTGAGCTCGGGGAGAACCATCCCGTTAGCCCCAGCAGGATGAACTGTAGTTGAATGAAGTGAGCCGGACCAGAACACTCTGGGCCGTGACTGCGGCTGATGGAAGCAGCCGCGCTGCCTGGGGCGTCTCCAGAGGCCTGGGGGAGGCGGGGATGACCGAAGGGGCAGAAAGAAATACGGGTTTCTGAGCATGAAATAAGGGACAAGAAAGCTCGGGGAGAAAGGGCCTACCTATCACAATTGTCCCCGTCAGCGAGTTCTCTGTACATTTTCCCTCTAACCTTACTGAGAATTGGTGATCAGCAGCCAAAGGAGGACACCAGGAAAAACTAAGAAATGTCTTCCTGAGGACAGTCAGGTGGCTCAGTGGATAGAGCCAGGACCAGAGACAGGAGGTCCTGGGTTCAAATCTAGACTGCTTCCTAGCTGAGTGACCTTGGGCAAGTCACTGAACTCCCATTCATAGTAATAAGGATACCTAGTAGTGATCTTAGTTGAAAAGTAAGGGTTTAAAAAACAAGAAACGCCTTTCTTGGAGCCATCTATCTAGAGAAAATAAACTCGTGGCCTTCTACATTTTAACAAAGTACCCCATCAGAATAGGAGTTTCAATGAGAGATAAACATCTGATAAAGGCGGTTTCATGGCACTGAAAAGGCTCTGACAAGGTTACAAACTCCTCCAGGTCACCAGGGAAGAAACCAAAGTGTAGAAAAATGCAGCGACGGGCCCAAATTCCCGAAGCCAGTTCCTGACGCCCAACCTCTAACTTTCTACCATGCCATTACACAGTAACGCCAGCTGCAATAAAGAAAATAAGCATAATGTTTCTTTCTTAAATTCCAAACGGAATTGGAGTGGTCCAGAAGCGCAAGCTCCGCTGCCGTATGCCCTCACGGGGGCTTTAAAGAAGGACCAGACGTGGTGGGGACCGAAAACGACGCAGAACGTGAAGCCGCCGTCCTCCGTCCTCCCATGACAACGGGTCAGATGTGCACAACGCCCACTGGAGTGTCCAAAGGTCCAAAGCCACAGGAAGCCTTTTTCTAGACGCTCCTAGGATTCCACGATGCAGACCACAAGGCTTCCTGTGGACTTTCAAAGGCCAATATTCGGTGGAGAAATGTGTTGACGTTTGCCTCTGGGGATGTCGGTGACATTTCGAACCCAAGAAGCTGAACCAACAGGGTGGACTCGGTCAGTGTGACCGAGTTTCTGACCACATGGGGCGAACGCCATGGAGAGCATTCAAAAGTGAAGGATTTAACAGTATATCCTTATGTGCCTGGCAGGACAATTCTGCTGGGTTTTTAATAGTCCCCTTTACATAACAATTTTTTTTAAATCATAACTTTTCTAGTTTCCCACCATGAAAAAATGTGGATGTCCATGCTTTCTTTTAAATGAAATATTTCAAATTCTAAATTTAGGACAGTTTTTGGTCTGTTTAAAAGTACAAATAAGGCTGCTGATGAAAATAAGAAAAAAAAAGACTTCGTTTTGGCATTTGCTGTTAAAAAAATTATAATTTTCTACTGGGAACACAGAGAACCAGTTATTAACTTCTTGCTATTATAAAAACAACAGAACAACTCAGGTTACCGTGACCTCTGACAGGTCAAGGAAACAAGTTATTTTCTGCTCAAATATGATTATAGCATATTACAAAGTACTCTCCACTATTTAATCAATGTTCTGGAACACCGAGTTTTCTGATCAACTTATTTTATTTCAACAATCTGTCAAAAGGAGTCCCAAAACTGAAGATTATTTTACATTTTTCTTAGTTTAAAAAACATACACAAAAACCTGTTAAATTGAAGTATAAAAAACAATTCTTGCATGTTTCCCTCCTTTTCTGCCCACCACAGGCCGCCCCCCCAAAGAGGTATGTTTCTTCATCTATTTGGAGCCGGTAGACAGCAGGGCAATCAGGCCTGAGGAGGCACTTATGGATAAGATGTAGTTCCTGAAAAGGGTGAACTGTCAAGGAAAAATTCAACTAGAACATGCCTAAAACAGGGGAGCTCTTTCTCCATGTGGTGATTAATCACAAGAATCAACAACAAATCTCCAAGACCACCAGATGTGAGAAATGCCAGCAGGAAACCTGCCACCATCTTAAAGAGCGTCTAGAACGCAGGGGTGGCGGCCAGTTCATCGGCCCTGGACGTAAGCTTTAAGCACGTGGGGCCAGTATGAAGGGAGAAGAGGGAAGGCATGGCGGTGCCCTGGGCCCCTGCTCATCCCCATCTCGGGTTCTCGACTCCAGATGGCTCTGCCTGGGCCTGCTCCTTGACAGACTGGCTGGGGAGCCTCCTGGGCATCCCCACAAGACTGTGGCTGGCTGGCTCTGGCTCTCTGACATCTTCGCCTAACGGAGTCACCTGGCGGCCCCAGCGATTTGTTCTTTCCCTGACCCCAGAGCTCTGGAGCCAAAAGGATCGCTTCCTCCAGTCCCACAATTCTCCTGAGGAGGAGCTAAGTAAGACCCTCTACAGCAAAGGGTTGACACTCCCTCCATGAAGGGTCCCAGGCCTTGGCTGCCCCCGACACCCCCCTCAACTCAGAGGATACACAGTCGGGTTGAAGTTCTTGAGGATGAAGAAGGAAGCAACGATGACCAAGACCAGGAACAAGGTGTTGTTGTAGAAGATGGAGAAGGTTGTGGCTTCATAATCGGCAACTTCATTCTTCTTCCACAGGATCCTGCAGACCCAGAGACCGCGACGGTGAGGCCTGGGCCCATGAGCTCACCAGGGCCCTCACTCAGCCAGGGGGCCAGGTCAGGGGAGCACCGTGCTCCAGGGTAACAAGGCCCGGGCAGTCCCTTTCCCTCCCACAGAGGGCCTGGGTCCTTGGGTCTGGAGGAGGATGAGCACCACTCTACCCCCTCCCTCAGCCTCACTAGAAACAGGAAGCATGAGGCAGCGCTTTTGGGGGGAAATCACCTCCACAAAGTAATTCTGGAAGGAAGGGATGTTAGGAAAAGCCTGGGGCTGCAGTGGGGGGTAAGGGGGGGACCTTCTAGGCCTGAGAGGCAGCTTGTGTAAAGGTCTTGAAGGTGATGCCAGAAGGCAGGCCAGTTTGGCTGACCAGAGAGGGAGGAAAGGCAGCTTTACGGGTAAAGGAGGCTGCACTGGAGGCTGCACCAAATCCTGTACCTCTGAGACAGTTGGATGAAGGAAAGGAGGCCAGGGGGACTCTGATCAGAATGCCACATCTCCACCCCCTCCAGTTCTCCAAACCTGTTATTAGGCTGGCCCAGGGAGGTACAGAAATAAATCATCTCTCTCATAGACCATCTGGAGTCTCTTAGGCAGCTAACTCTGTTATTCAGGGACTGATTTATCCAGACCTCTTCCCCATTTCTGCAGCTCACACTTTTGGCAGCCTGTTGTTCTTAGCGCTAGGAGCTAAATCAGAAATTGGCAGGAGAAGGGGCAGAGAGAGCCCCACAGGCCCCCCTGCTGTCAGCAGCTCTGGCCAAGCTGGGGGGGGGGGGGGGGGGGAGCGGAGCTGGCAATGACAGCAGGCGCCATCTCCCAGTTCCCCATTTACAGAGATAACCACAGACTGGCTAGGAGAGACCAGAGCACTGGAGACTGGAAAGAACCGGAGAGGAAACCCTAGTCTTGGACCTTTCCTTTTACACCAGGGGAAACGAGAAGAGGGTGGGGGAGCTCACACGACTTGCTCAAGGTCCCAACACAGAAAACCTCCACCTCTTTTGATGAGAAATCTTAAAGACCCAAAATGCCCTTCATGCTGCTGTGACATTCGCAAACCCTTCAATTCCTAAACCCAACCTTTCGTCCTTCTCTTTCCGGGACATCTTCCTGTTGTCGGCCTCAGAAAGTTTCCGAGTCACTTCTTTGGAAACAGCATCCTCTCTCTTCTGGGCTACTCTGTGGAGAAAACAGCGCGGGTTCTCTCAAGCTCTGGGTGGGAGCACCCGGCCTGACACAGTCCATCCTCACCATGAATCTGGGTAGCTGTGGGATACTTTACATGAGAGAAGAAGGCGGATGAGTCCCCAGCCTCAAATTTAGTTTAAAAACACAATGTGCTGTCGGCCCAAAGAAGGCCAACTGACCACGCTTTTACCAAGACACTGTCCAAAGCTCTAAGAGTCATTCGGTTTAAAGGACAGAAAATGGGCCAATAAATCCATCAATGTAGTCATAACCACAACTTTCTCCAGTACCAATTCTACTTACCACTCATTACCTAAACAGCCAGGTGGACATGTCATGTTCTACTCATTTGACTAATCAGTAATAATAGGCACAAGAATCCATTGCCCTACCAATAATTAAAGGGGAACCAGCATGATTCCGGATACATTTATCTCTGTGTGACACCACCTGGACAAAGGGGAAACCGCGTGACATGAGTTGGTCTAAATTTCCTCTGAGAATGGATCCCACATGTGACCTCAAGAAAACAGGGAGCTGGCCCCAGGAGGATCCTGGAAGATGACCCGGGGTCAAGTGAAAAGAAGTCACTCCCAGGAATCAGGCCAATCCAACACAATCTGAAACACCAAGAGGTAAGTAAGACATGATCTCTGCCTCAGGTCCGCCTTTTGATCACCAGGGCAAAGAAAACAAAAGTCTGATGACTTTGATGAATAAAATTGCTAACGGAAGGCAGGAATGCAATTTAAAATGACCTGGTAAATTAGAAAAATGGTCTTCACAGAAGGCAATTTAACCCAAACCCTCTGTGTAAGGAGTTAATCTAGAGACTGAAGAAAAGAAATATCAAATGAAAATCAAATGGCAGAGAAGGAGCACATGTAAAGACCCAGAACCACACTAAGACCAGGAAGATCAACTTGGCACAAAGAAAAAAGAAAAAAAACAAGTGACTTGGCAAAAGGGAAAGGGAACATGTTACACACCAGGGAGGAATTCAGAGGCTACAAAAACTGAATATAATCCACTTTGAGGCTCACTACAGAAAACACCAGGATAGTATTGCTGTACTAAAGGGAGATGCCTTGTTAGGTCTGGGAAAATAATCTTTCATCTGAGCTTTAAGTAAAACCAGATTTCTAGTGTATAGCAAAAAAAAGATGTGGAAAAACAAGAGTTTCCAGAAATTTAAAGTATTAAAAAAATACTTTAAAATTAAAAAAAAATTTTTTAAGCCCATTTGGGGAAGATAAAAGGAACTGGGCTATTTAATCCAGAGTAAAAGCAACTAAAGGAACATGATATCGTCTTTAGGTAAATAATAATTAGCAGGTTGATTTTGGAAGGAAGGGAGGGAGGTGAAGGTGGCGGAAGATGAAAGGAGGGAAGGGGTGAGGGAGGAAGGGGAGGTTTAAGAGAAAGGAGAGATTTGGTAGGGTAGAAATCCAGTATTGACCCTCAGAGGAATAGAATAACCTACCAAGACTATGGACTCCCTAATCCTGGAGAATCTTCAATAACACAGATGATCATGTCAAAAGATTCATACATTCAAGTTCCTGAAGCAAGGCCAGGGGAAGTATTAAGTCTATGGGTTCTACAATGAATCTATGAATCTGAGAGGTCCTCTCATGATCTCATAGTCCTTAACACCCAAACTGGTTCTAAAATACTTAGCATGATGCTGGCCCATGAAGCATATGCTTGTTGACCAAAATGGACATTAAAACCCAAAGTGGATTAAGATTAAGATAGTCACAGCTCTAAGGTTGAGAATCTTCTGGATCAATCAACAGTGGTGCTGGGAATCTGTAGAATCCAAAGCACTGACCTGGACACACAAAACCATAAAGAAGGAATAAAGCACAGCTGGCAAATGCCAAGTACAACCATGGATGCAAAGCAACAAAAACCTTCCAGACAAGACTTTCAGAAGCTAAATTTCCTGCTGAGTTTTAAGGAACTACTTGACCCAAACTGACGTTAAGGATGGGGAGCCTAGATAGTGGAAGAAGAAGATGGAAGGCAGATGGGTTGGAGGGGCCCAGCAGGGTCAGCTAACTGCCTTGATCCAAGAGAGGTCCAAAAATCCTGGGTATGAAAAAATATGGGGAGATGCTGGGATCCCAAAGGTTCCAGCAGCTCATGGAAGATGACTTAGGCAAGGAAGAGACCAGTTACAAACCCAGGGTTGAAGGAATGAGGTTTATTCCTACCTCAAGCAGAAGCAGTGTGAAGGGAAAGGGAAGCAAAGTCTGAGAGCCTGGAGGGAGAATCCAGCTGCCTTGGGTCTTGGGGTGTTTTCCACTGAAAAGATTTCCAAGGGCTTCCAGAGGATCTGGTGCTAAAAGATATCTCAAGTCCACAAGATTCAACTATTTACAGAATATGAGTCAGGGGACCAGCTGTCCAGTCCCTCCTCATTTTAGAGATGAGGAAACACATCTTTGGTGGCTTGCCTGATGTTCTATGGCCCTGATGAGGCAGAGCTCAGAGGAGACCCCACTTAAATATCCAGGCCAGGTCCTATCCTGCTTCAGCAAATCAATGTGAAACATAGGAGGCAAAAGCACCAGAAGATTGTAACTGAGCAATGATTAATCTTCAGGAATCATTAGGCCTGCCAACCGCGATTTTAATGTGATAAATAGGAATTCCTCATATTTTTCCTAGTCTTGTGCTAAATTCAGAGACAGAAAACATAGCTGGGAATGCCTGAGGATGCAATGGAAGAAGACAGGGATCCTCTTGAAAGGATCTTTGCCATTTCCCACAGCAGATACCATTTCTGAAGGGCTCGGATTTATACACAGAATGCACTCACTATGCCGAAATTCAGTCCACTTACTTCAAGGATGGGGCTGTGGGTATGTTGTTGCTTCTACAGGAGGAAGTTTTCTGCAGTCTTAATAATTGAACAAGAACATTCTAAGGCTCTAATCTCTGCAGTAGAATGATCCCTGTGGTATACTTAAATCTATCAAAATCTTTAAGTCAGTTTTTCAATAATATCTAAAAGTAATTCAAGGAGCTATTCAGAAGAATAAAAAAAAAACATTGCTAGGAAATTTAAAATCCCAAGAAGCTTTTAATGGGAAAAAAATCTTTTTTTTTTTAATTAAACTTTCACCTGCAAAAGACTTACTTGTGTTTCAGAACAAACTTGACGTTCTTGTATGCAAAAGCTACCAGGTAGGTGCTGACCAGGGTCATGACGCTGTAGAGGACGGCAGACTGCACGAGGTCCATGTGCCATATTCGCCAATAAAGCCCTGCAAAGGACAAAGGCCCAATGGGACTAGAGCCGGGCCTCCAGACATACCAGGGAGACACAGATTCCTTTACACACAGCGTCCCAAAAGTCATGGTGCAGCTCTACGGAGTGTAAACACTACAAACTCACAAAACACATCATTTGAAATTATTTCATTGCTATTTATGCTTCGGTGTGCCCGTCCTTGTGCATTGCCCGAGCTTCTGGATGCCACTTTCTCAGAGCCCTGGTGCAGAAGTCCTGCTTCCCTGGCCACTTTGGTCCCTGCTCTCCATTGGACGCTTTCCTGGGGGAAGTGTCAGGAATGCTCTATCTGTACCAAAATTTCATACTCTGGGGGATCTCAAGGCCAGGATTACAAATGCAACCAATCCTATAAGTAGCCCTTCCTCCCTGGGTGGGAGTTGTGAGGGTCAGCACTGGCGGTGGAAGGCAAAAAGGCGTCTGGGAAAGGGCCCTAACCGGCCCTGAGAAACTCCCAGGCAGAGCCAGGGCTCCATATGCAGCAGGCTCACTGAATTAGTTCCATGCCCCACCCCCACAGGGCCGGTGTGCAGTAGTCTCTCTCCCAGCCTGAGGCTCCATATACAGCAGGCGCCTAATCAATGCTTACAGATTCTAACTAGACACGACGTCCCCACTCCCCATCCGCACTCCCACTCCCTCGGGGTAGACAATAGTCTCCCACCCGGCTGGCCTTCCTTAATGAGGAGCCTCCTGGGCGGGCTCTCGCTGGCCCGCAGAACTTACAGATGGGGATGGCCGACACTATGAAGGCATTCCCGAAAAAGAGAGCCGATGACTTGGCCGACAGGTTACGACTAAAGTCCTGCAGGAGTAGGTCCTCCTCCGACTGCTGCTTGAGGCCACCCTTGGGAGCCATGGCCGGGACCGAGACACGAGCGACGGCAGCTCGGGGTCCGGGACTCCACGGAAGCCGGCGAGATCACCAAAGGCGGGCGCCCCGCCCCTCGCCGCCGCCGTACCCTCCCCCCCCCAGCGACCCGTCAGCGAGCGTCCTGGAGCGGGACTGCCGTCGCCCTCCGTGAGCCGGTCTCCAATTGGGCGGCATAGCCGCCAGTCTCTAAAATTGTGACGTGTCGGAATGGCGAAGACGTTCACTTCCGGGTCCGGTGCGGCGAAACGGCGACGTGGCTGCGAGCGGTTGTGACGCAGGGTAGAGAGGAGGGATTTGAGACCGGTTCAGCCGAGGATTAAAAAAAAATATATTTTTTAGACAACTTTATTGACAACAAATTTTACAGACACTGGCACGGAAGGCCTCCGGGGAGGGTGGGAAGGGGGATGGGCATGTGGGATGGAGTACAGCCTGAGAGCTGACGTTACTGCAGAGAGAAGGAGCTTCTTTCCCTTCTTTGTTCAACTTCTGCATTCATTCACTCATTCACTTATTCGTTCATTCATTCATCCTCCCTCCCAAGTTACCTGCTTTTTAACTATTTGCATCTGTGTTTATTAACGTTATGTTTGCACTGTGCATTTACATATATTTAATATTTTATTATTGTATATAATTACATGTGCATATTATGTATATAATTAATAGCTTGTAATTACCGTGTATCTATTTGTATCTCAATATTGGCATTATATTGTATACATATATTTAATATTTCATAATTTTATGTGCATATACAATTAATAATTTGTAATTATTTTGTATCTGTTTGTATCTGTTTATTAATGTTGGACTGCTTACATATATTTTAATATTTTGTATAATTAAATATGTATACTATGTATATATAATTAATAGCTTGTAATTACTGTGTATCCATTTGTATCCAGAGGTTTCTTAATATGTATATATTTTTAATTTTTCTAATTGTGTATATGTATAATATTTGTTATAAGTTATATCTTGTGTATAATGTGTAACAGATCTGTTTGCACTTATTAACATGTTTATTCTATGTATGTATGTGGAAAGAAATATTTATATATATTTTAAGGCTGCTGGGTTGCACTGGAAATGGAGAACAGGGCTTGGAATCAGGAAAACCTGAATTCAAATCGGGCTCAAGCACTTTACTGACTGAATGACCTTGGGCAAGTCACTTACCTTCTGCCTGCCTCAGTTTCCTTATTTCATTCAAGAAATCTTCATTAAGTGCCTACAATGTGCCAGCAATGTAATAAGTCCTGTTGATACAAAAAAGAGTCCAAAGATGAGGATGACAATGATGATTGATGATAGCAGCAATAACAGTTCCTATCTCCCAAGGCTCTTTGGGGGGAAATAAAATGAGCTCATTATAAAGTACTTTGCCAGCTTTGGAAGGCTAAGTTATGCTCTCTGTACCTCATTAGAATGGAGGCTCCCTATGAGTAGGGATCATTTCTTTGTCCATCTATTCCCAAGCACATGGTAACAAGCAGCATTTCTAAAGCTCTTTTAAGATTTGCGAAGCTACAAACGAGTGAGTAAAGTGGGAGGGTTCTGGCCTTTGTCATTTCTCCAAGAAGCCCACAGCCACTGCTGCCATTTAGGTTTTGGTTGAGACCCTTCAGTCCAACCTGTTCTGGGCACATAGCACTGCAGATGTAAGGCTCGACTGTCACTTCTCTGGGTCCTGATACATTCCACAGACAGGGCACTGCCCTTCCAACTTCCCTTGGAAGCCTGGCCAATAACCATTCTTCATCACTTGAATGTCAATTGAGCGAATGTTTGAACAATGTAGACATTGTTCCCTTCCACTCAGTATAATAATTTAGGTATTAAAATTCCATGTGTGGCAGGTGAAGACAGAAGGTAAGGAAAGGTTATGGTCTTTTGAAGTGAAAACTGACTCCCAGCATTTATCAGCCCTCCCCCCCCCCCCCAGAGTGTGAACAAGTATTTGTTTCCATGACTGTGTTAATAATTATGATGATCATTTTGCCACTAGACTTATTGTGTAACCTTGGGTAAGCCTGGTATGTAAAGCCAGGGGAGTGCTAGTCAATGTTTAACTAACTGTTGGCCCTCAGAAAACCTCAACACACTTTTAAGTTTAATCTGCATTATTAACATTTTCTCCATCACTTCAAGTCCAGACAATTGACAAAACAATCATCACCGACTTGGTTTATATCCTTTGGTAATTTCTGAGGTCTAAATGCTCTTACTGATAATTTAACCATAGACTCTCCGGGCAGGTATGAGCTATACTATTGTGTAAAGCAAAGCCCTTTACAAATTGTCTCCATCTTACCTACCTCTCCAGTATTATTTTTTTATGATTAGTCATGCCTTTTGTTTCTATATCACATTTATTTCTTTTTTTAAATGACTATTTAAGAAATAAACCTTTCCTTAAAAGAAAAAACAAACAAACCTAAAACAGAAGGTCTTAGATTCAATACTGTGTATTGGTTCCAAGATAGAAGAGTTGTAAGGATTGGGAAATTGAAAGTAAGTGACTTGTCCAGGACCACACAGCTAGGAAATATCTGAAGCTAGATTTGAACTGAGGACCTCCTATCTCTAGACCAAACTCTCAATTCACTGAGCCATTTAGCTACCTCTTATCACATTTATTTCTGAATATAACCCTTCCCCACCTCCACCCAGCCCAGGGAGCCTAAGAAAGACTTTAAAAAGTAAGAAAAAAAAATAGCAGTTCAACCAAAGCAGCATCTCCTGCATCTGATAGTATGTGTGATATTCTTTCTATACCTGCATTGAAAGGATGGGCCATTTTCTCAACTCCTCTCTGGCAGCTGGTCTTAATCATTATAATTACAACACGTTCCATTTCATTTTCTTGGGGTTGGTTTTTTTCCTGTATGATAGTGAATAGTTTTCCTGATTTTGCTTACTTGGCTCTGCCTCACTTCCCATGGCTTTCCAAGTTTCTGGAAATTCTCCATATTCCTCATTTATGCCATGAGATTGGTGTGCCCCAATTTTTGTCATTCCTCAATTGATGGGCACTTAATTTTGTTTCTAGTTCTCGGCTACCCTAATAAATGCTGCAGGGAATATTTTGATGTGGGACCTTCCTGGGTTTTAGCTACATGAGCTGCATACCTACCAATGTGATCTTCAGATCTACATATATTTATTTCATCCTATATCATCCTTCACTTACTTATTGTTCCAGGCAAACTAGCCTTCCTGTGCTGCCTCTAAATGACATCCATCCCCCATTTCCCTGCTGGGCAGAAGCTGCCCCCATGTTTAGAATACACTCTCTCCTTGCATATATTCCATAGAATCTCTGGCTTCATTCTGGCTCACAGGCTTTAGACACGATAGTTATTTCCTAAGGTCTCCATTTTTAGTGTGCTTTTGCTTTCATTCTTAAAATTATATGTGTAGCACCCCATCTTGGATTGCACCCCCAGAGGTCAATTGCTTTCTTGGGTTCCAAGATTAATTCTGTGAGTCATCACTCCCAACACTTGCTCATTAGCCCCTACTAGTGTGCTTCCTATGAATAATGAGACAATAGCTATAATTAGCTCTTAGCCAAGGAATGCATTTACAAAAATGGCATAGTTAAAAACAGTATCTAGGAAATTACCACCCCCTCCCATATAAACCTGAGATGAATTCCCCCACAAATACCCACAAAGGCTGTGGGAAGAGTGAGAACAAATTTAGACTACATTAGTAATGAAGCACACACATAAGAAATTCACACAGTCAAGGAAAACCCTAATTTCTTAGGGTGGTACTGTAGGGCCTGAGAATTACTTTTCTCATCATAGAATCCTTTTGCAGCACCTCTCAAGTGTAGCCTCTCTGCTTTAGGGGTTCCTGAGGCAGGGTCCCAGGTCCCTTCCTCTCCAAAGCTCTTAATTGCCCTACTAGTTCTCTCTTGAATCCATAGTCAGCTCTCTTCTCTACTGCCAGAGCTTCCTTTCCTCAAAGCTGTTTTTGGTCTCAGGGGCTTGCCTATAAGTATATGTATCTGGAGTGTTTATATCTGCTCCCTCCTCTTTGCCTCAGACTCTCTTGTATTGATGAACTTTTAAACAGCTAAATGAGGTATCTCCCTCTGGTCCAGTAGCTAGTAGACAACATGAATAATAGAAAGGGGAAGGATCCTCCCTATTTCCAGAGGTGGTCTCTATTAAAAATCTCTAAAGTCTAGACTCCCTCAAAATCTCAAGTGGTTCCCAGGGCTTAAAGCCCTCCCAAGTTGTGTCCAGTTTTTATTTGCCCAATGGGATGGTACCCTTTACTTATCTCATAAAGGGATTACCAAGAGTTATTATTTGTTTTATTTGTTGGTGTTCAGTCTGGTCTAACTCTGTGACCATCCTGACCCCAGAGTTTTCGTGGCACAGATACTGGAGTGGCTTGCCATTTACTTCTCCAATGGATTCTGGCAAATAAAGGTTAAGTGACTTGCCCAGGGTCACACAGAGGATAGATTTGAATTCAGATCTTTCTGACTCCAGACCCAGTGCTTTATCCCACTGAGACATTTAGCTGCCCCAGGAGGAGTTAACACCATATAATACATTATATCTCATTGTCTCTGTTATTGCATCAAATGAGCATGGTGGTAGGGCAGGAAATCTCCCCTTACATAAGGCTTTGCATATATTTTATATATTTACCTTCTACAGGTACGTGGTATATCCTTCTCCCTCTCGTATAATTTAAGTTGCTTGAGGGTAGGGTCTATGCCCCCCCCCTTTTTTGTTTGGCTTTGTATCCCCAGTGCCTTCCATATTGTAGACACTGGATAAATCACTGAGTAAATGCCTGTTGAATTGGGTTAAATTAAGTTTCACAACCTGTAAAACAAAGGGTTGGACTGAGTGATCAATAAATTCCCTTCATGCTCCAAGCGCTGGATGACACTAATGGCTTGGAAATGTCGAAAGCATATTTTCCTATAGAATTAATAAATTCTTCTTTATAAGAATATAATCAAACACAGCCATTTAGGAGATTTCTCATTAGAGTCTGAGCAGAGGTTAAAAGTTTATATTTTAAAAGAAAAAATATTTTCCAGGTCAAAAAATATTGAAGCAAAGTACAAAATTAGTGACAGCCTCAATATACATTGGCTGTGAAAAATTGTTGTTTGTGTGCCTAAGGAAACTAATAAAATGGCCAGAAACAGAGACATATCGGGGGAAAATATATTATACCAATAATCATTGATAGAGGTTTTAATATTTTAACTTCCCGAATTCCTCTAGTTTCTCATAAATGCAAGAGGTATCACCCATGTATCATAGATGTAGTACTGCAGGGCACAATAAACTTAAGGTTCAGACTGGAAAGAAATTTTCCCAGGTGTACATTTTAGCCACAGCATAATAACAGCTCTATGTCAACCCAAGCGATGGCCCAGTTTCAAATGGAACGCCTGTGATGGGTTGTTCCCTGTTCTAATACAGTTTAGCATCATCGGATTTTTTAGCCGCCCTTTCACAATTTAAATGGCCTTAGGGTCAATACTGGATATCCAGGAACTCAAAGTTTCCAAAAGGCTGACATTGGAGGAGGAGTTTAATGAAACTAAAACAAAACAAAAACCAACAGAAAGATAATGAACAGCACAATGGCACCCTACAGGAATGGATGACCAAATATGGGGGAGAATGAAAGTCAGGAATACCACCTTTTGCATTCCCCTTCAGAAGAACCAAGTCTTGGATCTGGATGATCTGTTCTCTTGGTGGGTGATGCTGAGCCTTCAAGTCCACAATGGGCTTTCCAATGACTGTGACAGTCAACAGAATAGGAACTAAGAACATCAGGGCCACGCTGTGGATGATGACACTTTCTGGAAACCTCTTAACCTCAACATGAGTCAGACTCGCCAGTAGCAAGAGAGCAGTCCATTCGCAGAGTTTTTAAACAATCCTGAAATTATAGCCTTTAAGGAGTACCCAGGCCCACCCTGGCTGATGGGCTTAGAGATCCTGATTACCCCTAAGTTACCCCTAACGTTATACGTTATCCAAATTTGACAAGCAACGTTTCACAACATTTGTCATCTTCTGGACATACTTCTTAAAGACTGAGAGCACATTCCTATCTGTATCAAGTTTCTTAATGCTCATGGACTGTTTACTTCCTAATCTCAACAGGTCATTCTCCTCCCTGACCCATGGATAAGCTTTGAGGTTTGTGGCCTGTAGTACTCTCAGAAGCTCAGTGGCCAGGGTGAAAAATTCCTAAATCATGGCTTCCAAACACCCAGAGATCTCCTTTATCCAAGTTGTCCTTCCCTTACTTCAACCATGAAGCCATCCCCAAGGTCATTCGGATCCAGTCCTATCTACAAAGGTTCTAAACAAGGCCCAGTACTGCCTTGACTCTAAAACCTCAGGATTGAGGAATAGCAAGGTGACTCAGTATATAGATAACCAAGCCTGAGGTCCTGGGTTCAAATGTGACCTCAGATACTTCTTAGCAATGTGGCCCTAGGCAAGTAACTTAATTCCAATGGCCTATTCTTTATTGCTCTTCTGCCTTGGAACCTATACTTAGTATTGATTCTAAGAGAGGAAGGAAGGAAGGAAGGAAGGAAGGAAGGAAGGAAGGAAGGAAGGAAGGAAGGAAGGAAGGAAGGAAGGAAGGAAGGAAGGAAGGAAGGAGAAAGAGAGAAAGAAAGAAGAAAGAAAAGAAAGAGAGAGAGAGAAAGAAAGAAAGAAAGAAAGAAAGAAAGAAAGAAAGAAAGAGAGAAAGAGAGAAAGAAAGAAAGAGAGAAAGAAAGAAAGAAAGAAAGAAAGAAAGAAAGAAAGAAAGAAAGAAAGAAAGAAAGAAAGAAAGAAAGAAAGAAAGAAAGAAAGAAAGAAAGAAAGAAAGAAAGAAAGAAAGAAAAAGAAAGAAAGGAAGGAAGGAAGAAAGGAAGGAAGAAAGGAAGAAGGAAAGAAAGAAAGAAAGAAAGAAAGAAAGAAAGAAAGAAAGAAAGAAAGAAAGAAAGAAAGAAAGAAAGAAAGAAAGAAAGAAAGAAAGAAAGAAAGAAAGAAAGAAAGAAAGAAAGAAAGAAAGAAAGAAAGAAAAAGTTCAAGATTAGGATGAAATAAGACACTCAAAAGGTAATAAATGGAAGATGTACTTCACCAAAGCATAGAAAGGATCGACAAGGACACATCACTGAGTCAGGCAGGCACAACTTTCCTGTTTCCACATTTGCTAGGTGAGCATTGGATCTCTAGCCGTTGTCTCATTAATCTCAGGGACTTCAGTGAAAAAAGGGGAAAGAATTCATTCCCCAAATCATGACAGCAGAGAGGCAGAGAGTTTCACAGTAGAGAGTGCTGGATTCAAATCCAGACTCTGACTTCCTTCCTGTGTAATTTGGAGTAAGTGACTTCATCAGTTAGGGTCTTCTTTTCCTCATCTGTAAACTAGGGTTAATGCTACCTACAGTCCCATCCTGAGAAGGTTCTGGGGAGGCTCCAACAAGGTGACATGGAGAGCACTCAGCATGCTGGCATATAACTAGCAGCTGCCATTATTATTTTTTTAATTAAACTGTGACTAAAGAAAGTCATTTTTTCAGTGCCTCCTTGTTCTCCCCGCTCTGCCTTTTCCCCAGTTATCTCCAAGGTGGCTGTTTACCCTTCCTGGCTCTGATGATTCTGGCCTCAAGGGAGAGGACTTTGTCTGGCATGGAGTCCCTGGGTGGTCAAGGCTGCCGAGCTTGCCTGCCCCCACCCCAGTTCTACCCATCTACATAAATAAGGAAGGTGCAAAAGAGAACCTCCTCATGGTATAAACCAGTTCTGCTGGAGGTCTGAGGACGGAAAGGTAATTGTGGCTTTGGAAGCTGGTCAGGATTTGGGAGGAGAAGGGCACGTTGGAGCCAAGACTTTGGCAGACTACAGCAGGTCAAGATGGAGAGGGTGGGAAGAGGGCAGGATGGGAGTCAACTCCTCCCACCCTAGGGAGCCCTACTTTGTGATCCAAGACACAGGACGTTTGGTGAATGGGGCAGGGCGAGAGTAATCGGCTAGCCAGTCCCATAAGGCTGTGGATTAAATATATGTGGATTACATATTTAACCTATATTTAAATATTGCCACGGGCACATCATTACTTAGTCTGAACCCTGCAAACTAGATGGCAAACTCCATTAGGATCAAGCAGTTCTTGCCTAGGCATGTGTTTCTCCCTCTCGGGTACCCGTTGCACACAGTGTGCAGGGCACTGAATACATGGAAATAATATTTTTCTCTTGGCTTGGATTGAATCAGTATTGCTGATATCAGCAAACACTAATTGAGCACCTACTAAGTGCCAAGTATAAACTGCATGTTACAACATTTCGTGGAGTTTGGAGGTCCAGAAGAACGATTCGTTTGGGAGAGAGGATTTCCCTAATCCTACCCAAGAACAAAAACATTCTGCCCTGGATGCTGAAAATGGGTACCTCCTCCTGGTGCTGAGGAGTCTGGGAACATTTTTGGAAATTCTTTCCTGAGGCCGACAAGGTTCCGGTGCATCTGCCTGGGTGTTCTTTGGCAGTCTTCCAGACTTCTGGAGCTGCAGCCTGAGGTTAGGCCACACGGGAGGAGAATCTGAAGAGGGATGTGGGCAGGAAGGCTCCACTCTCTTCTTACAGGCAGCACATTCCTTGGCACAGAGGGAAGAAGAGAAGAAAAGCTAACTGGCTTTATTGCTTGGAAACCACGTCCCTTGGAGCAAAGGAACATTTTAATGTTTTAGCTTTGGGCAGATTTGGGATCAATATACAGACTCTCCTGCTTTTAGCTTAGTGCCTGGCATGCAGTAGATGTCTAATAAATGTTGATTGATTACACAGTAAATGCGGCATGCTCTTAACCTTGAGAGTCTTCCTGTGAACTCTATGCAGAGTCAAAGTGTCATCAATTTGTAATATCCAAATACACACTTGAAAACATGTAATGGGAGGCAGCTTAAGTGACTCTGTGGATTGAGAAACAGGGTTAGGGTTAGACAGGAGGTCCTCGGTTCAAATATGGCCTCAGTCTCTCCCCAGCTGTGTGACCCTGAGCAAGTCACTTAACCTTTTTATTATCTAGCCCTTAGTACTTTACTGCTTTGGAATGAATGCACAGTATTGATTCTAAAATGGAAGGTAAGGGCTTAAAATATATATATTTAATGGACATGGGCTATGATCATTGGATAATGTTTAATCTAAACACTTCTTTCTTTCAATTGGCCAAAACTAAAGATTGTTTACAAATTTGCCACCTGAGTGAATTTCTAATACAAATCGAGTCAGTTTAACTCTACAGTATAGCTTGTATGTGGCACCCAGATATTTGGGGCCACTTTGGGGGCATTGCTAGGCCTGATACTCTTGAACAAGAAGGGTCAGGCCTTGAGAGGTTCTGCTCATGTGGAAGACTTTTTCAAACCCTCACCTTCTGTCTTAGAATCAAGACTATGTATTGGTTCCAAGGAAGAAGAATAGTAAAGGTTAGGCAATGGGGGTCAAGTGACTTGCCCAAGGTCACACAGCTGGGAAATGTCTGAGACCAGATTTGAACCCAGGACCTCCTAGCTCTAGGTCTGACTCTCCATCCACTGTGCTATCCAGCTGCCCCCATATAGAAGATTATAGACTTCATCCCACCAACAGGGAGAGCTCCATAAGTATCACCCTCTCTTTATGGTTCTCAGAGTGGGTGATCCCTTTTTTCTCTTTCTGGATGACCATACTTGACCCAATCTAAGGGATGTGGTTAGTGGGGATTTGTTTAACCAGAAATTGCTCTTGATTCTCTCTCTTTCCTTGCCCCAGACCCCACTTCCTCCCTGAATTTGCTCTGTTCCACTGAGCCCTGGTCATATTTCCTTGCCAGAATGAAGATGACTCCTCTCCTCTCCTCTGGGTGCAGAGGGATGCTGAGAAAAGAAAAGGGTAATGCATAACGGACCATTAGGACAAGACTTCACACCTTGCAGCTTCTCCTGGATGTAGGCTGTCATTAAAGAGTCCCACCAAGGATTTTAGAAACAACCCATTTTGTTTGGCCTCTTTGGTTCAGGCAAATGGAGGGGAAGAAGGGAGGAGTCATCTCAGAAGAACCATTGTGAACATTTCAGCATGAACAGTGATATTCGACTCACAGCATCCAGTGAGACCACCTAGAGGGGCTCAAGCTCTGCACCTCGGCTTCTCCTCGGGGTGAAGGGCCATGGACTTCTTGGAGTTTGAGTTCCATTTTCTGACGGCTGAGAAGTACTTTGCTGCTTCTCTTTGGCTTTATGGACAAGAATGCCAGAGGCGAAGAGCTCCGGTCATCAGATGTGAATAAATATTTAGTGACTGGGAGGGGTGCCCTCATCCACATCTGACTTTGGCTCCTGCTTTTCACCTTCTGCAGAGGAGGGGCTGAAGCAGAATTAATCAGTTCATTAGTCAGCTTGGGAATGTAGCCTATGTGTATTTTTTCTCGGCAAAATTTTATTTTATTTTATTTTTTGAAAATTTTATTTAATTAGTTAATTTAGAATATTTTTCTATGGTTACGATTCATGTTCTCTCCCCACCTCCCATAGCCAACGTGCAGTTCCACTGGGTTTTACATGTGTCATTGATCAAGACCCATTTCCATAGTATTGATATTTGCACTGCGGTGATCCTTTAGAGTTGTAGCCTCTATTTTAGCAGCTATATGGCTACTCGTGAGCCATTAGCCCAATGGACATGTTGAAGATCAGTCAGTTCATAGAGTTTTCCAGTGGCTGCCTTGTCACCAATGCTTACCACTGGGCACTCTTATATATCTCTTATACATGACCCCCATTATATAAATATTTATAATAGATCACCAACACCCAAAGGGTTGTTATGAAGATAAAAACAACCCCTAGGGCAGCGAGGTGGCTCAGTGGATAGAGAAGTCAAACCTGGAAACAGAAGGTCCTGAGTTCAAATGTGACCTCAGCTACTTTCTATCTGTGTGACCCTGGGCAAGTCATTTAACCCCTAACTCTTACCCTTCTTCTGCCTCAGATCCAATATTTAGTTTTGATGTGAAGACAGAGGGTAACGGATTAGAAAACAACAACAACATCCAATTAGAAGATAAACATAATACTAAAGGGTTGTTGTGAAGCCAAAAAGAGATATTTGTAAAATGCTTTGAAAACCTTAAAGCATGTTATAAATGTTAGCTGATATTATTATTGTTATTATTATTATTATTATTATTGCAGATGAGGAAACTGCAGCTGCTCACGACCCACAGACAGTGACAGAGATGAGATTTGAATCCAGATCTCATGGCATTGTCCATTTTCCCACATGTTCTCTCTTGATCTGGGTTTTGGGTAAAAATGCTGCTTTGGCAACAAATGAATGAAAGACAGTTTGGAAGCTTTTCGTTTAAGCTTTGCATGAAAATCAAGAACTCAATGCCCATTCCCAACAAACAAACTGAGGCCCCAAAGTGTTTTTTTTAAATACTCACCCAGCTCAGGGACATTTTCTAAAATCGAACTCAGCCTCTGCATCCAGAGTGTGTGGGCAGGCAGGGTCACAGCCTTGCCTCCAGGGCGTCTTCCTCATTCACATTTTACCATAGTGTGACCACCAAGCCAATCCATAGTGCCTATTTCTGCCCATCTGCACTCACGCTTTGCATGTGGCATGCATGTGGCTGGCTCTGGATCTATCCAACTCTCTACATATGGGATGAGTCGGCTTCTGAAAATCAGGCCTATAACATTTCTGGAAAGTCTGGCGAGGCTTGGAGAGAGTCCAAGATGACAGTCACAGACCGTGGCAGGGGGCTCCACATAAGGCTTCTTGTGCCCGCCGGCTGAGCTCGGAAGCCCCACCATGGAAGTGAGCACACTGTGAGCAGCTGCCAGCTATGAGAGGCTGTGCTAAGTGCAACAAGTATTAAGTCTATGGAGGAAAACTCAAGAGAGGTAACAGCATCCGGCTCGCTTGGTCTGCAAGGACCCTTTGTGGCACAGACTCCTTGGGCAGGTCCGTGAAGCCCATGGACCATTTCTCAGAATCATATTTTAAATGCATAACGTAGAAAAATGGGATTACAGAGGAAGTCAATTATATTAAAATCTAGTTAATGAAGTACACATACATGTATTTAATGTTATATTTATAGCTTCTCTACATTATATAATCGGTTAATCTATTTAGTGTATATATATATATTTTTGAAAATTTGTATTTAATTAATTGATTTAGAATATTTTTCCATGGTTCCATGATTCATGCTCTTTCCCTCCTCTCCTCCCTCCCACCTCTCATAGCCGACACACAATTCCACTGGGTTTTCCATGTCATTGATCAAGACCTATTTCCATATTATTGATGTGTGCCCTAGGGTGATCACTTAGAGTCTCCATCCCCAGTCATATTCCCATCAACCCATGTGATCAAGCAGTTGTTTTTCTTCTGTCTCTCTCTCTTTCTGTACACACACACACACACACACACACACACACACACACACACATTCTCACATGCACACAGACACATATATAAAGTAAAGACTTCAGTAAGAATTCCTGCCTTAGAGCTAACACCTGGGGGCAAGGCGGGAACTGGAAAAGCGAACATGGTACTCAGCATCAGAGAGCACTGGTACTCAGCAACATTCACATTAACAATGATAACTCACTCTCTAACCCAAGAAAGCTTGGATTGGCAGAGAACACCAATGGTGATGGGCTCTTTGTGGCCTCAAGAATACTTCAGTCTCTTGCTGATGGCTCCCCCAAATCCTGAGCAACTAATGATCTAGCTGGATTTGATTCCTTTTGCAGCCTGGGTACAACCAGAGAAAGAGAGCAAAGGCTCTTACAGGAAGATCGAATTGGGGTTGACCCTCAAGTGAGCTGTTTGGTCATGGACAAGAAGAGAATTCTCTGGGCTTTTATCTTCTCATAGAAATCTAGTCTGGGTTCAACAAGCAAGACTTTGAAGAACAAGAGGGAGGGAAAGATAGAGCAATAAAAGAATAAACTGTAGATTGGTGGGAGAAGGCTGTTGCTTTACGAATTGAGTTCATTCTCTATCTGTGGTGCCCATCTAAGATCTAGGCACCATTGGCCCAGCTCAGTAACTAATCCAATGGATGACTAGCTCAGTAAGCTGGTCATCCAACTGCGTGTAATAACATGGAAAGTCTGCCTCATTCTAGTTATTTAGAATGAGGTGGGGATGGGAAAACAACTCTCCCCTCTTTGGTTAAGGAGACGGTCTCCAAGCTTTCTTGATCCTGATCCCTTAGAAGTCATTATTTTATGAGTATGTAACTCTAGTTCATAGATATTTCCTAATTGATAACGTTATATCATTAATGCTGTATATATTAAATTATACCTATACAAATGGACTCATAATGATAGATGGCAGACGATAGGAGACATACTGGCTAGAGAGGTGTCTCCAAGCTAGGAACATCTTCAAGGTTTGTCCTGCAGCTGACACACGCAGGCTATGTGCCCCTTGACAGGAAACATCCTCTCAGGACTGAAGATAATTCTCAAAGACAGAGTGGCAGAGAAGATGCCAACCTGTACCTGTACAGGGCATTTGCTCCCTGGAAGTTCTCCATACCAATGAAGTCACAGCCATAAATCTATGTACAAAAACCGTAGAAATGTCAAATGAATGAGATAAAGATGAAATTGCACTTGGTTCTAGAGTGAGCAGAGAACCGCTGGAGTCCACTGAGTATGGGGAGTGACGTGGTCAGAGTTTCACCTCATGAAAGTTACCCTGGTCAGCTGTGTGGAGTACAGATTGGAGCAGAGAGAGACTTTGTGGAGGGGGGCCAACTGGGAGGCTATTCCGATGGTCCGAGTGAGAGGTGATCAGAACCTGAATTCAGGTGATGGCTGTGTGCGCAGACAGAAGGGGTCAGATGTGAAGAATGTGAGATGTTGAGCCGAGAACCAATCAGATTTAGGAGCTGATTGGAGATGAGGAAGTGAGAGAAGTTAAAATTAGGAGTTCAAAAGGACACTGTGGTCATGAATGCCTGGATGACTAAAAGGATGGGGTTACCCTGGAAAGCAGTAGAGAAACACAGGAGATGAGTGGGCTTGGGGGGGGGGTCATGAACCTGGAAAATCTATATTGTCCTGCTTAATAGGAAAAGGAAAGAGGTGAGTGTCTCACTTCCCTCTCACTGTTCCCAAACACAGAAGGGTGGAATCTTCCCCAAATCACTTGGACACCTGCTGTGGGTAGCTCTCAGTTTAGGTGATAACTGTCCAAAGGGCCAGCTGCTCAGTGCAGGTCAGAGAAGTTGGAAGCTTCTAGAAAGAGAAAGAAAAGGAGTATCAAAAACCATAAAGGGTCAGGACAAGCATGATTCTGCCATGAATTGGGGCACCCACCCAGTGGGTCTTAAGCCTCATTTTGGAGATGGAGCAGCTTAATCGGGCTGGATGGTAGAGTACTGGAGTTGAGTTGTGTCAAATGAAGATGAATGGGCTCATTGAAAGCCGACTTTGGAGACTCTAGAAGAGTCTAAGAATTGAGAGTTTCTGTGCGTTGCTTTGTTTGGCAGTCATGGAAGGCATTCCAGTAGAGATCTGCTTTAGGCGGAATGATTGGACATTTGCTTGAAGAATGAATTGGAGAAAGACCAGTTGGAGATATGAAAGTAATTCATGATGTAGGCGAGAAGAGATTATGATCTGAACTAATCGATTTTGAGCTGGAAGGAATCTTAAGGTCATCTAGTCCTCACTCCGAAATTTCCAGGTCAGGAAACTGTGGGCCAGAGAAATTAAGTAATGTGCTCAGTTTCCCAATTATTTCTTTGTGAAGACAAGATTTGAACTCAAACCTATGACTGTAAATCAATCTCTCTTTCCAATGAATTACTTCACTACTAGAATGGTTGGGATGGAGAAATAAGAGAGGGAGCAGAAGCAAGAGATGTGGATGAGAGAACAAAGAGGTCTTGGCCAGAAGGAAGAAGCAAAGATGATGTGGGTGGGGGGTGGGTGAGTAGGGGGGGTGAATGTGTGTCCCTTGTATCTAGGGCCTTGCAAAGAGTAGACACTTAGTAAATGTTTGATGATTGAATTTTAGAAAAATATTATTTTATAAATAAAATATTTAAATATTATTTTTTAAGTAAGTATGGGGGGGGAGGCAGGTGGGTGGCTCAGTGGATTGAGAGTCAAGCCCAGAAATGGGAGGTCGTGGGTTCAAATATGACCTCAGACACTTAATAGCTGTGTGATCCTGGGCAAGTCACTTAACCCCCATTGCCTAGCCCTTACCACTCTTCTGCTTATACATAGTATTGATTCTAAGACTGAAGGTACTGAATTTATGAAATTATTTAAAAAGTAAGCATATTAGAATGGAAATAAAATAAAAGACAAGCAAAGATGAGAAAGAGAGAGAGAGAGAGAGAGAGAGAGAGAGAGAGAGAGAGAGAGAGAGAGAGAGAGAGAGAGAGAGAGAGAGAGAGAGAGAGAGAGAGAGAGAAGCTTCTGGGAAGGGAACAGAGAAAAATGACTATATTGTGAAAATAAAAGGCATCCACTAAATGGATTTTGAAAGAGGAAAAAAATAAGTCCCCATTCTGTCACAGATGCCCCATAATGGACTAAGGGTAAGGAATATTCCAGGCTGTTGGAGAAATCCTTCAGATTTCCTTACTGGCCCTTAGCAGAGTATTTAACAGGAAAAGAGAGGTGGGTTGGATTTTGTTTTGTTTTTCTCCTTTCAGGAAGAAATCTGCAGGGAGGCAGCATGGTGTGGAGGAAAGTATGGGATCTGGAGCCTCGGAGTCCCTGATGGCCTGTAATCAAAGTCCCTTGTGTCCTCAGGCAAGTCACTTTAACCTGACTCAGTTTCCTCATCTGTAAATTGCTATTTGCAGCATCTCCACTATCAGGGTTGTTAGGAGATTTAAAAGAGAGAATCTACTTTTTTTCTTTTGAAGTAAAACTACTCAGAAAAGTGGGCAGCTAGGTGGCCCAGTGGATTATCTTCCTGAGTTCAATTCCAACCTGAGATACTTCCTAGTGATGTGACCCTGCATGAGTCACTTTAACCTCTTTGCCTCAATTTTCTCATTTGTCAAATGAGTTGGAGAAGTAAATGGCAAACCACTCCAGGATCTTTGTCAAGAAAACCCCAGATGGAGTAAGATACAGATGAAATGACCAAACACAGAAAAGTGGCTTTTAAAAAAGAGAAAATAAACCGCCTTTACAAAAATCCAGGAACTTAGAACGTCATGAAGGTGATATCCCTCAATGAGATCTCTCCTGGTTTTGCTACAAGAGACACACCATTTTTTGGTCCTCTGTCTCATTTCCTCAGCAGTAGAATAGGACTAATTGCTGCCTCACAGGTTTGTTTTCACAATCATTTGTAAAGAGCTTAGCACACTGAGTAACACATAGTAGGGACTATATCAATACAAACTAATATTCCTGCAGCGGTGGTTTGGATACAAAATGTCTATTTATTTAATTGCACAGATTAGAAAAGTTTTCGACTTTCCAATTTGTTCCACAATGCAAATATAGGAAATCTTCACTTTACATTCCATTGTCATCTACAGACACCGTCTAAAATGGAGAAGAAGACAAGATGTGGAGGTCTCCAGATGCTTTCTAATTCTTGATCTGACCTGTGAGCTCCTCATCAGGAAACTGCCTCTGTAATTTACAGTGTCACAGACTTGCCTGGAGCCCTACATGGAGTGACTTGCCCAGGGTTGAACAACCAGTATGTGTCAGAGGCAGGCTGGAAGCCTGGGTGCTATTGACTCGGAAGCCGGCTTGCCATCATGCACTGTGGCAGCCCATTCCTCCGGGAGCTGGAACAAAACAGCCCACTTAAAAATACATTGTTGACGTTTCTCTTGTGCTTGGAAATGCCCGGATCAATGGCCTTCTACAAGTCTAGATTTATGAAACAGGAAAGAAAATCATATTACAAAAGGATTTATCCCATTACAGAATAATTCTCCATAGCTTTTCTTAAAACATGAGCTCCTGTAGGGCATTTAAAGTATGGCTTGATATGGAAAAATTAGATTTATCTTCAACCTTTAGAATACGATATTGACTTTGTGGTTTTGAACTGCACAGTAATTGGAAAGAACCCAGGACGTTAGAGAAGTGAATCTCTTAGGCATCTTCCAAGGGCTGAGTGAGCTCATCAATGGGACCACTCCCTCTGATGGTACCAACCAGTAACCCTCCCTCTAATCCTGAGGGATTACTCTGCAGGTTTCCCCCAAAATCCTAGACTGAGACTCTGCCTAAAGCTGGAGGCCTCCCTCTGTGACTTGTTTCTGTTTCTGTTTTTAACCATTGTTTGGTTCCCTGAGTGACTGGCAAATTTTGTTCTCTCTCACTCTGGAAAAACCTTTTCCTGGATTGAAATGTTTATGCCATTTCTTGAACATAAGATCACAGAGAGAACTGGAAAACTGGAAGAAGACTTAGAAGTCAAATCCAGTACCCTCATTTTACAGATGAGGAAACTGAGGATCTGTGAGGGGAAGTGATTTCCCCTAAGGTCACATAAGTAGTGAACAACAGAACTAGGATTTGAACTCAGGTCCCCTGCCTCCATAGCCAGAGATCTTTCCAAAGAGTATGATGCAGATAGCTCCAACAGGGTTAGGAGAGTGATTCTTTTTTCCCCCCATTTTTTAAATTTAATCAATTAATTTGGAATATTTGTCCATGGTTGTATAATTCATGTTCTTTCCCTCCCTTTCTCCCTCCTGGAGCTGACAAACAATTCCACTGGACTTTACATGCATCATTGTTCAAAACCTATTTCCATGTTATTAATATTTGCAATAGAATGACCATTTATAGTCTACATCCCCAATCTTATCCTCATTAAACCACATGATCTGCTCCCATAGTTCATTCTCTGGATGTGGATACATTCTTTCTCTTAAGTCCCTTGGGATTGTCCTGGATCATTGCATTGTTACTAATAGCAAAGTCAGTTACATTCAATTGTGCCACAATGTAGCAGTCTCTGTGTACAATGTTTTCCTGGTTCTGCTCCTTTCCCTTTGCATCAGCTCATGGAGGTCGTTCCAGTTCACATGGAATTCCTCCAGTTCATTATTCCTTTGAGCACAATAGTATCCCATCACCAACAGAGAGCACAATTTGTTCAGCCATTCCACAATTGAAGGGCATCCCCTCAATTTCCAATTTTTTGCCACCACAAAGTGCGGCTATAAATATTTTTGTACAAGTCTTTTTCCTTATTATCTCTTTGGGGTACAAACCCAGCAGTGCTATGGTTGGATCAAAGGGCAGACAGCCTTTTAGCGCCATTTGGACATAGTTCCAAATTGCCTTCCAGAATGGTTAAATCAATTCACAATTCCACCAGCAATGCATTAGTGTGGGAGAGTAATTCTTAAACTTTCAGTGTGAGAACATTTATACTTTGGAAATCAGCAAATGCTACAGATGAAAACTAAACATGTGTCCTTTTTATATTTTCCCCCAGGAGTTAGTGGCTAAACATTGACCAGCACACCATACTGTGGCCTGCTGCCTCCCTAGAGTACTGAGAGGAGCCCCAAACAAACTATCTTTCTCCAAACCTAGCTCAACTCATGGATCCTCAGACTACTTTTTTACTTTGATTTCATGTGTAGGCAAATTACCATAATATAAAAAAGATGACATGAAGAAAATAGATTTTAGGGGGCAGCTGGGTGGCTCAGTGGATGGAGAGTTAGGCCCAGAGACAGGAGTCCTGGGTTCAAATTTGACCTCAGACACTTCCCAGCTGTTTGACCTTGGGCAAGTCACTTAACCCCCATTGCCTAGCCCTTACCACTCTTCTGCCTTGGAGCCAATACACAGTATTGACTCCAAGACGGAAGGTAAGGATTAAAAAAAAAAAGATTTTAGAAATTAAATTAAAAGTTAAAACCATTTTTTAAGGGATACCTTCTCTTGTCAAAGAATATGTTATTAAAAAAAAAACTATTAGAATCGATTCTATACATTGGTTCTAAGGCAGAAGAACAGTAAGGGCTAGGTAATGGGAGTTAAGTGACTCATCCAGGGTCACCCAGCTAGGAAGTGTCTGAAGTCAGATTTGAACCCAGGATTTCTGATCTTCAGTCCTGGTACTCTTTGCCCTAATCTGCCTAACTGTTCCCCAAAGAATACATTTGAAGTCTTATGTGTGACTTTGAGATACAAAATCCCAAATCTTTCCCATCATGATTTAATAACTCAAATTCTAAAAACAAACCCAAGTCATTTCTAGGTAGATTTTTAAAAATAACCAAATATGCAAATTTTCCTAAAGCTTCCCTACCAGTTCAATTCGCACACTCCATCCACTAATTACTGTTTTCCTTAGTGAAGCCCTTGGAAAAGAGCAGGCATGCGCATTTGTGGAATGGCTGAGAAAGATTTGGAAAGAGCAGTCCTGACTAGAGAGAAAGAGGAACTCATCAATTCCTGCTCTGATGATTTTGTCAGCAAGATGCCTGATGAGCAAGATACTTCCCTTAGGGCAGCTAAGTAGTTCATCCTTCTTAGCTAGATGGTCCTGGGTGAGTCACTTAACTTCCATTGTCTAACCCTTAGCACTTCTGCTTTGGAACCAATACACAGTACTGATTTTAAGACAGAAGGTGAGGGGTTTTCGAAAAAAGACACTTCCCTCTGTGGGCCTCAGTTTTCTTATCTGTAAAATAAAGAAGTCGGATCAGACAGGCTCTGAGATTCCTTCCAGCTCTAAATAAATGATGCTTCAGTTGTTTGGAAATGTTCCCTGGCTCTGGCACAAGAGGCTACCATTAACTCCTCTCTTTATAGAGATCCCAAAGTGCTCTCCTCACTACCTACCTTATTCTTAATGTCTTGGCTGAAGGGATATCTCTGTGTAGGGTGAAAATAATTATCCTGGAGGCAGCTAGGTGGTCCAATAGATACAGGGTTCACATGGTGTCAGGAAGACACGAGTTCAAATCCAGCTTTAGATGCTTAATAGCTGTGTGATCTTAGGCAAATAATTTAACCCTGTTTGCCTCTGTTTTCTCATCTATAAAATGAGCTGGAGAAGGAAATGACAAGCCACTCCAGGATCTTGGCCAAGAAAACCCTAAATGGGCCTGGGAAAAGTCAGATATGACTAAAACAACTGAGCCACATTCTAGGGTTCACGACAGCAATAAAATCACAAGATCAATCCTTATCCCTATCCCTTGAATGGAATTGTCTTTGCTATGCAGAGCCCTTCCCCATCTTTCAGAGAGTAGGTTTAAACAATAACTGAATGCCTGGATTCAGGGCTTGCCCAGTTCTCCAATCATCATCAGGCATCCTTAGACAAATCTCGTGTAGTACATTAGAAAGCTTCAGAAACCAGCCTCTCCTTCATCAAGTGCCTGGGTCTGCTCCATACAAGGAAGATTTCTTCAGGGATGTCACAGAATGAATAATCTCCTGCTTAGGTAAACAAGTGACTGTATTTCCCTTCTTTAACTGGGGGCTTCTCCCTTGGGCAGCTGTGATGAGAAGATGTGAATGGGCAACATGCATCCTTTGACACTGCCCATCACGCTCTTCTCCATGATGGTCTCTTCTCCGTCAGTTTCCTTACATTGCTTCCTCCTGATTCTCCTACCTGTCTGATCACTCCTTCTCAATCCCCTTTTCTAGGTCTTCATCCAGGTCCAGGACACGAACTGTGCATGACTCCCAGAGTTCTCTCCCATACCCTTGTCTCTACTCCAGCTAGACTATTTCTCTTGGTGAGCCCATCAACTTCTATGGATTCAATTACCATTCTATGCGGCTGATCCTCAGATCTACTCCTTCAACCCTAATTATTCTTAGCCTTTCACCTTACATCTCCAGCTGCCTAGTGGACACCTAATCCATTGACATCTTAAACTCAATCTGTCTAAAACTGAAATCATTTTCTTTCTTCCCAAAACAGCAAGAGCAATTCCTCAATGGATAAATGGCCAAAGGATATTAATTTTAAAAAAATTAAAAGAAAAAAGCAAACTGTTAAGAACCAAATCAAAGAATGCTCTTGTTCATTAGTAAAAGAAAAATTCCAAGTGAAACAACTCTCAATTTTGTCCAAAGCCATCGGCTTGGCAAAGCTGATAAATGAAAAAGGTAAGCGTTGGAAGGACTAAGGGAAAACAGACACTAATGCACTCTTGGCGGAACTGTGTTGAGTCAATCATTCTGGAAAACCACTTGGAACTCTACTAGCAAAGTCACTAAACTGCTCGTACCTTTCGATTTAGTGATATCATTATTGGGCATAAATTCCAACGTGACCAAAGACAGAGGAAAAGGTCCAAAATATAACAAAATATTTATCACATTCCTTTTTAGGATAGCAAAAATAAATGGAAAGAAAGCAGGCTCTTGGTAATTGGGGAATGGCTAAATGAATAATGGTGTAGGAATGAGATGGAATGTTATTGAATTGTAAGTAGCACTAAACAAATAATTCAGATAAAATCAGTAAAACGTGCATTAATTAAAGTAGACTGAAATAACCAAAAAGAAAACAATTTATGCAATAATGTGAAGGAAAACAATACTGAAGAACATCCAAATTGGGCTCAATAAAACACCTAATCTTGACTTCAGGAAGGTGGTGGCCTACTGGTAGACAGTAGACAGACATTATCACCCATGGACAATGTTTTGCTTAGCTTTGCTTAACTAGGCTTATTTGTTTCAAAGGAAGGCTATTGTGAAAGGGAAGGAAAGCTGGAGACTGGAAGCAATGGTTTCTAAAAGCCAAAAAAAAAAGGTTTTGAGGCAGAGGAAAAGATTTATTAGTGGGCTGACAAGATAGTTCAAGCTGGACCCGTATTGTAGAGTGTTTGCAGGAAGTTTTCCCCAATCCCCCTTAATCCCAGGGCATCTCTTCCATTCATTATTTCCTATTTACTCTGTATAGAGTTCATTTCCTATGCTTGTTGCCACCTCCATTAGATTGTAAGCTACTTGTAAGTGACTCTCTTTTGCTGCTTTTTGTATTCCCAACATGTAGCCCAGAGACTGGCACTCGGTGGTTAATAAATGTTTATTGAATTGATTGAATGCAGGTCAATTAAGGAACAATCTGGAAAAGTGGAAAGATCACTTGCTCTTTGGAGCCAGAGGACTTAGATTCAAAACCTGCCTATGGCAGGATGGGTTGAACCTAGTGACCTTAGACAAATCACTTATCCTCTTTAGGCCTCAGTTTCCTCATTTGTAAAATGAGGGGGTTGTACTGGATAACCTCTAAGGTAGAGTCCAACTGTAGATCTGATAAATATGGAAAATTAATCTGGAATCAGAAAGTGGGGGGGGGTAGGGTATTGCAGAGGAGTATTCCTTTCAGTATGAGAGGTAACTGATGAGTGATGATGGATCAATTATTTTGCTTAAATGTATTGTTTTCTTAGTTACAAGGCATTGGGGTTGGAAAAGAGGAGTAAATAGAGAAATGACTGATGGAAAAACAAATGGCATTAGTACAATTTTTTAAAAAAAATTAATCTCTTTTAATAAGGAAAAAGACGTGTACATACAAGAATATTCATAGCTACGCTCTTTGTGGTGGCAAAAACTTGGAAAATGAGGGGATGCCCTTCCATTGGGGAATGGCTGAACACATTGTGGTATACGTTGGTGATGGAATACTATTGTGCTCAAAGGAATAATAAACTGGAGCGATTCCATGTAGACTGGAACAACCTCCAGGAATTGATGCAGAGTGAGAGGAGCAGAACCAGGAGCACATTGTACACAGAGACTGATACACTGTGGTACAATCGAATGTGATGGGCTTCTCCATTAGTAGCAATGCAGTGATCCAGAACAACTCAGAGGGACATATGAGAACGAACACTATCCACATCCAGAAGAAGAACTGTGGGAGCAGAAACACAGAAGAAAAGCAACTGCTTGATTACATGGGTCGAGGGGATATGATTAGGGATGTAGACTCCAAATGATCATCCTAGTGCAAATATCAACAACGTGGAAATAGATTTTGATCAATGACATGTAAAACCCAGTGGAATTGCACATCAGTTACCAGAAGGGGAAGGGGGAGGAGAGGGAAAGAATATAATTCTTATAACCAAGGAATAATGTTCTAAATTGAAAAATAAAATTAATCTCTTTATTAAAAGAGTAGGACTTAAATATCACTAACTTTTTTTAAAAAACCCTTATCTTCTGTCTTGGAATTGATACTAAGTATTGATTCCAAGGCAAGAGAATAGGAAGGGCTAGACGACTGGAGTTAAGTGACTTGCCCAGGGTCACCTAGCTAGGAAGTATCTAAGGTCACATTTGAACCCAGGACTTCCCATCTGCAGCTCTGGCTCTCTATCCACTGAGCCACCTAGTTGCCCCAGTAACTTCAACTTTTAAAATACAAAAGTCTCCACAGTCTAATGTGGTACCTCCTTTCCTCATGTCCCTTTCACCTCTCCCAGGAGCCTTGAATCATAGCTCAAAGTTCATAGCTTCTCTCAGCAATGTCCCAACCCATTGAACTGGCTTTGTGTCAGGGTGCCACTCAGCCTCTTCTCCCTCCCAGGCTCAGGTGGTCCATTCATTCCACTTTGACAGATTCTGGCCAATCACAGAGAAGGTTTTACCTTGCTGCATCCACCTCTCTACCCTCCCAACTTCTCTCTCTTTTCTCTATGGAAAACCAAAGAGAGAATCAGCTACTTCACTAGTGCTGTTTCTCAGATCATGAAGGGGTTCTTACTTGTCCACATACCTGGCATCAGGGATGCTGGTCACTTTTCTTCAAGTCTCAGCCAAAGTCCCACCTTCTGCAAGAAGACGTTCCCAGGTCTCCTTAATCTGAGTGCCTTCCCTCTGCTGGTGATCTGTTGTCTAGCAGTCTAGATCTTGTTTGCACATAATTGTTTCCATGTTTTCTACTCTTTAAACTATAAACTCCCAGAGGGTAGGAACTATCCCTAGTGCTTAGTACAATGTCCGGCACATAGTAGGTGCTTAATATGTTCTAACTGTCTGGCTGAATAATCAGGAGAAGCACGCAATTCCTAAAGCCCATAGTAGTTGACTTCTTTTAGTCCATACTGAGCAAAGACTTTAGCTTCCCACAATGCCCTGAATGCTCTTTGTCTGAAATGTGTGAGCTTTTGACTAGTCACTCCCCTCCAAGTCCTCTTCCTGGCTTCCAGACTTACAGAGCAGGCTGTCTCATCCTGGAACTTCCCTCAGTACCTGGGGCCTCCTCTCTCTGAAACATCTAACCACCACTGGGGCCTTCTCAACATTGGACTTCCCTCTGCAGGCCCCACTTCCTTCAACCATGGGTGAGTTCCTCCTGGAGCCTCTGTTTTGTGAAAGAGCCCAGGATGGTCTTCATTCCCCTGCAAGCCAAGTTCCTGGCTTCCAGACTCCAAAATGCTGCCTCCATCCCAGGATCCTCCATTCTTATCCTGCCAACTCTCTTTTGTATGTTTTTCCTCTTTGGAATAGAAGCTCTCTGAGGGCAGAACTGTCTTTCTTTCTACTTGTATTTGTATCTTGAGCCCTTAGTACAGTTTTATGACACATAGTTAAGTGCTTAATAAATTCTTCCTTTCTCCCTCCTTCCCTCCTCCCTCCCTTCTCCCTGCCTCCCTCCCTTCCTCCCTTCCTCCCTCCCTCCCTTCCTTCCTTCCTTCCTTCCTTCCTTCCTTCCTTCCTTCCTTCCTTCCTTCCTTCCTTCCTTCCTTCCTTCCTTCCTTCCTTCCTTCCTTCCTTCCTTCCTTCCTTCCTTCCTTCCTTCCTTCTTTCCTTCCTTCCTTTCTTCCTTCCTTCCTTCCTTCCTTCCTTCCTTCCTTCCTTCCTTCCTTCCTTCCTTCCTTCCTTCCTTCCTTCCTTCCTTCCTTCCTTCATCCCTTCCTTCCTAGAGCTTGCCTTCTCTCCAATGATAGCTTAACTGATCAAGAAAGTTCTAGCCCAGAGGATGTTTCTGACCAGTCTTCAGCCTTATCTTCCTCTTCTTCTCCCACCCTCTCCAGAACAAGGTCAAATGTGGCCGGCCATAGGTCTCCTCTCTCCAGCTAAACACCACTGCCATTTTCCAGGCTGTGGCTCTGGTCTTAGGCCATGAACAGCCACTCTGTACCGTCTTACCTACCTGTCATCTGATTTTCCATTAGTGGGGAAAAGTGGCATAATTTTGAATCACTTATTTTAAAATGTTATTTTTATAATTTTATTCTTCCAATTAACAAGCACTTCTTTTCTCCCCTCACCCACCCATCTATCCACTTGTAGGGGAGATAAAAAAAGTGGAGATGTGTTGTTTGCTGACCCAACCCCCATGGGTACCCTTCTGTGCCACAAGCTCCATAGGCAGCCTGGGATGCATCTCTCTCTGCCTGGCTTTCCTCATTTGAAAATGAAACCAAAGGAAACCAAACCTCTGGCAAGCTTTTTTCACTAAATGGCCCCATTGTTTCCGGATTCAAGCACACTCCTAGCTTTTCACAAGAAAGGCCGGGTAAATATTTCACTCTTATTAACTAAATATATAATTGCCTGACTCATCAGTAGAATCAATCATGTTGTTATATTTATAGCGTCTTTACATAATCGTATATATAAGACCAATAATGGAACACACACTCATTTTTCTCAGTCTCGGTCCAGAGTGGATAAATGGGTTCCAGACTGAGCCCGGTTTAGCTGTGGTTTGGTTGGGTGGTTTCTTCTCCTCCCAGAGAGGAGTGGTGCCTGGAAAACTTCTCATCTGAGTCCCTCCTTAGCCCCAGGATGCATAGATTACTCCACATTGGAGGTTTATCATGGCCCCAAGAAATGGACTTTCCATAGCCCTGGAGTCATTCCATCAATAAACATTTCTTAAGTGCCTACTAAGGGTCAGGCATTATGCTAGGGGTACAAAGAGAGGCAAAAGGCAAAAGATGGTGGTTGTCCTCAGGGAGCTCCTAGTCTAATGGGGGAGAAAAGATTCTAACTGGTAGGTACAAACAAGTTCTAAACAGAAGAAATTGGAGATGACTGGCATAAAGAAGGAGCACCCTGCTTGCTTTTGTAGAGCCAGAGCGTTGAAGTTAGTGATCATGCCACTCCATTAAACAATACAATCAGCAACTGATTAAGCACCTACTATGTGTGTCAATCACTGAGCCACTGATGGTGTTTCTAAGCAAAAATGAAATTGTCATCCCCACTCTCTGGAGGCTTCTATTTATTCTGGGAGAAAAATGTGAACACGTATGATAGCTGCTGGCATTTATAGAACATTTCAAGATTTCTGAAGGGCTTTCCATATGTTATCTCATTTAATCTCATAACAACCCTGGGAGGTGGGTGCTGTTATTATTCTCACTTTACAGATGAGGAAACTGAGGCAGAACAAAGATAAACAACTTCCCCAGGATTCTGTGGCTGTTGAATATTTTAGGGGACATTTGAATTCAGAGCTTCTTAACTCTAAATCTAACATATCATCCCCTATACAACCTAGATGGTTACATGTAAATATATACAAAATAAATAGACAAACTGGCCATGGGGAAAGATTAAAAGCAGGAGAATTAGGAAAGGCTTCACAGAAGAAAATAATGATTAATGTGAGCTTTGAAAAAAGCTAGGAATTGAAGAGCCAGTGGTGAGAGAGGAGGGTGTTCCTCACAGACATGGGACATTGCTTTTGCAAAAGCCTAGAGACAGAATAGGAAGTGGGAAATGCAGTTTATCAGGACTATAGAGTATAGGAATGGGAATGACCCATAATAATCCTTGAAAGGTTAGGTTGGAGGTTGGAGTCAGATCACGAAGGACTTCTAATGCCAACTCTTTTGGTTTTTAGATGAGAAAACTGATACAGCATTAGAACCCAGGACCTCAACCTCTAAAGGCTGGAAAAGAACTGAGGAATAGAGGAGGTGGGCACAGTGAGAATGAAAAATGATGTTAAGGATGGAAGGCACATGGGAAAACAGAATAATAAAAGACTAGGGTCAGACAAAGGAATTTCTAGACCTCCTGAATGTGGAAGTGTACTTGTAGGTGATGATATGTTCAAGAATGTGACCACCTTTGTGGGTGGCTAAAGATAGGGTGAATGAATAGGTTATAAGAAATAAGTTAAAGAATCGTGTAGTGTGTTGGAGAGAATATCTATGTATCTACATTTCTGTGTATGTATATCTATCCATCCATCCATCTATCTATTCATCCATCCATTCATCTAGACAACCATGTATACATCCATCCAAGTATCTCTATATCTATCTATCCATCCATAATCCATCTATCCATCTCTCTATCCATCCATCCATCTATCCATCCATCCATCCGTCAATCCATCTGTCTATCCATCAATCCATAGCTCTCTCTTTCCATCCACTCATCTATCTATATACATGTATACACATACACATCTACATGCATTTCTCATTACATACATGTACATGTATAGACATGTGCATACACACATACATATATGTATATATGCTCTAGATTTGTTGAAGATATTAGAAGTCTGCAGATAATGGCTACCGGAAGCTTATTGGGTGATAAATATGAAGACTCCAAAGAAGTGGAAGTTATGGAGTGATGGTGGTAGAGGAAAAACCTGGAAGTGGCCAAGGGAACAGGGAGGATTTCCTCTTCCCCACCATGACCAAAGAGTCAAAGGGCATGAGTGAAGTGTAAGCAGAACTGTAAAAGGGGGTCATGGAGCTTGTGTCACCAGGAAGAAGCCTGATCTCTTTGAGTTCAAGAAGATGGAGAGAGCAAGAAAAGAAAGGTTTAAAATGAAAGCAAGCTTGTTACCTATGGAACGAGCATCCCGGAACACACAGTGGGTACATTTTAATTGGGTAGTTGGTGGATTTGGGATAAAGAGAATCAGTAAAACTAGCCATCAAAAATGTATGCATGAAATACTTTTAAATTTAATTTACATTATAACATTTTCTCTATCACTTTGCCTAGATAGCCAACAAACCAATAAATGAAGCGTTCATTTGTAGCATTTAGCTGAGGTATAAATCCTCAAAAGTAACAATCTGATCTTGGTAGAACAATTTGAGCTGGCTCCAGTATGCCCTTGCAATAAGGTTAGGGGAGATTGGGGTTTAAACCATGGTTGCTGGGGGCATTTGGAAGTGTTTGATGGGGTATGAGTGTATTAATCATTGAAGAATGAGTTCAAATTCTCCAAAGGGGCTCAATGTCATGGTGGTGGGGCCCCAATTCATCAGAGAGCTCTGTGTAGTTGGAAAGCAAGGTTGGGAGACATCTGTTTAGGGGAACAAGGCAACAGACATGGAGTTGTAGGAGGAAGGACAGAGTGATTGGAATTGGATGACTACCCAGGAAGGCTAGGACACTTTCCTTCTACATCAGTACTTCTGAATCAAGAACCATTTTAGATCAAAACCTAAAGGCATTCAGGGCATCACTGCTTATAGATTGGATGCCAAAGAGCTATAGCCAGAAACCTATATGGGATCCATTTTCATTGCCTAAGGTATGTGGAAGGACATCTTACTGAGGCCTGCCTTGGAAATGATGAAGAATGGCTCTGATTATCAGTCCTCCCCAATCTCTTGACTATTGGGGACCTTCCTTTCCTAAGATTAAATTCCACTTCCTTCTGGAAGCCCAGTGGGATCCCTCATCTTATAGAGAAGATTGGGAGGCTCCTTAGCCTATGGCATAGGGGCAAACAAATGGCTACCATTTTCTTTTTTGACTATCAAAGGCCAAAGAAGAGGGAAATTACAGTGGTTCTAGCTTTTTTGTCTTTATAATTCATAGTCATTGTAATCATTTTCCTGGAAAAGAAATACCCTGATACCTACATTCCCATAGCATTTGTCTGCCCTACCTCTAATGCTATTCTCATCTCTAACCAGGACCAGACTCTACAAATAATGAGTCCAAATTGCTACAACGCTCTCTATGATGACATTGCTAGAGGCCAAAGCCCCTTATTGAAAGTGATCTCCTGCCCCAACTTCTGATTTAAGGTGTTCAACCTTAAATACTCTAAAGATTAAATTGTCAGATTGAGAAGAACTCAGGAAGATCTGAGTTCAAACCCTACCTCAGAAGCTTTTTATCTGTATGACCCTGGACTATACTCAACCTCTGATTGTCTCAGTTTCCTCATCTGTAAAACGGGACTAATAATAGCATCTACCTCCCAGGATTGCTTTGAGGATGAAATATGACAGATGTGATTTGCAAAAGTACTTATATCATACATCATATACCTCCTAGCTCTTACTATTATTTGTGGATCTGGCAAAATCAGCTCATGCCTTTGTTGAGTTGTTGAATTTAGGCTTTGAAGTATCAGTTGTGACTGACATTGATATTTATATTTTCCGAAGTTTACAAAGTGCCTTATGCACATTTTAAGAGGCCCAGAGGCTCCAAAGTTACACAGCTAGTAAATATTGGAGGGAAAATTTGAGTTCAGGTCTTCCTGATTCCAGGCCCAGCACTCTATCCACTCTGCCACAAAGAGAGCTACAAAATGCAAAATGTAAACACTGTAGAGTAAATGCAATGTAAACAGCCTAGTGTCAGATCAGGTAGACTCCTTCGACTGGACTCCATCTTGTACCTAGGAATCCACCTCATCCTGGGAGGCTGCATCAGCTTTGGTACTCCCACCTCATCGGGCCCCTTGGTACCTTCTTCCCTTCTGGTTGGTGGAAGGAACCCAGAACTTCTCCCCAATGCCTCCAGTTCAAGAGGGCTCTCAGACCAGCCATCTCTTCATCTCCCACACAGATGGACTTCTTCAGACTGGACTCCATCATGCCTCCATGCCTAGTACATTTTCATCTTCCCCTTTTTTGTGTGCTATCTTCCCCCATGTAAGCTCCTTGAGGGCAGGGACTTTTACTTGTATCCCCAGTGCTTAGCTAGTGTCTGGCACCTAGTAGGTGCTGAATAAACGTTTAGGATTAACTGACCAACAATCTCCTTCTCCTCCTTTTACTTCCATTTAAACTAGACTATTGACTATTCTCTTAAATAGTCCTATCTCTTTATCTTTGCCTTCAATTCACTCCCAACCTCTACTTCTGCCTATTGAAATCCTCTGTGTGTCCCTCCCAGTTCCAGTGCCATTTCAAAGAAATCCTCCCTGACCTCCATCTCCCTCCATCCCAGACTGAAGGACTCTTTCCCTTGAACTTCCATGACCCTGGGTAATTCCCCTCTAGTGGTGGTCACACCAGCCTCCCTTTTTCCTTCAATGGGCTTGAAGAGACCAAACTGACATAGTGATGAATTGATGGGCTTGGAGTGAGGAAGACATTGGTGCCTCTTGACTAGGGCCAAGTTCTAGGCAACGCTCTTGACCTGCTGTATCATCCTAATCTGTAAAATGGAGATGAGAGTGTCTTTCATTGTACCAAGCTCATGGAAGGAGAAACATGGGTAAACTGTTCTACCAATGCCAAAGGGCTCGATAGTGAGCATGTATATGGTACTTAGCAAATGATATCTCATCTGAGCTTCACAACAACCCAGGGAGGTGGGCGTGATTATTATAGCCATTTTACAGGTTGAGAGTAAGTGTCATGCCCAGGCTCACACAGCTAGGAAGTGTCTTAAGCCAGATTTGAACTCAAGTTAGAGCTTTTCTGACTCGAAGCCCTCTATGCCACCCAGCTGCCTAATACAAATAAATTATTATGACAAATTCCTTGAGGGCACAGATCATGTTTTAGTGTTCCAGTAACAGCCGGGTGCCTGACTGAAGGGAAAAAAGGGAAGGAGCTGAGGGGTGTCATTAGAGTAATGGTCTATACAGGTATCTGTGATTGTCTCAGCTACCCTTGACAGAGATGGATGGGGTGTGTGTATTAATCTCTCTGAAGGAAAAGAAAGAAGTTGGTGGGTCTGAGAATGATCCATGCTGACCACCTGGTGGCACTATCCATTCAAGGCAGCTTGGTTGTCTGGAGTGAGACCGAGTAAAGACAATGAATGAAACTTTGCCAAAGAGGGGAAAAGGAGACTAAGGTGCAACTCTGTTCATATTCTCTGAACATTGACTCATGAGTGGTTAATGAGTTAAGCAAATGCCTACTTTTTTTTTAGGGTAGATGAGGGTGTCCAGTTGAGTAACAGAAAAAAATGGATCTCTGAACCTACTTCTACTTTGAAGAATAATTATTGATATGGAATGTTTAATCCAAAACATAAAACATTTAAATGAGGGCAAAAGGGGGAATTGTATTCCTTTTATACAGAATTGAGGGGCTGAGGCTCATGGAGATTTCCACTTCCCAAATTGGGAGCTGAAAAGGATCTGATCCAGTTTACAGATGAAGAATGGAAGTCCTAGGGAAATGAAGTGATTGTCACTGAGGTCACCCAGGCATTATGGGGCAGAACAGGGATTTTATGACTCCAAGCCTATCACTCCTGCTATGCCAAGGGTCTTGCAGATCCATGGCAAAGTAGGCAGCCCTAGGGCCCAGCTCTCACACCATAGTTTTAGCAATGCTGGCTGGGTCTTTAGGTCTAGAATACTTTAACAAGCTATATTTATAGCCTGGTTATAAATGCCCCATAATGGTCCATGTGACATGATGGGAGAGGTTGTTCTTGGGTTATTAATCATGAATTGTGGTCCCGCCAGGAACTTGATCTACCAGAGCAGGTAGGATTTCTTCAGTGTCTAAGAAGCAACCAGAAGCAGCAGGGAAACAGCCTTGGGATTCTTATTTGTTGGCTTCCAAGATAATCTTCTCTCTGAGTGAACACATCAGGGATGTTCTGCTTCGTGAAAGAATGTACAGTTCAATGATCCTCTGTTTCAGAACATTAGGTGCTTTTGGTGAGTCATTAGCAGACCTTGGATATTTCACTTTCCAAGAGGGTGTCAACCGGGCTGATGATTATGCTACAGGAGCTGTGGCATCACTTCCAACCATCCTGGGGCTCTGAAAGTTTCTTAGTGTCTAGAAGTTGAATCAGACAGAGCCTGTCAGACAGAAAATGGACACATTTCTTTTTAAAATGCACAAAGCACCTCTCTGGAAGAGATGTTTGCTGGTGTGAGGCAAGACCCTAGCTCCACGATCACAGGGTAATAGTGAATATTTCTAGAGGGGTTTAAGATTGGTAAGGCATTGTACAAATATCTCATTCAATCTTCACAATGCTGGGTGGAAGGTGCTATTATTATATACCTTTTACAGATGGGGAAACAGAAGTAAATAGAAGATAAGTGACTTACTCAGGATCATACAACTGGCATGTGTCTGGGGTAGGATTTGAACTCATATCTTCCTGACTCCAGGCTCAAAGATCCCTCCACAGTACCACCAGCTGCCTCCCAGATTTAGAGCTGAAAGGAAACTTAGAGTCATCTAGTCCAGCCCCTTATTTTATAGGAGGCAACTGAGGCGAAATTGTTTGTTTTAGGTCACACAATAAATGAATTGAAGAAAACCATGATTGAAAACTCTGGCACTCTTTGTCTCAATCCTTCTCTTCTTCTGCTTTATCTTGTCATGTGATTCAACAGAATCCAAGAAACCTTTCAACACAGATTATATCAATCAGTCAACAAGCATTCATTAGATACACTGTGTGTGTTGGGTTCTAGGGTACAAAGAGAAAGGCTCCTCATGGAGCTTACTGTCCTTCTAGGAGAGGCAAGCTATACCTAGATAGGTCTCTATTATCAAATGCCTTCTGGGGCTTGGAGCTTGGGCAGGGGCAGACCACATAAATCAGAGCCTTCTGGGAGGAAACTCAGGGTCTAATGGTTACACTGGATTACGTGCTACCATCTCTACGGTCAATCATTCTGGGGCATTCTGCTCTAAGCTGAGATGGTTATAGCCTTTGCAGATCGAGTGTGTGTGTGTGTGTGTGTGTGTGTGTGTGTGCGTGATGGTGTTATTCAGTAGTTTTAATAGTGTCTGACCCTGTGACCTCTTTTAGGTTTTCTTGGCAAAAAATATTGGAGCGGTTTACCATTTCTTTCCAAAACATTTCTACCATCTCCTTCTAATAAATATCTACTGCTTCTACTACATTTCCTACTCTAGCTCATTTTATAGATGAAGAAATTGAGACAAACAGGGTGACGTGTCCAGGGTCACAAGCTAGGAAATGTCTGAGGCCAGATTTGAACCCCAGAAGAGGAGTCTTCGTCAGTCTAGGTCCACCGAGCCAGCCAACTGCCCTTGAAGCGCATAGATATGGTCTTTATGTGTATGCATGCACATATTTACATGTTATATGTATCTAATGTGTATAAAGGATACATGACTATGGGTGTCATCATGTGTCTATGTGACACGTGTGTATTATGTGTGTGGTAAATTAGATATGCATATGTGTATGTATGTTTACGTGTGTGTGTGTGTACGTAAGCATCTAATAGACATTATGGTATATTTCTCGAGCTTTCTTATTTTAGTTTCCAGAAGTTTGGGGCTGGGTTTCTCTTCCCACCTAATTCTGCCAAGCAAACTGTTACATATTATTTTCTATGAAATTTTATATCTGCCCAGCTGAAGAGGAACAAGGTTGGAATAAATTGTTCCCAAGAGGTAGAGAACATCCATTTTTCTTTCGGAATGGAATTTTCTGATAATGTAGGATTTGGAGGTGGGAAGCAGCCCAAGAGATCCCTTAATCCATCCTGCTGGTGTTGGAATAGGGGAAACATAAAAAAGGCCATAACTAGGGCTCAAAGAGCTCTGCGCAGGCCCACCTGTCATTTCAGTGACAAGAACAAGAAGTAAAACATCTCAGATTTGATCTCCCGTGCTATCTGTTTGTCCAGTACAACAAGGAAGCCTCTGCCCTGTGCTTGGGACAGCATAGCCAGATCTAGGCCATTCTGAGGGCTGTTTTTCACTTGAACTTCTAGTTAGCTCACCCCTGGACAGGATTATCAATCAGCCAGAGCTTCAACTGAGATAAGCAACCAGGGTTTGACCAGGACCCAAAAAATTAGGGCAGCCTTTGATCCATTTACTCTCTTTTGGCAGCTAGAAATAATGAAGCTAGTTGTTAAGAATAATTAGTTAGGGGGGCAGCTGGGTAGCTCAGTGGATTGAGAGCCAGGTCTAGAGACAGGAGATCCTAGGTTCAAATCTGGACTCAGACACTTCCCAGCTATGTGACCCTGGGCAAGTCACTTGACCCCCATTGCCTAGCCCTTACCACTCTTCTGTCTTAGAGCCAATACCCAGTATTGACTCCAAGATGGAAGGTAAGGGTTTAAAAAAAAAAAAGAATAATTAGTTAGGAGCAGCTGGATATCTCAGTGGATAGAGTGTCAGGCCTCTGGATGGGAGGTTCCAGGCTCAAATCTTTCTTCAGATGCTTCCTAGCTATGTGACCCTGGGCAAGTCACCTAACCTCAACTGCTTAGCACTTACAACTTCGTATCAATTCAAAGACAGAAGGGAAGAGTTGTTTGTTGTTTTTAAAAGAAAAAATAGTTTTAAAAAAGAGCTTACAAATATTAGTCACTTCTTCCAATCTATCAGCCACACCGGCCTCCCTATGATATGGAATGGCTCGTCAGCCATGGGCACGTGGTCTTTATTTTGTATCCCCTTTATTCCTTAATAAATCTCCTGAAATAGAATATTGTCATTATTGGACACTTCGTTTTAATTTTACAGGGAGGAGGCTTCTATTCTCTCCTCTTCTCCCAGATGAATTTGTTTTTAAAAGTTGGTTCAAACTATACGCTGTGTAATTGCAACTTGCAATTAAATCCCCAGTTTGACACCAGAGGATTGGAAGAAATGAGAGGTTCTTTGCCTGGGATCTGGGAATTTGGTTTTTTAATATTTCAATATGATATTTCCTCTGTTATTGTGTGTATTTTGGTTTATGCATTTTAAAAAAGCAATTCTCCGAAATACATAAGATCTGCTGGGCTTCCGGGGGGATCCAGCACACACACACACACACACACACACACACACACACACACACACACGCACACACACACATGGACTGGATGATCTCTAAGATTCCTTTGCCTGAAAAGAGGGAGATTCTGGGTTCTCCCTCCTCGGAAGCCTTCAAGGAAAGGGATGGAGGTCATGCAAAGAAACTGTTCTACCACTAGCATCTGCTTTTGAGAGGTAGGATGGGGTAGTGGACAGAATACTCCCTGCATGACCTTGGACAAATCACTCCACATCTCTTCGTCTCCATTCCTTCCTCTATAAAATGAGTGGGATGGTCTAAGTGCCCAGAAGTGGGGGGATAACACCACCGGGCGAGAGACTAGGGATGTCTTACTGCCTAATGCAGAGAGAGTCTGTCTGAAGAGATCTGGGTAGTAATCCCATGCTTGTTCCCAACTAGCCAAGTATGCTTGGGAAAGTCACCCAGCCTCTGAGTCTCATCCATTGCTTTGAGGGACTTGGGCTAGGAGATCTCTAAGGTCCCCCTCACACAGAGATTCATTCTGGGATTTTTCTTTTCTGGGAAATATATCTCCAAAACCCCTTTCCTATTGATAATAGCTCAATAGTGTTAGAGCAGGTGGCCATCACTACAGGGGATAAAGCATCAGGACTGGAGTGAAAAAGATCTGAGTTCAAATCTGGCCTCAAATGCTAGCTGTGTGATCCTGAGCAAGTCATTTAACCTCTGTCTACCTCAGTTTCCTCATTTGTAAAACGAGATAGAGAAAGAAATGACAACCCACTCTTGTACCTTTGCCAAAAACAACAACAAAAAACCAAACAGTGTCGTGAAGAGTCAGACACAACTGAAAAATGACTCAACAGCATTTTCTCTTCACCTCAATCTTCTGTGCTGTCTTTTAGAAGGCCGGGCTCATTAGCACCTCTCCCCAGTGGCTGGCAAAGAAAGACAAGAGGGGAAAAGCATGCCGGGCGAGCTTGCCACCTCTTAACCATCTGACAAAAGGTTCAACTGGACAGGAAGCAAATGTACACGGCTAAAATTAGACTTGAATATTTCTGTTCTGAATTCATTTTGTTCCCAAGCTCATCATTCCTTGTTAGCAAGAATAACAGCGAGTCTGTTGTGGGAATAATGAAATTCATAGAGCTGATTTTGTTTGTTTGCTTTGTCTCCAGAAGAACAGGTCCTACTCAGCAGCAAGATCTCACAGTGGTTCCCTAGTGCCTTGGACCACAACTCTCCTGGCGGGCTTCCAGAACCCACCAGGATTTGTTCCCAACCCACCTGCCCGGCCTTATTTCTCACGACCACCCTGGGGGGATGCTTGTCTATGCTCTCCCAGGCTAGCATTTAGACAACACTTTAAGATTTGTGAAGGGGGCGGGGGGGGGGGGGGGGGACAGCTGGGTGGCTCAGTGGATTGAGAGCCAGGCCTAGAGATGGGAGGTCCTGGGTTCAAATCTTGGCCTCAGACACTTCCCAGCTGTGTGACCCTGGGCAAGTCACTTAACCCCCATTGCCTAGCCCTCTTCTGCCTTGGAGCCAATACACAGTATTGACTCCAAGACAGAAGATAAGTGTTTAAAAAAAAAAAGATTTGTGAAGCACTTCATGTATGTTATTTCAGTAGATCCTCACACAAACTCTGGGATGTGAGTATTTTAATCATCATCATCATCTTACAGATGAAGAAATTGAGGCAACTTGCTCAGGGTCACATAAGTGGTGTGTGGGGCAGGATTTGAATGCAGGTCTTATGAAGTCTAACCCACTATGCACTGGGCCACCTGAGTGCCCCAGATCTGGCACAAGGGGCTCACCCAAAATGTTGGAGGCTTTCCTCTTCTTCTCATGACTTTGTAGGGTTACCAATGGAGCATATCTAAGAACTCACTCCAACTCAAAATAAGTATTCAAGTATTTTGTTAATAATTCCTAGTCTATGCAAGGCAAAATCAGTGTCTCATTTGGAAGGGACTTGGTTTAGGCCAACCCTTCTGAAACAGGAAGTACCTCTGCATCACCTCCAGTGATGTACATCCATCCTTGGCTTGAGGGCATCCAAACAGGAAAACAGAACACCACCACTCCAACATGCCAACTCTCCATCAGTTCAGATTTTTGGCTATTCCACTTTGCTGTCCCTTGAAATGGTAGGAAGTAGGGAAGAGAGGGGGATTCGAATTCCAGTCTCTGACTCCAAATTTGGCTCTCTTTCCACCAGATTGACCCAGTGCCACTTTCCTCTAATTCCAGAAATATCCAGAAATATTGGAGAAATCAGACATTTACCCAGAAAAAAAGTTCTCTGAGTCTATTAAGAAGTTATTTTCTCACCAAACTTATTTATCTATTTAGTGCCAGAAACATTGAACTTCCAAAAATTTTTTTTACTGATTTAGAAAAAAAATAACAAAGTTCATTTGGAAGAACAAAGGATCAAGGATATCCAGGGAAATAATGAAAAAAAAAATACAAAGGAAGGGGGCCTTGCAGTCCCAGATCTCAGACTATATTATAAAGCAGCGGTCATCAAAACAATTTGGTACTGGCTAAGAGACAGAAAGGAGGATCAGTGGAATAGACTTGGGGTAAATGACCTCAGCAAGACAGTCTATGATAAGCCCAAAGATCCCATTTTTGGGGACAAAAACCCACTATTTGACAAAAACTGCTGGGAAAATTGGAAGACAGTATGGGAGAGATTAGGTTTGGATCAATACCTCACACCCTACACCAAGATAAACTCAGAATGGGTGAATGACCTGAATATAAAGAAGGAAACTATAAGCAAATTAGGTGAACACAGAATAGTATACATGTCAGACCTTTGGGAAGGGAAAGATTTTAAAACCAAGCAAGACATAGAAAGAGTCACAAAATGTAAAATAAACAATTTTTATTATATCAAATTAAAAAGTTTTTGTACAAACAAAACCAATGTAACCAAATTGAGAAGGGAAGCAACAAATTGGGAAACAATCTTCATAACAAAAACCTCTGACAAAGGTCTAATTACTCAAATTTATAAAGAGCTAAATTAATTGTACAAAAAAATCAAGCCATTCTCCAATTGATAAATGGGCAAGGGACATGAACAGGCAGTTCTCAGATAAAGAAATCAAAACTATTAATAAGCACATGAAAAAGTGTTCTAAATTTCTTATAATCAGAGATCCAAATCAAAATAACTCTGAGGTATCACCTCACACCTAGCAGATAGGCTAACATGACAGCAGGAAAATAATGAATGCTGGAGGGGATGTGGCAAAGTAGGGACATTAATGCATTGTTGGTGGAGTTGTGAACTGATCCAACCATTCTGGAGGGCAATTTGGAACTATGCCCAAAGGGTGATAGAAGACTGTTTGCCCTTTGATCCAGCCATAGCACTGCTGGGTTTGTACCCCAAAGAGAGAATAAGGAAAAAGACTTGTACAAGAATATTCATAGCTGCACTCTTTGTGGTGGCCAAAAATTGGAAAATGAGGAGATGCCCCTCAATTGGGGAGTGGCTGAACAAATTGTGGTGTATGTTGGTGATGGAATGTGCTAAAAGGAATAACAAAGTGGAGGAATTCCATGGAGACTGGAACAACCTCCAGGAAGTGATGCAGAGTGAGAGGAGCAGAACCAGGAGAACATTGTACACAGAGATGGATACACTGTGGCACAATTGAACGTAATGGACTTCTCCATTAGTGGCAATGCAGTGTCCCTGAATAATCTGCAGGGATCTAGGAGAAAAAACACTATCCACAAGCAGAGGACAAATTGTGGGAGTAAAAACACCAAAGAAAAGCAACAGCTTTACTACAGGGGTGGAAGGGACATGAATGAGGAGAGACTCTAAATAAACACCCTAATACAAATACCAACAACATGGAAATGGGTTCGAATCAGGGACACATGTGATACCCAGTGGAATTGCACGTCGACTATGGGAGGGGTGGGAGGAAGGGAGGGAGGAGAAGAAAATGATCTTTGTTTCCAAGGAATAATGTTTGAAAATGACCAAATAAAATAATGTCTAAAAGGAAAAAAAAGAAAAATAAATAAATTCAGCCTCAGACACATAAAAAAAGAAGTTATTTTCTCATCAGCCTAAAAACCATACCATATTTTCTATCTCAGCATGAAGCACAGAAGAAAGACTACTAGAATGGGAATGGGAGAACCTGGATTCAAATCCTCCCCCAAGTCATGAACTCATAAAGGTTAGAGGTCGATCATGAGCTATGTGACCTTGGTCAAATCACTCCCTGGGAATGTAAAATGAAGTTACCCCTTCCAGCTCTAAATGTAAACTCTGACAATTATCATTCATTAGGACAAAAATAGAAAGCTCTGTGCATTCTCTCAGTTTGTTGACAGACATTTTTGAAGCACCTACTGTGTACTGGATCTCATGCTAAGTGCTGGAGAAATGAAGAACCCTCATGGGACTCATGTTGTAATGGGAGAAAGACAACATATAAATAATCACATACAACAAGCTTTAGCCAGGACACACATACATAGGGCATCTATGCTGTGGGTGCTTAGCAGTTACCCGTTCATTTGCAAAGTACACTTCCTTCTCTGGCTCCTGAAGTCCCTATCTTCTGCTTCCAAGTGGGAGAGAGAGGAGGAAAGCTCAGCCAAGAAGGGTCTCTCAATCTAAGGAACTAAAGGAAGAAGCTTTGTCCACACCCACTGCATTGTAGCCCAGTGAGTGTGAAGACTTTGATTTATGGTCTCCCTTCTCAATCTGGAAAATCCCTGGAGGTAGAAACTGGAGTGATCTGGTGACTGGAATGCCCTGCTGACGTCATGATGTCAACCAGCCCCTGGTCACCCTCCCTGACAACTAGAGGAAAAAAATCGGTGTCCCATTGCTTGAGGTGCAATCTGTCCCTCCATCAGTGTCCTGCTGATTTTTACTGACATCCCTGGGGAGTAGAGGATGGATAGGTGAATGAATGAATGAATGAATGAATGAAGAAGTGAATGAATGAAAACTTATTTCTTGAGTTTTATTATGTGACAGACATGGTGATGTGCCAGTAACACAAATACAGTCTTGGTCCTCAAGAAGCTTCTTTTCAAATATGGGAAGAAAATATCTATTGGGGAGTAATGATGAGGGAGGGGGGTTTGAGCTGGGGTAGGATGGGGATGGTGAATTGATCCATGGAAGACTAAATGGATAAGCCGTTTCCAATCAGTGGTACCATTGATTTGATTACATTTGATTATACAGCCAGAACAGGAGGTGGAAGGTAGGGTAGGAAAATGGATGGAAAACAAGGCAGGGGGATGGCAAGTTGGCCTTTGTAGGTGATTGGATGGGATAACAATGTATACCACCAGCTTCCTAGATAGTAACCTAAATATAGTTCCCCATGGAGGGGAGCCATAAAGATCACCCAGACCAATCCTTTTGTTCTACAAACAAGGAAACTGAAGTCTAGAGAAATAAAGGGATATGTCCTTGGTCCCATATCTAGCAAATAGCAATCAGGATTTGAACTCAAGTTCTCTAGACATGGGAGCTAGTGGGCACTGCCTCTCTAAGATAATATATTAATGTAGTGTCTCCCTCAAATAATTCAGGGACTCAGGGAGGGAGTAGTGAGGGAAGCCATTTTCATCAACCCTTTCCTCTCTGTTTTCAACCCTCATTTCTCCATCTAAGCAGTGCGAGTCCCCCCCAAATTACAGCAGCAACCCAACTTTATGGATTTTTCTCTGTGCTAATGCTCATACTTTTTCAGCTGCTGTTTAACATTGAGTCTCAGCCTAGGCTTTTGGCCCAGCAGCCCTCCTCTCACCCCTCTCCCTACATTTGGTCAACAGGATTGGAAGGCCCTCTTCCCAACTTTCCAGTTCAATAAGGTGCACCATGACTTTGCCACATGGCCTGTGCACATTCAATTTCTCCTTGAATTTAGGTTCAGGACAAAACCAAGTCTTTGCTGGTTCCATCACATGTTTTCTTTGACCAGAAGACAAAATTGAATGTCACTTGGAGAAAGAGTACTTGTTGGATTGCTTGTTTAGCTTGAGCTACCAGGAAATTCAATCATAATGATTGGCACATAGGTGTTTGGTAACTACTCCTCTATCTACTTCTAAATGCTCTCTGGGTTATATCTATATCTATGTTATCTATTTTGGCCTCTTTTCCCACAGAATACGAGCTTCTGAAAGTCAAGGGCTGTCTTATTTTCTTTGTCTTATGTCTTTGTATCCTAAAAATCAAGCCCAGTACTTGGCACATAGTAGGTACTTCATAAAGTCTTTTTTTTTTTAAACCCTTACCTTCCATCTTGGAGTCAATACTGTATATTGGCTCCAAGGCAGAAGAGTGGTAAGGGCTAGGCAATGGGGGTCAAGTGACTTGCCCAGGGTCACACAGCTGGGAAGTGTCTGAGGCCAGATTTGAACCTAGGACCTCCCGTCTCTAGGCCTAGCTCTCAATCCACTGAGCTACCCAGCTGCCCCCTTCATAAAGTCTTGTTGAAGTTTTTAAAACAAACTCTTACCTCCTTTCTTTGAGAAATACTAAGGATCAGTTCTAAGGCAATTGGGGTTAAGTGACTTCCCCAGGGTCAACCAGCTAGGAAGTATATGAGATCACATTTGAACCCAAGACCTTCTGTCCCCAAGCCTGGCTCTGTATCCACTTAACTGCTCCAAAAGGAATGGAATTTCACTGTAATAATTTTAAGCCACCTCATATTCCTTTCAGACACCTTAATCAATAACAGAACCAGTGAGCAGATGGGATTTGATTCTAGTGTTATCAGCTCACTGCAACTTTCTGCAGAGGTCCCCCATGGGTCCCGTAAGTCTCTCTGATCTGCTCTCAGCACATCTTTCTTCCCACCCTCTCTGACCCCTTTTAGGCTGGACTCCAGTTGTGCTTCCAAATCAATCTTCTGCAGTAGAATTTTAAAAGAGAATTCTAGGGAACTCTTGGTTTTATCTGGGGCTGATCCAATTTCCCCACAATTCTGTGGATGGGACACACCTGATCCTTGTGATTCCCATGAACTCTTTGAGGGCAGTGACTGTCATTTGCCTCTTTAGTATCTCCAGAGCTTAGCACAATTCCTGGCAACTGGTAAGTTCTTCATAAATATCTCTTGTTTGATTATGATGCCAGATGAGGGGCTCAAGGATAAAATTCAGAGCCAATCAAAATCAGTTGACTCCCAAGCATCCAGGAGGATTTCCCATCAGCTTTTTCTGTACTTGCAATAATTTTGCTCTTCATCTACTGCCATGCTGACCGACTCAAAGGAACAGAGATTTTGATGGGGAGGAATAACCAGGGTCATTTAGCATAGCTCCCTCATTTTATTTTAGTTTGGGGGAGATTAATTTTTTGCCTTTGCTTGTTTTAATTTTCTCTTTTTATTATGAACTTAATCATCAACAAACACAAACATTTCAATATACAATGTGAGGATTATATAGGAAACAAATCAATTCTGTTGCATATAGTTTTGGTTTTTAAACACTAAGTTTGGGGCAGTGAGGTGGCTCAGTGTATAGAAAGCCAAATCTGGAGATGGAAAGTCCTGGGTTCAAATCTGGCCTCTGTTACTTCCCAGTGGTGTGACCCTGGACAGGTCATTTAATCCCAGTTGTCTAGTCTTAACCATTCTTCTGCCTTGGAACCAATATTTAGTATATTTAGTATAGACACGAGGTAAGGGTTTAAACCCCACCACCACCACCATTTTTAAAGGTAGTGACAAAACCGTCCAGTTCACACTCCCTTCTGACTTTTTTTGTTTTCTTCTTGTACTTTTGGGTGGCCTTTTCTTTCATGGTCTCTTGTTTTACAGATGGGGAAACTGACAACAAGAGGGGCTGAGACTCCTCCCAGCCCCAGAAATCATAAGGGAAAAAGACAAATCATGAACACATATCCTCTGATAGACAAATTCCAGTGTCTTTCCCACCATCCTACAAAAGCCTGCCTTACTAAAGCATCCAAGGAAGTTTCTCTTTCCAGCTCGGCAGCTGTTGGACCAGCCCTATGTGATGTTGATAGAAATCCGAGTTATTTACTAAACATGAACCAGTCGGCCATCTGCTCAGATCGAGGCTTTCCCTTTGAACCTGCACTTAACTGGACAGTCTGGCTTTCTGCCCCCCAACATCTATACTGAAGTGATGGGCACTTCCTGAGAGTCTGCCATAGTGGCCATAACTTACTCAGTAGTCCCCAGCCCCCACCCCGTGCCGGGGAAGAAGAGATCATTCAATACGGAAGTGCTCTCTGGGCATCCATGTTTACGTTCGGCAGACATTCCTGATGTCCTGATAGGTATGCGTGTTTCATGAGGTTGTCACTGCTAGGATGCCAATGGCCAAATGTCATTGCAACACCCAGTCCGGGGTGGGGATCCCATGGCTAATTCATTCACTTATTTGACTTACTTTTGCTGCTGCCTGATGACTCACGTCTCTTGTAACTGCCGCCTCGTCGGTGGCATGGAGATGACAGTGGGCTCCCAAGGCTTGTCAGCAGAGTGAAATCTCTGACGTCAGACAGTCTCAAGTGTAGACCTGGTGACGGGTCCTATATCCTGGAGTCAACTGAAGTCTAAGGACTAGCTCAAGGAGATCAATTTTTTCATAGAGGGCAATTCATAAAGTCTATTGACCAAGTAACTGGAAAAGATCTTGCCAAGGCAACCCCCCCCCCCACGGCATATATATATATATATATATATATATATATTTTTTTTTAAACCCTAACCCTTCATCTTGGAATTAATTCCAAGGCAAAAGAGGAGTAAGGGCTAGGCAATTAGGGTTAAGTGACTTGCCCAAGGTCACACAGCTAGGAAGTGACAAAGGCAAGATTTGAACCCAAGACTTCCCATCTTCGGGTCTGGCTCTGTATCCACAGAGTCACCTAGAAGCCCTCTATTGCATTTTTGATCCCATTCCATCATATCTTCTCCAACTACTTCCCTGCAATTTACAAACTTTCCCAAGTCACCCCAAATCTTAACCACACCCCTACTGGAACTGTCCATTCCCATAGCTCTCATCCTATACTTCTCCTCCCTCTCTTGGCTAATCTCCTTAAGAAAGCAATCCACAATCAATGCCTGCACTTCCTTTAGCTTCACTCTTTTCTTAACTCTGCAGTCTGCCTAGCAACACTATCATTCCACCCAACTTCCTCTCTTCAGTTACCAAAGACCTCCAATTGCCTTTTCTTGGTTTTCAGCCTTCTTGCCCTCTTTGCAGCCTTTGGCGCTGGCTTTGATCATCTTCTTGCCTTTGCTAATCTCTCCTCTAGGGTTTCATGATCCTGTTCTCTGCTAGTTTCCTTCTCCTAATTGGACCGTTCTTCAGTCTCCTTTGCTAGGTCTTCCTCCAGGTTACATCTGCTCCCTCTGGGTATTATCCAAGGTCCTCCTATACTACTTCTTTTGCTGTCTGGTGTCTGGATTTCCCTGCCTGACTTGGGACTCCTCCATGAAGCTTTCCCAGTGCTCTTCATTGGCAGTTGCCTTTCCCACATGATCCCACATTGTATTTCTCTTACACGTCTAGATTGCAGTTGGTTTGTGGTGATGTGACATTTTCTGCAAGTTGACCTGCTTTGGGATTTCTCTGGATCTCTTTCTCCATCTTGTCTTCCCTCCCCAGGAAATTTGTCATTGGGAAATCTCATTATGCTGCCAGGCTGAATCTGCCTAGTTCTTACATTTCATCAGACTCCTCTATGCTCTGATTGAACTCTCCATCTGAAAGGCAGAGTTACGATTTTCAGGACCTTTTTTCGTAAGAGGGTTTAGTGCAAATGTTTCTCCATTTCCAGTCAGCTACATTGCATTTAGTCTCCTCCATCTGCACTTGATACCCCTGCTGTCCCGATGCAAGAAGAAAAATGACTGAATTGTTCATGGGAGACTCTAGCTGAAAGAGATCTCTGAGGCAAGTTAGTCCAACTCCATTTTATAGAGGGGATACTGAAGACCAGGGAAGTTAAATGACTTGCCCAATGTCACATAGAGTTAAAAAGCATCAGAGGTTGGATATGAACCTTCATCCTCTAAGCCCAGGGTCACGATTCTTTCCACTGTCCCATGCTTTCTATCTCCTCGGACTCTGAAATAACCTGTTTGGCACCGAGCTCAAGGAGGTCAAAGTCACTGGGAAAACTTTCATATAAGCTAAAATATTAATAGCACCAACTTTGAAACGATTCAAATGTTTATCAATACCTTTTCTTTTCTTCAGCGAAATTTCAGAATATTCATACTCTTTTGGGGTTCTCTAATAGGTTTTAAACATGGCTGCTATGACAACTCAGTTCAGGCCATCCTCCTAGCTATCTAGCCACCTTCTGTATCGAAGAAGAAAAAAGAACAAAAAAGGAAGAAAAAATGTTTCATCAGAACTAACCACCACAGCACCTACGTATAACTGACATCATATGCAATATTCCGTAGCCAGCATCAGTCCACTCTGCCCAGAAAGAAGGTTCGGGTTCTCATCTATGGAAAGGAAAACCGAATCAAGCTTTGGCTTTCTGCCACTGAGGTGGAGCAAGCTGGATCATTTTAATTAGGCTGTGTAGAGTTTCTTTCTTTACTTTATATACTTTCCATTTGCATTGTTATGATCATGGTGTATTGTCTTCCAGACTCCGCTTGATTTCAGTCTGCATCAGTGCATGTAAATCTTCCCAGGCTTTTCGAATCTCTTCACATTCTTCAGTTCTCAATTTGAAGCAATCATCCATTGCATTCATGTGTGTGTGAGTTCAGGAGCATATTTTAAAAAAAGATACCTGGAAACAAAGTAGTCTGTCATTGATTAGGGAATCACTGAATAACTATGGCATATGCATATAATGAAATATTAGGATGCCATAGTAGTAGTCTCTTGGTAACCGAGGATGACGATTGTCTTTGTGCGTTTTCATCTATGATAGATGAGTGTGCACAAAAACACTTCTGCGTGAGGGAGATTTAAGTGGAAAAGTTGATGCACAGAGACAGTCCCACTCTCTCGGCGTTGGAAGCCTGGGACCAGTGGCATAAAAAGTCATTACACCTGGAGACTTCCTCAGCTGCATTGGATGGCCGTGTTGTCTTTTGTGCTCCATCACACCCTAAGCACTCCACAGTGCCTTGCTGTATCGCCATCTCAGCCGTTGAACTTTCTTATTGGTTTCTTCCGTCTGTTCAGCATGCCATAAGAAATGACAAATATGGGAGTTTCTGAGAAACTTTGGAAAATGTGTGGTGACAGTCCAAGGTCCCCTTCTCTCTACACCTATGGTCGGTCCCATGATCCATCCTCCAATATAGTGCAAAGGGCGCAGGACAGCTCAAACAGAAAATACCAAGGTCATAATAGTGTAAGGGAACATAGCATTAAATTGTGTCGGCATTCAGACTAAGGCAATGATTAATCTGGAATCTCCAGATCTAGTGATAAAGCATGTTTGCCATTGCTCAGTAGAAGGGAGACTCAAGAGGGACTGAGACTATTGGTGCAGAATGTTACATATGCTTTTGGTCATAAGTAATGTGTTGGCTTTGCCTTATTGTTGTTAAGTCCTTTCAGAGTCTTTGTGAATCCATTTGGGGTTTTCTTAGCTTGGAGTAGCTTGCCATTTCCTTCTTACAGATGAGGAACTGAGGCAGAGTGAAATGACTTGCATAAGATCACACAGCTAATAAATGTCTGAGGCTGGATTTGAACTCAGAAGGATGAGGCTTTCTGACTCTAGACCCAGAACTCTATACACTGTGCCACCTAGCTGATTTGTCTTACTTGAATATTTGTTTGTTTTTAATTACAAGAGACAACTCTGTGGGGATATTATTTGTACATGACATAATTTTAAAGAACCTGAACAAAACATTTTTTTTAATGCCTGACAACTCACAGAGCTAGATTGATCCCCACCCTGGTCATACCTGCTATGAGCCGCACACCTGGGCCAGGTAGGAGTAGACTAGGTGCAGCTAGGCTGCTCTGCCTCTGCCCAAAGGGCAGGGTGGACTAGGGCAGGGCAGGGCAGGCATGGCAGGGCAAATGTTCTCCTCTAGATTTGCATTAGCCTGTTGGGAACTGTCTTCTACAGACTGTACTGAGCCAAGTCTTCAACCCCAAATCCCGGAAGCTAAACTCACAGAAACTCAAATTGGATGTCAACAGACTAGATCCCTATTGCATCAGGTGGAGGAGGGGATGCAGATTTGCCTGCAATTCTGGGGAAATGTCCTTTGATAGTCTGAGTGTCTAGCACTGCATGAGTATTCCCATTAAGAACACACTTGTTCATCCTTGTACCTGAAAGCACACTGTGTTTCGTACAAGGATTACTATACAAGGACTGTGCACCATAGCTGGGTGCTCTTTTTAATGTCCGCCCCCCAGATTCATGCCAACTGACCCTGGAAGAAAAAGGGCCCGGAGAACCCATGAGAAGAGGCTTCACAAATGGATGACAAGAAAATAGGTCAAAGTTAAATATGAGCATCACCCCCAAAAAGAAGAGGAAGAAAACTCAGGCCCTTCTTTTTGTCCAGGTGCTAGAGGAAGCCTCGGACCCAATCATTGGAATTTTAAAAATGTGACTTGAGTGCATTAGGGACTACCTGTAAGCACCTTCTTTTGGTCCATGGGTATTGGATGTGGGGGTTGAGTTTTTAAAAGATTATTACAAAAAATGAGTACTATGGAAATAGGTGTTGAGTGATAATACATGTAGAACCCAATAGAATCACTTGTCGGCTCTGGGAGGGAAAGTACATGAATCATGTAACCATGGAAAAATACTTAAATGAATTTTTAAAAATATCCCAGTTCCTATATCATCTTAGACTCTTTGAGTATGAACACCATTTTCCTAGTGTCTAGAACATTGGAGGTGTGTAATAAATACATGTTAATGGATTATACTCTCCCTTCTCTGATAATCAGAATCTTAGTTTTAGATATGGAAGGAATTTAAAGGTTATTGAATCTAACCCTATCATTTTACAAATGGGGAAACTGAGTCATGAAGTGGTTAAGTGACTTTCTCAGGGTCAAAAAGATAGTGTCTGGGGGCAGCTGGGTAGCTCAGTAGATTGAGAGCCAGACCTAGAGATGGGAGATCCTAGGTTCAAGTCTGGCCTCAGATACTTCTCAGCTGTGTGACCCTGGGCAAGTCACTTAAACCCCATTGCCTAGCCCTTACCACTCTTGTGGTAATACACAGTATTGTAATACACAGTATTGACTCCAAGACAGAAGGTTAGGGTTTAAAAAAAAAAGTAGTATCTGAGATGAGATAGATTTGAAGTCAGATCTTCCTCACTTCAAATGCAATACTCCATCCCTAGGCATCATCCTTAATAGACTCATGTACATCTGTTTACATGTCATATTCCTGAAGATGGATCCCCAGTAGGAATCAAAGATATCAGTTGTGTAAGGAACTCCATGAGGAAATTGTGCAACTGTTCTGCAATATAGAAAAATTTCTGAGGATACTGAGAGGTAGAGGGACTTGTCCAGAGTCACACAGTCAGTATAACTGAGATGTGACTTGAACCCAAGTCCTCCTGACTCTAAGGCAAGCTTTCACAGTCAGGTTCTCTGACCCCAAATCTAGTATACTTTCCAAAACATAACCACTGAAGCCTGCTCCAGAAAATATGGGTCTCCTACTACCAAATAGAGATTTATTTGCATAAGCAAGCTTTCCCTTTTGAGTACAAATATAGGTAGCACAATTGAAGGTGATCTACCATCCACTTCCTTAAATGAATTGTTTTAAACAGATTATTCTTCTTTTCATGCAGCAATTTTATTTTAGTTTTTGTAATGTTTTCTTTAATGTTCATTTCCACTACTTTGGAATCTACTCTTCTTTGAATTAGCTTTAAAATCAATCTCTCAATGCCTTTAAAAACAAGATATTTCCATCATAATCTATTACATGTATTTGTCTACATCCAGATATTTTGATCAACTTCTTTCATCTTCTTAATTGACATACTGCACATAGTGTATTATGTATTGAGATGATGGAATCCAAATATGCTCCCACTGTTTTTAACCAATGAAACTGCCATAGAAAGTGTCAACTGATATTCATTTTTCAATTCATTTTTTGTCCTCTGCTTAACCTACACATGTCTTTGGAAAAAATCTGACTCAATTGGGTTTAATGCTGAGATCTCTTCGGGCTAACTTTTTGCCCAACTGCTGTTTTGTAAGAAGGTAAGAAGATTGCTAATGTTCTCTCAGTCTCTTCTATCGTGTCTTCCAAATAAACCTTTACCTTAAGCAATGTTACATATGACTGTCAACACTTTGCCCTTTTCAAGGAGAATAAATATTGACTGAAACACAAAGCTTCTGAGTTCTTTTGGTCACAGTGAAACAACTCTAAGAAATGGAAACAAGTCTAAGAAATGTTGTTAGTGTCGATGTTTGTACTTTGGTCCATTTCCCAATTTTGGAAGTCGATGACTCATTTAAATAGGTCAGCACAGAGCAGTTATAATTATATGATATGTCTTCTCATTTCTATCCTTTATTCTTATTTGATGCTGATTTTAATTTTGATTGAATGAGTTGGTAACTTGCTCTCACAAAGCTGATTCTGAACTAACTCCCACATCGGTAATCAGTCACTTCTTGCCAAGTAAGAGAAAATTAATATCCATTTTTTAAAAAATGTCATTTTCTGGACACCATGCCCATTGCCTTCTGATTCTTCAGATTCATGATATATATACATGAGGCTTCTGAGTAGTTTGTAAGTCATTGGGTTCTTTCATTTCATGCTTTCTGATCATATTTTTGAACACAGTTTCATTAGGTTTCCCTTTGCCCACTCTCAAATAGGGGTTACTGAATTTCAGAGAAAATGTTGCCTCAATTTGGAAGCTCTTTTCCCCTTTATACATTTTTTTCTTCATCTTCCTCCTGTGTCAGAGATGTGCTTAAGTGGCAATTTCTTGATGATTGTCATTTTGTTTATGACCATCATGGGCCCTGTGTTCCAGCTATGGGAGACAGCCTTTGTAAAAGCAGGAAAGAAGATGAGAGCGTGGCCTCTATGAGGAAGAGCAAACAGGATAATTTGGCTGGGGGCATAGAGTGTGTGAAAGAGAATAAAATGGGTCTAAGTTTGGAAAGGTAGGCTGGAGGCAGATCTTCAGTCTAGGTCTGTGCTGTGACTAAGAGACTCAGAATATAAGATTTTGCCTTGGCCATTGTTTGTTGATTGCCAAAAGCAGGAAGCATGATAGAGCAAAATAGCACCTTTATGGTGGGCCTTAAATAGCTGTCTCCCATGAATCTGCTAAAATCCTTCTAAATCCCATTGACATACCTGCTCACTGAATGATCTATCACCAACAGCCTCAATTGATGTGATAACAAGACAATGCCATGGAAGAGGTCCTGCCCAGAGATTAAAGAGTGGCTTCCCCATCAACAAAGAGGTTTATGGATGCCACTGGGTTCATCCAATTGAGCCCAGGAGAGGAAGAATGACCTCAGTTCAAATCCTGACTTTGCCACTTACTGTCCCTGTGAACACTGGAAAGTTATTAACCATGCCCGATTTGTTTTCAAATGAATGAGGCAAAATTAAATTATAATTTTAGAAAGTCAGTAAATATTGTACCCTTTAATTACTTCCTAGAGTCCTTCCCTTCCTTTAAAATAAAGTTTAAGAACTGTCTGCTGATGAGGACTTTCCCATCCCCCAAATGTTGGAGTCCTCCTCAAATAACCTTGACTTCCACTAGTTGGGATAGAGTTGTATTTATTCACTTTTAAGCTTTATAACTGTGTCCTCCATTAGAGGATAAGCTTCTTGGAAGAAGGAATTATTTCATTCTTTGTACCTCTATCATCAGGGCATGGCATAGTACCAGGCATACAGTAGATGATTAAGAATTACTTATTGATTGGTTGACTCAGTTATACCAATCTTCAGGCACACACCTGCGGAAGGTCAAAGATAAAGGGGAAAGTGTGTGTGTGTGTACCCACATACATATAGTTACATACGTAATACATTTACCTACATGCGTATATTTATTATTATTATTTGATCATTTTCAGTCCTGTCTAGCTCTCTATGACCTCATTTATTGGGGGTTTTCTTAGCAAAGATACTGCAGTGGTTTGCCATTTCTTTCTCCAGCTCATTTTACAGATGAGAGAACTGAGGCGAACAGTTAAATGACTTATCCAAGATCACACAGCTAGTAAGAATCTGGGGCTGGATTTGAATTCAGGAAGATAAAGCCACTCTATCCACTCCACCAGCGAGCTGTCCTGTATCTATTTACAGTGTACCCTTTTTGTAGCAGCAGAGAACTAGAAGGGAAATGGATGCCCATCGACCAGGAAAAGACCGAACAAAGGCTTATTGACCAAGTTTTGGCAAAGGAGTCAGTCTCTCAGTACTTCTCTCTGAGCCCCATCTAGAGCTGGGTCCAGAACGGAACAGAAGAAGCCCATTGGGTCGGAGTCACATTTGGCCAATTGGCCCCGAAACAAAACAGCGTGTTTGGAACACCGATATCCCGTTCCTCTCCCCACCCACTCAGGAGACGGCATATTACGGCTGCAGAACACAGAACAGCATGAACCGAGAACAGCACAGTCACTGAACACTGTAGTCCAGGTGAAACAGTTCAGGATGGGGCTTAACCCACCCAGGGGCCATTTGCAATCTAAATGAAACTTTAATTGGGTTGGGCTAATCCATTAGGGATTAAAATACTGGGAACTGAGCTGGAGCAGGACAATGAGCACCCCATTCCAGAGAGCCCTGTGGGCCTTGGAACTCATTAAAACAGCCTCCAATTAGGCAGAGAACACTGCTTGGCACAGAGAGCCAGCAATATTGGAAACCTGTGACTCCGAATGAAAGGGCCTCCTGTACCTACATTGCTAATGGGTACTTGGCCAGAATGTGGCCAATAAGGGAAGAGGCAGGCCTGAGGACCGAGGAGAACCAGAGGCAAGTCCATTTGCCTCTGAATCCCAAAGGCCCCTCTAGACCTGCTACTCACGCTTTGATTCCCAAACATATAACTGACTTTTAGGGAAAGTGAATTAGATAAGGAGGGTAGCTAGGTGGTGCAGTGGGCAGAGCGGGGCTTAAAATCAGAAAGTCTCATCTTCATGAGTTCAAATTCAGCTTCAGACACTCACTAGCATGGGAACCTGGACAAGTCACTCCACCCCGTTTGCCTCAGTTTCATCTATAAAATGAGCTGGAGAAGGAATTCCAGTATCTTTGCTGGGACCCTGGACAAGTCACTTCACTCCGTTTGCCTCAGTTTCTTCATCTATAAAATGAGCTAGAGAAGGAATTCCAGTATCTTTGCAAAGAAAACATCCCCAAAATGGTGATATGAAGAAGAGGCTGTGACTGTAATGACTGAACAGCAACAACAAACTTAGATAAGAACTTGGATTAACACAAGCCAACACAGCAGTCCAATTATCGATAAAAACTGGTCTTATCCTTTTTATTTCCAATCATAGAATCATAGAATTAGAGCACAGGGTCTATGAATGCCTTGATTCACGACTAGATTTCATGAATTTGATTGAGGGGAAGGAGGAGGAACTATGTCTTTACTTCATTAAATTCTAACTGAAATTATTAATCAAAAATAATTCTGAGGAGTCTATAAGTTTCATCAGATGTCCAAAGGGGTCCATGTCACCCACAAAAGAGTTCAAGACCCCTGATCTGGAGCTAGAATGGGACTCAAAGACCATCTAATTCAACACCCTATTTTACAGCTGAAGTCCAAAGAGGACAACTGATTTACCCAAAGTTAAAAAGGGAATAAGTGGCAGAATTGGGATTTGAACTCAGAGCTTGGGACTTGAAATTTAAAATTCTGGATTCAGGGTTATTTCCATGGCATCTCACCAACCTGCTATGGTTAGGTACAGAGATGTGTGATATAGCGGAAAATGTGGACAATTGTTATTTCAACAGTGCTTTAAGATTTCCAAAATGCTTTCCTAGCAACAGCAGAGAAAGTAGGACTAGTATCATTACATGATTTTACATGTTAGGAAACTGAAGCTTGGAGAGGTCAGGCGATAATCATATCTAACATTTTGATGGCCCTTTAAGATTAACAAAACACTTTACAGATAACAAACATCTCATTTGATCATCACAGCCACCCTGGGAGGTAGATGATATGATCGTGCCCATTTTATGGATAAAGAAACTAAGACTGAGAGAGGTTGTGACTCACTCTGGATTATACAGGTAGAAAGTGTCTGAGGCCAGATTGAAAAAGGTCTTGCAGCCTCCAGGTCCAGCTCTCTGCCCACTGGGCCACCTAGTTGCTTAGGGTAAATTGGATACTTGTGCCCTTTTATCAGAGTCTGAGTTGTTTCATTTTGTCACACGTGCTTCAAAGATCAGCCGGAGGTGTGAGGGGGAGCTACAACCTCCAAGACACACTGAAGGAGGTGTCAAGGCCAGAAACCTAGGAGGGAGAGCTTGGGGGCCCGATGAAACTTTCTGTGGGTAAGATAGCGTTTCCCAGGCTTTGGCCAGGGGATCAGTGGGGGTAGAACCCAAGATGACTAAGCTAGGGAGTGGAGGGGAAAAGGAAAGTCCCTGCTGATAAGCCTGGCTGCCCAGATGCCATAGTCAAGGTTGGAGACTGAAGGACTAGAAAGGTCAGCTCTGGCCACTGAATTCTAAGGCATTAGGATTCAAAGTAAATTAATGTCAAGGCCCATCCAAGAAGAATTCTACATATGAGAGAAGGGATGAGGAAAAAAGACCAAAGCCCTATGGCTTCTGGGAAGGCAAACTTCACCTATTAAAGGCTTTCCATTCTGTGAATTGTTCATCTTTTCAGTTGCCACTGTACCCCCTCCCCTTTGCTATATATTCTGTTTTCCTATCATCTCAAGGTAAATTCCTTTGAAATACCCAAGATGCCTAGCGTACAAGCCAACCAAAGATATGGACTGTTTTCTAAAGAGGCCATTCACGAACATAGGAAAACCTATTCCCGGTCACTCATGAGGGAAATGCAAACTGAAACAATTCAGAGGTTCATCTCCCAAGCAGCAAATTGGCAATGGCAACAAAAGATGGGCATGCAAGCAGGCATGCTCAAGCATTGTTGGTAGAATGAAGAATTGGTCTAGCCATTCTAGAAAACGATCTGGAATTATATGAGAAAAATGACCAAACTATTCACATTCTTTCACTCAAGATGGTCAAAGACAGAAAGATCTCCTTTATACAAAAAAAAATACCAAAAGAACATATTTTTGTGATAGACAAAAAATGGGGGGAAAATGGCTCCTCATTGATTGGGGATTGATCAATCGATCGATCGATTGAGCAAACTGTGGTGCCCTGACAGAATAAAATTGTATCCTTTCTAGGGAACAATGAATATGAACAATGCAGAGAAATATGGGAAGATTTATAAGAATCAATGTAGAACGAAGAAAGTCAAGTCAAGTCAAGAGAACAAAATATATAATGACTGGAACAATGGAATGAAGGTCCTACTGTCATGCAACTGACTAAAAGCAATGGCAGATTTGGATGCTGAGAGGATGGGTGACAGATCAATCGTCTCCCCTCTTGATAAAGAGAGAAAGTTCTCTGAACTCAGGAACTCATGCAATGAAGATAACACTCAAGGAGGCTGAACCCAGATCATGCCCAATGTGGTCATCTTCTTACTTGGTTTCACTTAAATGTTTTCCTTTGTCACAAGAAATGCCTTGATGGGGAGAAAAAGAATTATTTGGGGCAATGACTTTTAAAAATAAAAGAATCAATAAAACTAAAAAATTATAAAAATAAAGGGGAAAAAAAAGAAATACCCAAGAGATCTGTGTATTACTGTGACTCATATCCTGGAGTGCCATGTTGAAATGTAAATATTTAACAAAACACAGAAGAGGCAGTCTGCTAGAGATGACCCTTTTTTCACTGATATGATAATAAACTCTCCCTCGACTTTGATTATTCCAATTTGGTTTAGCTCGTGATATTTGCACACACACAACATAAGTGGGTGTTTTAACTATTCAACGATGCGGCAGAGATGCAGACAAAGACTGTGTGTGTCTGTGTGTGTTGAATTCTTTATAACATCATTAGCGGAGATATTAAATTCAAAGAAGAAAAGCAAGAGGGGAAGAGTTTACATTAGAGAATTAACCCCCAAAAGGTCATCTCTTGGACTTAAAGCTGGAAAAGTCCTCAGAGTTTATCTAATCCAATTCTTTCATTTTGCAGATGATGGTGTTGAGGACCAGCAAGGTTGCATGACCTGTCCAAGGTCATGAAGGGTGTAGCTAGAATATGAATGCAGATCCTCAGATTCCATTCCCAGACCACTTTCTCACTGTACCACTCTGACCCTCTGGGATTGAATCCACTTTCCCACCTTGAGGCAAATTCACATTTAAATAAATCTAGACAGAAAAGAACTTGAACACTTCAAGTGAAGGTAATTCCAGTTATCTACTCATAGTTGAATGGTCATATAAGCAATATTAATTCAGTTGTTTTTTAGTCATGTGACTCTCCATGACCCCATTTGGAGTTTTCTTGGCAAAGATACTGGAGCGGTTTGCAATTTCCCTCTCCAGCTCGTTTTACAGATGAGGAAACTGAGGCAAATAGAGTTAAGTAACTTGCCCAGGGTCACACAGTTAGCACGTATCTGAGGCCAGATTTGAAATCAAGAAAATGAATCTTTCTGACACCAAGCCCAGTGTCCTAGCCACTATGCCACTTGACAATACAGAATGCCCTTTTAAGCCTCTGCCATGTTCCAGTAGAACCCCATTCCCCAGCCCCTCTCCACAGGACGGCAAACCGATTGCTTGCTATTATCTGGAAGTCATGCATTCTGTAGTGAAATCACTCCTTGATCTTCGTTGTTCTGAACGATTCCTTCTAACGTTTCTTCACATTATTTCCCGACATAATGGCCTCTGTGGTGATCTTTACTGCAGCACTCCTGATTTTCCAAAGTCCATATTTTCCTTTTATTGTGAAACCCAGAACTGAACTAGTCCTGATCTCTGAGTCTCATTGGTGCCAATTATAATGGAAGAAGGGCTTCCATTATGCAGAGGAAACTCACACTATTTCAGATGGAGATTGACAGCATAGACAAAGAGAGATACACATTTTTATGATATTTCCTGTGATTTCTATGAATTGTCAAGCCCAATAAAATAAGCAATTGTAACATAATTCTATTTGTGCCAATGGGAGGGGAAAGAAACTAAGGGGCTTACTAAGCACCTACTGTAGTGCAGGCACAATTAAGCACTTTACAAATATTATCTCATATCCTCATGACAACTTTTTGAGGTAGACCCTATCGTTATCCTTGTCTTAGAGTTGAAAAAACTAGACAGACAGCAGTTAAATGACTTGTCCAAGGTCATACAGCTAGGAAGCACCTGGATTTGGATTTTAACTCTGGTCTTCCTGACTCTAGGCCCCATAATCTATCCACTGAACCACCTCATTGCCCCAGCTGCATTTTTTAGCTTGTTTTTGTTTATTTGTTCTTTTTTTTTTTTAATAAAAACCCTTACCTTCCGTCTTGGAGTCAATACTGTGTATTGGCTCCAAGGCAGAAGAGTGGTAAGGGCTAGGCAATGGGGGTCAAGTGACTTGCCCAGGGTCACACAGCTAGGAAGTGGCTGAAGCCAGATTGAACCTAGGACCTCCCATCTCTAGGACTGGTTCTCAATCCACTGAGCTACCCAGCTGCCCCCTTATTTGTTCTTTATGGTAATAAAATTTATTAACGGAATACTAAACAATAAAATCAAAACATAAACAACTCTTTATGACATATCAGTTCTCAGAAAGATTACAGTTAGAGCCGCCCCTAAACAATCACTTGAACTTCTGACTTCTCAGTTCTGGAAACTCTCCTTACTTGCAATTTTCTCAAGATAACAGTTGTCATCTCTGCTATTTTTAAATTCTGTGGTGCTACGTCTCCGAAGGATCTCTCCAAGGATCACTCTCAACTAGAATAGACCCCAACGGCAAACCTTAATTCAGAGAAGTCCCTTAAGACCAAAACAAATCAGTCAAGCTTTGGGGAATGGGAAGCCTGGAACAGAATAAAAGACAACATCCTTCCTTGAATCTTACTCTATTGTTCCATGGTGGGAGAAAATAAAAAGAAGTAAAAATAAAATCAAAAAGCATTTACCTGGAGAAAAGTCAGTGCATCTCAGAGAAGAGACACTATAAAAGAGGAAAATATCTCATCAAATATTACAATTAAGCTTGATATGAAAGAGAGAGAGAACTAATAGTAATATAGCAATACCAAGAGCTGTTTCCCAGAAGATAAGGAAATAAAAAGTTGTCATTACTAGAAATTAAACAGTTGGTTGCAATATGAATAAATGTGCCAAATCACCAATAATTACAGAAATAGGAATTAAACCAGATTTAAGATTTCACTTGGTAGAAATAATAAAAACTAGGAATAGCTAGTATCTGGCCTCAGATACTTCCTAGCTGTGTGACCTTGGGCAAGTCACTTAGCCTCAATTGCCTAGCCCTTACCACTCTTCTGCCTTGGAACTAATACTTAATATTGATTCTAAGAGAAAAAGGAATTAAAATAATAATAAAAACTAAAGGGCTATGGGAAGAGAGGCAGGCAGGATTGTGAATTGGTACCACTCTGGGAAAAAATGGAACTCTTGACAAAAGTCACGAAACTCATCATATTCTTTGACCTTGCAAACTCATTACAGCATATGTGGTCAAACAGATCATTGGTGAAAAGACTTTATGGGTAATAAAATTATTATTGCACCAGTCCTTGCAATTACAAAAAACTGGAAACACAATGGCTGCCCATGGAGAAATTGTGGAATTGGAATATAATGGGAAGAAACAATGGTACCCCAGATTTCTCATCTGTAAAATGGGGGGGTTGAACTCAATGGTCTCTAAATCCCTTCAAGTTCTAACTTGATAATTCTATAAACGTTTGACTGAGGAATTAAAAATAATAAAATAAAATAAAAATAATGGAAGACTTGTAAGATAGTATAGATAGAGTGTTGGAATAGAGAGAGAGGAAGACCTGGCTTGAAATGCCATCTCTGAAGCTTACTAATTGAATGACCCTGGTCCAGTCACAACCCCCCTGAGCCTCAGTTCCTTCACTGGTGAAATGGGAGTGGTGGTGGATTAGGTGACTCTGAGGTCCCTTCCAGGTCAAAAGCTATGACGTCAGATTCCTTAAATGATGAAGAGCAAAGAATGTCAAACCAAGACAACGGCTATAATGTAAGGGGCAGCTAGGTGTGGTAGTGCCTAGAGCGTCTAAAGTCAGAAAGACTCATTTTCCTGAGTTCAAATACAACCTGAGACACTTAGTCACTGTGTGACCCTGGGCAAGTCATTTTGCCCTATTTGCCTCGGTTTCTTCATCTGTCAAATGAGCTGGAGAAGGAAATGGCAGATCACACTAGTGTATTTGGCAAGAAAACCCCACAAAGAGTGAGACTGGACTGAAAAATGACTGAACAACTGATAATAATATAAACAAAAGCAACACTAAATGGAAACTGAACTGGTGGCTAAGTGGTACAGTGGTCAGAACCTGGTCTTGGAATAAGGAAGCTCGGACCACTAAACCCTAAACCACTGCCTGCCTCAGTTTTTAAATCTATAAAATGGCCATGATGATACTAAGAGCACCTGCCTTTCACAATTATTGTGAGTATTCATTGAGCCAATCTCTGTAAAGCACTTTGCCAAACTTAAAGTGCCGGCTAAATGCTGGCTATTATTATCTAAGCAGAGCCGTGGTGAACAATCTGCATCCCTCCTCTTGTCAGAGAGCTCAGTACCTCTCAGTGTGTGGCGTGACATCCTCTGTGAGATGTGGCTGCTTTGCCGATTGGTTTTCCTCTTGCGTTTTTCACGGTAACAAGAGCTGGTTTAGTGGGCTGGGGCTGAGTCTATATTGGGAAACGATTGAGATGTTTAAAAAAGAAGAAGAAAGGAAACAGGAACGGAAACTAGAACTCGGGTGATGACTCTTTCTGGACGACATGGGAAATCTCCACAGAATGCCAGGGTGTCTCCAGACCTTCGCTTGCTGAAGAGGCAGGAGTCAATGATCAATCCCTTATTAAGCTCTGCTGTGGGCCAGGCATGGGCAATGGGGATGCATACCAAGCTCCCTGGCCCGTTCTGGCGAGGGCACTAGCCATGGCGAATTGGGTACAGCTTTTCCCCACAAGTGTCTGGGGCAGCCTTAGATCTCCATGAGGAGGGCTCTGGGGGAGGCTGCTTCGCCTCCCGACACCCCTCCCTTGGTTGTCCTTCCAAATGTTTTTCTGTTGTTTGCTTGAATATTGTAAAGACAAGAATTTGTTTTCTAACTGGAGAAGATGCCAGTCTCAGGGCAGAACCCAAATACATATGAATAGGGAGAAGGAATGTGGTCCAGTAGCAACTCAAGGGACAGTCTTAGAGTCAGAAATATCAGGGTTCAAGTGCTAGCTCTGGCATACCGGCAGCAAGACCCTGGTCAAGTCATTGAACTTTTCAGTGCCTCAGGCCATTCTCTAAGACCACAATGTGGAAAGCGGGGTCCCATCTGGATTGGTAGAGGAATTTCCTATACAGTGTTCACTCTACCCAGAAAATGATTTAGACCTGGGCAGAAAAATGCTGTCATAACAGCTGGCTGGGAAATGGTCGGCATCTGTTCGCTCATTTAGTCCTCACAACATCCCTGGGAGGTGGGTACAATTATATTACTGAATAGAAGAGGGTCATCCAGAGGAGCAGAATGAGATACACAGAAACAAATTCAGGAGTGAAACTGTCTCCGGCCCTCGCTTTTACTAGGAGAAGAAAGCCCAAATGCAGAAAAGGAGGTCTATTTTGGTCCAGAATGTCATCGATGAAGCCACAGGACTCGATCCGGAGGTTCTTTCCAGGAGCAACGGTGGTGTTGATTTGATTAGTGTTCTCAGAGATTAGGAAGATGACCAGCCTGGAAGAGTGAAGCTTGGGGTGGAGTAGGGTGAGGATAGGGGTGGGAAGGAGCTAGCCCAGTGAGTTTTTATTTATACACGCCCCACTGGGGACAGACCCTGGGCTGGCCCAATGGGAGTCTCAGAGTTGAGTGAGTTAAGCCCCTCAAGGCCCATGGGGTCTTGTTATTCATACTGAGACAGTCAAAGTCCAGTAAGGAAAGGACAGAACGAATTAGGGCTACTTCAAGGCCATTGCCATTTTATGTGGCATAGAAAGCTAGACCCAAAGTCAAGACAAATATGGCTGGCTTCCAATCCTGCCTATGTGACCTTGGGTCAGTTTTTTCATTTATTTCACTTTCCTGATCTATAAAATGGCGGATCCCAACACTAGGAGTACCTGCCTCAGAAGGTTACTGTAATATTCAGGTGAGACAGCTACGAGTGCTGTGGAATCCTCAAGGCCTATGAAGATGGCCGCCATCTTTATTTATTCATCGGTGCTGCTCATGGGTATGACTTGCCCCCTCGTAGTGGTTGAGTAAATGAGAAGATGTAGAAAAATCGTGCTTCTAGACAGCTGTGGATATCCCGGGGGACACCCTCCTGGCAATGGAAGCTTGTTTGTTTCTCTCGAGGTCCTTTCTGGCGTGGATCCACCTTGGAGTCGCAGAGCACATACTTGGTCCCTTTCCGTTGGTCTAGATGAAGTCCTGCCCATAGGTCAGAGCCTGGACAAGATGACCTTTTCTGAAGTTTTGATCTGTCGGTCTAGGGGGTAGGACAGGATTCCAGAGGAAGTGAATGACAGCTTGAAACCTGCCCCAACTGACGCTGTGATGTGGTCACAGGCTTTGGCTGAAGGAAGGTCTGTCCCTGCCAGCCATGATGGTTGAGAAATCCCACCTGCCACCAGCAAGAAACCCGCAGCTCTGCCAAAGCACACAGTGGGGGATGTGCTGTCCTCACGCTAATCTGGGATCTTGGACAGTGTGTAACCCTGGGCCCTGGGCGTTGACTCATTTTCTTTTTTAAAACAAAGGTCAAAGCCATCAAAGAACTTCCTAAGAAAAAGTCCCCAGGGCCTGATGGATTCACCTGTGAATTCTATCAAACATTCAGAGAACAGTTAATCCCAATACTATACAAACTATTTGACATAATAAGCAAAGAGGGAGTTCTACCAAACTCCTTTTACGACACAAACATGGTACTGATTCCAAAACCAGGCAGGTCAAAAACAGAGAAAGAAAACTATAGGCCAATCTCCCTAATGAATATAGATGCAAAAATCTTAAATAGGATACTAGCAAAAAGACTCCAGCAAGTGATCAGAAGGATCATTCACCATGATCAAGTAGGATTCATACCAGGGATGCAGGGCTGGTTCAACATTAGGAAAACCATCCACATAATTGACCACATCAACAAGCAAACTAGCAAGAATCACATGATTATTTCAATAGATGCAGAAAAAGCCTTTGATAAAATACAACACCCATTCCTATTAAAAACACTAGAAAGCATAGGAATAGAAGGGTCATTCCTAAAAATAATAAACAGTATATATCTAAAACCAACAGCTAATATCATCTGCAATGGGGATAAACTAGATGCATTCCCAATAAGATCAGGAGTGAAACAAGGATGCCCATTATCACCTCTACTATTTGACATTGTACTAGAAACACTAGCAGTAGCAATTAGAGAAGATAAAGGAATTGAAGGCATCAAAATAGGCAAGGAGGAGACCAAGTTATCACTCTTTGCGGATGACATGATGGTCTACTTAAAGAATCCTAGAGATTCAACCAAAAAGCTAATTGAAATAATCAACAACTTTAGCAAAGTTGCAGGATACAAAATAAACCCACATAAATCATCAGCTTTTCTATATATCTCCAACACAGCTCAGCAGCAAGAACTAGAAAGAGAAATCCCATTCAAAATCACCTTAGACAAAATAAAATACCTAGGAATCTACCTCCCAAGACAAACACAGGAACTATATGAACACAACTACAAAACACTCGCCACACAACTAAAACTAGACTTGAACAAATGGAAAAACATTAACTGCTCATGGATAGGACGAGCCAATATAATAAAAATGACCATCCTACCCAAACTTATTTATCTATTTAGTGCCATACCCATTGAACTACCAAAATACTTCTTCACTGATTTAGAAAAAACCATAACAAAGTTCATTTGGAAGAACAAAAGATCAAGGATATCCAGGGAAATAATGAAAAAAAACACATATGATGGGGGCCTTGCAGTCCCTGACCTAAAACTATATTACAAAGCAGCAGTCATCAAAACAATTTGGTACTGGCTAAGAAATAGAAAGGAAGATCAGTGGAATAGACTGGGGGAAAGCGACCTCAGCAAGACAGTATACGATAAACCCAAAGATCCCAGCTTTTGGGACAAAAATCCACTATTTCATAAAAACTGCTGGGAAAATTGGAAGACAGTGTGGGAGAGACTAGGAATAGATCAACACCTCACACCCTACACCAAGATAAATTCAAAATGGGTGAGTGACTTAAACATAAAGAAGGAAACCATAAGTAAATTGGGTAAACACAGAATAG